>NC_133819.1:43519277-43829191 GCF_047830755.1 Zonotrichia albicollis | reverse complement strand
GATATTTAAATACTAGTCAGACATTCTTCTGTTAAATCTAGTCCTCCGAATCTGGGGCACTGTGATAAAATAGCACGGATGGGAAAATAACATTACTTCAGGGAAGCTGATAAATTGCTTTTGGTTACAGAACTTCAAGGGAGGAAAAAAAAAAGATTTAATGTTTTATTAACATACTAGGAATTGTAGGAATCTAATTTCAGAGGGAGGTCATATGATTCGGAAGAGTTTCTCTGAGTGCATAGAAGAGTTTTTGGAGTGGCTTCTGGTTTTGTTGATTAGTTGGCTCAGAGGGTTTTTTGATTCAGGGGGTGTTGATTTTTTTCTCAGTACTTATTTTGCATTGTTAATATATAGGTAAGTAAAATATGTCAAGTAAAGCAAGAGCTTGTTACCTGTTTATTACTCAGGAACAAAGAATGACACTTGAATAATGAAACTGATGTAACAAAGTAGTAATCCATGTTTTCATGGATGAATTTTAATCAGAGAGCACAGATTATATTTCAGTATATTTATTTAGCTTAAACTAGTATTTTAGTAACTGTTTTCCTCTATTTTTGGACATGCTTTTGCCTAAGTAGTTTTATTAACTTTTGATCTAGTGCAAACAACTGATAAGAGAAAAGGAGGACACAGATTAAGGTAAAGAAAATTTGAGAGATAGTGAAATAATAATTTTGAAATTATTCAGAGAAAAAGTGAACAAGGAAGGTGTGTTTAACAGCTCTGACAGAAAGTTATGGAAATGATATTGTACAACATGGTACAACATCTCTCAGAAATTAAAGTAGACCAGAATTTCATTACTAACTAACTAACTAACTGTAAAGTATGTGTGAAGTTACCTTGTGTGCAGAAAAAAGTATTCTGGTTTGCTTGCTCTTTTTTTCTTGTGAGATGACACTACTGGATATTTTTAGAGATAGGATCTCATTTTTCTATTTAACCAAGGGTTTGTGAAAATGCTGGAATACAAAAATTCTATTTTTAACACCTCAAATTTAAAAGTTTCTTATCTTAGTTTAAAAAGAAAGTGAACAAAATCCTCCCTCCATTAATGTCATGACAGTTTTGTTATTACCTGGGCCTGACACAGGTAGTGCTTTATTTTTCCCAGTCACTTTCAAAGTCAGAAATCGTATCAGAGCCATTCTCATTATCAAAATAGCATTAGTAAAACAGAAGTTTGATGCCTTCTTGAAAGATAAAATATTAAATTGCTTCAATCCAGTTTGGAGAAGCAAACCCAAGTTCAGTTCTTCCAGATTTTTCATGTGAAGTACTGCAAATGTCAATTTGACCTTGTCCATTTAAATACTTCCATTTGCAAAAGAGTTCAGGCCATCTCCAGTCTAGAGGGCAAAGTCTCTCCTTACCATCCAATTATTGAAATCTGGAAGGAATGAAGAGTTCTAGTCCACCACTAAATAATTAATAGTCCACTGGCTATTTCTGTGATCAGCACCTATTCTGAAAGACAGTGGTTTAGGATGGCTGAATTCTTCAAGGAGGCTACAGTACAGGTACTGTAGAGCCAATGCTAAGATTCTCTGCATAAATATTATGATTGTAAATACAACCTATAATAGTGGATATCCTATTACCTTTAAGAAAGATATATTGTGGTTTATAGCAATAGAAAGAACAGGTTTCTACCTAGCCTGCATGCAGCAAACAATGAACAAATTAACTTCCCTTCCTAGTACTGTCTCTAACGGTAGGGCAGAATTTTGAGTCATCTGTTTGGGCAAAGGAGAGATTTTTCCACTCTTCCTTGTCTTAGAAGAAAATAAATTCCTGTTAGAACTGGGAATAGTTACTTTACTCTCCTACTTAACTTGCAGTGTTGGAGGGTGCAGGACCATCCACTCTGTTTTTCTGCCATGAAGTAATGTGGATCTATTTAGTCATCTTAAAGACTGGATCTAAAAGGTACAACACAGCTTAGTATGAATTTAGGATAATGAACAAAAAAATATACTTAATAATTGTAATTTTAAATGACCAAATAACAAGAACAGTAATCCCTTTATGATTAATTATAGTACTTGACTGAGAAGGGATAACAGAAAGATTTTGAAAGGGGGGAAGTAAATGTCAAAGTCCCACATAAATCTAATTAAGAAACATGCCTTTGGAAACCTCTGTCATGGATCTTGTCTCTTTTACTACAAAATTATGGTAGATGGCAAAATGCAGGTTACACTGAGGGCCTTCTGGAAATCAAACTCACATTCCTGCATCAGTCTTTGTTCTATTCCTTATTATCCCAAAGATGCATTAAGACTATGCTGACAATCTGCCAGCTGTTCAAAGCTCACATGAAATTTTTATGTATCTTGACATATTTTGTCTAAAAATAAGTGCAGATAATAACGATAATTTATCTTCTGTGTGACATTTATTAACAGGTAACTTTTGGATGCTCTCCAATAATAATTCTATATTTCCTGATAGACTTGTTAAATGATGACTTGTTTGTTATCTTAGCTAATTGTGATAAATTTTGGTAAATAATTAATAAGTATCTTCAATACAGTGATGCATGCCAATCTGTATTCATATTCATAGCATTCCTCCAATAACTCTTCTTCTGTTTGGATAATCCTTTCATTTTGGCATCGGCCTATGTGCAGTAAACCCTCACATATTAACTTTTGAGCTCTTGATCCATCTATACCTTTGTATAACCTGATCTTTTTGGTGTATCTTTTGAAGATAATCTACAAATTGTCATTATCTTTTAACTCTTTTACCTTCCAATAGGTAAGTTCCAATATTAGTTGCAATCCAGTCTTAGTAGTTTATGTGGGTACATCTGGTGTAAGAAAAGTGAATATATCAGATTTGCTTAAAACCTCAGATGTCATTCATAGTAGAAAAAATCTTATAATGGAACTAAATAGCAATGCACAATGATGTAACAGTTCCTAATGAAATTACACTGTTTAAAAAAAGTATGGTTGTATTTTTTCAAAGGAAAATGTAAAGGACAGATGTATTGTTTATTGCATGTAAAACAAAATAGCAACCAATTTATAGAGTAAGTCTTGAACTACCTTCTCTTTTGACTGCATTTAGTCAGGTTGTTGAAAAACAATCTGTACACATATGTTCAGTGGAAACCTTAATAAAATTACAATGAAAATTCCCATATACGTATTTCATCTTGGGAATGCTTCACCTTAGCATTGCAAGGCTTCTTAAGGTAAACTGTTCTTTGAAATATCTGACTCCTAGAGACCATTTTGTGATAAAAGGTACTGGGGATGTCCCAGGTGGTACTTCTTCACACTGTTGACACACAGCCCCTGCAGGGAAGTGCCCTGAAACACAAAGAGGTATTGCAGAAGAAGCAGAATATGAGAAAAGTGAGGACCTGTGCAAAGAAGAAATTGGAGTTCTGGAAGAGCAGAACTGGCCAGTGTAGTAGGAGTGGATTTTGCACATGGGACTCTCATAGGATGGATAAGTATCTTGAACAACTAAGAAGGAGAGTAATCTGTCAGCTTCTGCAGGCTAGACCTGGGAACTGGGAAGACAGGAAGAGCTGTGAGGCTATGATGTTTGAAAATTTTACTGTGAACAGGAGAAGTGCTTATGTAGGAAGAAGAGGATTTTTTTCTCATGGAAACTGATACAGCCAATTCACAGAAGAGGGAAAGCAAAAGGAGAAGATGTACTTAGATGTGGCCTAGCAAAAACACTGTTAATGATAGAAATAGCTGAGAATAAAGCCTGGGAATGTCTAGGAAGGAGACAGGGATTGATCTGAGGAAAAGAATAAGATGATAAGAAGATTCAAATGTAGAAGCAAGGAGTGGGAGGAAGGGCTTAGCGGAGCAACAGGCTGCAAAAGACAGGACAAAAGAGGCAATACAACATTCTGCTAAACTAGAAACCACAGGTTTTGCAGGATAATTCAGTCTGCTAAACTAGAAACCACAGTTTTTGCAGGATAACTCAGGCTGAAAAACCTAATGCCCATTTGTATCTGAAATCCTCTCTAGTGGATCTCAACTTAGTTCTGTTGTTAGTTATTCTTAATACCAACCAGAGATCTGTGTTGCAGATCTAGATGTGGATTATGATAAAATCCCACATCATAACTATGTGGATTTTTGAAATAAACATAGAGAAATATGCATTTACATACATAAATAACTATGCAGTATTGACATTGTAAACCCAGAAGTCTTTTAGAGTTACAAAATTCCAGAAGATTAGGATTGCCTTTGCAAATAATTACATGCTTGTGTATAATTTTTATCCATGGGAACTTTGCCTTATTCACTCCACAAGATGAAAGGACTCATTGAACCCACATGGATGCTGAGCTGTGTTCTATTCACATTGCTCAGTTTGCTGGCCCAAGATTTATTTAGTGTACACTATACCAGCTCTATTATTCAAGCTTCAGAATATTCAAGCTTACTAATTTCCATATTGGCATTTCTGTGACATTGTTCAGTACACTGAGTGCTGCAGAAACATGAATTAATTTATTTTCTCAGCATCCTTCTGGTTCTAATATTTGACTAGTTGAAAGTACATTAATGTTTCTTTTTCTGTGTATTCCTGTGTATAATTTTCAAGTATCCTAACACAACCTTTAAGGATCACATGTTTTTTAGCAAAAGTACACTTCTCCTATTAAAAAAAATAAAACTACTATTTGATCTCTCCCTGTCTCTTTTTATAGACATGAGAACAAAACCAGATGACAGTGTACCTTGCAGGCTTATTCAATGTATTGATCTGTGTGACAGTGTGACATGTCAACTTTTACATGTCTTATGTATTTTAGTACATGCTCCTGTCTTATAAAAGACATTACATTATCAATTTCATTGTCAGTTTATTTATTGAAAGTTGATTTTTATGGAAAGTTAAATTTAAATGCTTATGCAGGAATGGGAATGCTATTAATTTAAGGAACTGGATATTGACAGAGTGGCTGAAGTTTATATTCAGCAATTAGGGTAACAAAAAATTAAATTAAAATAAAATGAATGGCTAAGAAAAGGTATTTTGAACACTGAACTGTTCCAGGAACACGGTGAATTAGTGGGACAGTAGGAAAATTCAGTCATTGGAATATTACCAATTTTTTGGTAAACCAATTCTACTAATTTTTTGGTGGAACTATTCAGAATCACAGGAAGGTTCCTGCAGTGCAGGTGTCTAAATTTGGTCATCCAAACCAAAAGGGCCTTTGAAAACCAAGCAACAGGTTCCTGTTGCTTACACAATACAGTTTTCATCAGCAAGAGTTATGAAGGAGTCACTTATACGTGATTCATCACTGCAGCCTGTAGAGCAATAGGGGATTTGATTCTTTAGTCTGGGGTCAAATCCCAGAAGCAGAAATAAGTGAGATTATAATGCCCAATGAAAATAATTGTGGACAAAACAACAAACAAGAATTATTAATCTTGCCCACTGTGTCTCAGATGATCCTTAAAGTCTTACTATTTTTCAGAGGGCAAGAATGTTCTTGAGCATATCCAATTTCATCAAAATTTGTTCATGAAGTACAGAGAAGAACAGAGGAAATTATGATCTCATAACTTGCAGATCAAGCCATTGAAATTATAGCCTTATGAAAAACAATGCAAATCAGAAAGAATATTTAATTTTTTAAATGTTTTTTTTTAAAGCTTCTCGTAGCCCAGTAGTATGCTCTTTACCATTTAGAATGACTGCTAGCTGAGAAATGCACACTAACCATTTATGAATGATACAGCTGCAAGGTGTTATCACAAAAACAAAAGAACATTTTATTGCCTAATAACATTCTTCAGCTCTAATTCATCTGTGAACAGATCACTACTAATAGCAGCAGCAGCAATGACAAGGTTTCTGGCTGAAAGATCTAAGTTGCATAATATGTGAAAGCTGTGTTGCTTTTATAACAATTTAATCTCAAGCATTATTACGTATACCTGCTAGAGACCCCCACGCCAATGATAGCTTAATGCCCTAAATGCATCATCCACCACTGGAACATATTTTCATGGTGGATTTTACAAAAATGTATTTTGGTTTCATAAACATTCTAAAGTAAAACAGAATGCAGTTATCTGATTGCTGGAAGAAAAAAAAATTCCATGTTAGTTCAAGCGCTGTTTTATTGAGCTGTGTTCAATTTCTCAATGCATTCAGAAATTTCATTATGAGTTTACACCAGGCACCCCGAGCTCCAGTACCATAGCACAGAAAATGGGATGCCCAACACCTGCTGCTTCCCACATTTTGGATGCTATCCAAATCACTATCCAATCACTATCTAATCCTGCTCTCCAAAGAAACCCTTTACAACAATTTCAAAAGTTAGTCTATCTTTGTGTGTGCTGGTTTGTAGTATTGACATCTTACTAGGCTACTTAAGCTGCTCTCTCTCCATCCCCTGTCCCTTTTTTGCTATGAAAAACTGGAAATTAACTATAGTGACTTTCCTTTCAGCTTACTTCAGTCAGAATGCCTGTAAGTCATCAGTGATGGTATTTCAGGCTATATTCCTATGTGTAGCTTTACATTTTGGTGTGACTTCCCTCAGCAAAGTGTGGCACACAAAGTCACCCTGTCCCTGCAAGGCAGAGCTGGCATGTCACACACTGATGGCACAGGATGCATCTGATTTAATTGACATTTGAACCTGAAACTCCTGATGGAGCCAGAAAAAGCCTTGATTCTGGGAGCTGTGCCTCCTCCTCCTCCTCAATGCAGACAGATCTCAGATCTGAGAGGTCACATGCAGTTACCCTGGAGTCCTTGACTCTCAATCTCCAAATAACATTGTGAAGCAAAATAAAGTGAAGAGCTTGTGAAGAAAAATAAAGTGATTGAACCCACAGAGGTGGGTGGTATTCCCTATAGCTTATTCTCACCTTTATTGTTCACAGGCAAGAGGTCTCATCATTTTTGTGAGAAATGTTTTAAGCTCTCTGTGCAACATCAGTGATCGCTAGTGCTGGTCTGAAGGAGGGTGGGGAATATTCCTAGGCAACACACCCTCTCCTTGGAAGAAGGCTCAGAAGAGATGGGCACAGGTGCTTATAAAGCTTGTGTTATGAGCTATTTAGAGTCATAATCAGATTACATCCACACTAAGAGCAGAAGGAGGGTGTAGCATATTCTGCAGTAATGCTAAACTGCATTGCAAGCCATGGACATAGAGAAGCTGATACTTTGCCTTTCCCCCGTTGTTGAATGACAGCTGCAATGTAAGATTGCCGGACACAGTGAGTCATAAAAAGAGCTTCAGTCAGCATGATTTTCGGCTCTTTCCCATTTCCTGTAATAAGCAGAAGCAGTACTTTGGAAATTTCTGTTTTCTTTTGAGTTGGTAGATATTTTTTCTGAGATTGTTACAGTTTCACCTTCATTTCCCTCATGCTGTTGCTGGTTTCGTTTTTCTCATTCTGACAAATCATTGAGTCCCTTACCAATTTCTCAGTCTTGCAGGGATGCTGGTATTTTAGATTCTGGTGATGAAAAAGAATTTCACCATTAATATCCAGATCACTGGGTCATTTGGCTGAATTAATGGAAACAGAAGTAGATGAATGTGAGAGAGCACAAGCAGCAAGTCAGAAAGTTAACAGCAGTAAGTTAACACCCCTTCTAGCATCCATTTCAGGCAGTATGTTATCCATATTATCTTCCCACTCTTTTTGCTTTGCTTTGACACAGATCGTGACCATCAAGTGGTATATAAGGCATATGCTGTTGTTTTTAAGCACAAGCATATGGACAGTTATGTAATCTTATTTAGTGCTAGTTTGTTTTTTTGACCAAATTCCTCTAAACTTCTGCTGTCCTATTTTTAGTGTATGGTGGAGAGGCATGTAACAAAAGAAGCTCAAATATATTATTATTTATATCTTAATTTGTGGAAAATACATATTATTATTGTACTTCACTAGTAACCAGTTTTGGATTATATGAATTAATCTGCTTTTTGATAAATTACTTAACAGGGAAGTGAAATTAGCTAGTGTGCTTATTGAATTAGTTGGTCAGCAAGTGCTATCTAGTTGAGAGGAGGGTAGACTAAGTTTAAAAATGCTTGAATTCTCCTTCAATAGGGGTGATGTTATACCAGCCATGAAAAGGACCATGTTCACTATTATAAAATCACAGAATTCTTTTGTTTCTGCTTCTGGTCCAAATTGCATTTTGAGAGGAGGAATATTGTCCACTATAGGAAAGTCAAGAATAAAATTCATGAATATATAAGCCAATTTCATAATTGCTCAAGCTTTTTACTGATAGTTTTCACCCACAATCTGCAAAACAAGTGGTTTCTTAGCAAAAAAAGGCACTGAGCCTTTTTTTTTTTTTTTTTTTACTACTGATTATGTTCAAACTGAATATTTTTATGAAGAGGTAATTATTTTCATAGCACCAGGTGTGCTGATTAATTATTTCAGTGTGAATCTTATCATTTGAAGTGATCTGACCCTTACAACAAAATTTTCTTTGCACAAATAAGATTGCAGTCAAGTAAAGTATAGAATACTCTATACAGAAATGTACTAAAACCGAATTGTTTGTTTATTGTATTTGAATAACTAGCATTTTGGTAGTCATTAAGAGAAAATGAAGCATTTAATTAATTTATTTGCTGTTATTTTCTTATGTAAAAGTGACTAGCAGTTATGTCTTTGAATAAAATTTAGTTTTCTCTCTGACCAGTGCTTAGAGAGCTGGCACACCCAGTTTTTTAGGAAAACTAATGTAGCTTTTGACAGAAGCTCAAAGTGATGATTTGGCACATGGCAGACAAAGGACAAACTGTTCAGTTGTGGCCCTAAATTTATTTCAGTGCAACCAGTAAACAGGGACACAGCATGGACTTTGCTGATTAAAAGCAGAATTAAAAAGCCTGAAGCTGCATTTGACAGTGTTCCAATTTGTAACCAGCTCAACACATGGCATTGTGTTTCCTTTTACTTTGTGGCTTCCGGCATCCCCATGCAGAGTATTACTGTTTCATTGTGGCCTTGTGTATTTTCTCCCCTCTAGGAGAATTTATTCCTTCCTCTTGATTTCCTGGAGAGACTTAATACCTTCCTGCCCAAAATCTGAGATGTTTGCAGGTTACCAATCTGTTCCTTGTTTCACTGCTCCTGCCTTTGCCATCCAGCAGGATCTAGCTCTTCCAGCCTTTCTTAGGCGAGTGCTCTCAGTGTCAAGGATCAGAGTCAGGTCTTGTGTGCATGTGTGATGTACTCATCCCACAGGTGAGGATTTCCAGGAGGTGGCTTCAAGACAAGTGTTGTGCATATCTTCACATTTCCTTTGCTATTTTAATCTCTCTTGAGTGTCCCTTCTTCATGTCTTGTCTAAATGGGCCTGAAGCAGAATTGCTCTGTACTGCAGGAGGCAACACAAAGTTAATAAATAATTTCTGGTCATTAGCTTCATCTACCTCAAGAAGTACCTCACTTTTTAAAATGTGAATAGTACTATTAAAAGCAATATAAATCTGTTACAACAATAAATTTGCTTATAGCATATCACTATTTTTTGTACTTACATTAGTACAAGGTCTTGAAAGAGAATTTGGAAGTGGGAATTTCCTTGCCATTAATTATTTTTCAAATTACTACAGCCTTAGCCATTAATGGCTTGGGGTTTTAAAATTTTTATGTTGCAGATTTTCCCACAATTAAAAATATACAAAGTATCAAATTTGCAAGGCCTTGAACATCTGTTTCTAGAACAAATGTGTCTATCGTTGGTTTCGATAGAAAGCTTGTATCTGCGTGTGGCAACAGTATTGGACCTCAGATAACAAAGTGTTGAAAAATCCCCAGCTGACATTCCCAGTGATAGACCAAGGGGCCAAACACAATGGGTTGGATTCATCTCTGTAATCAACAAGAGGTTAGAAAATGCTGGTGGTCAGCGTGGAAATTTAATATAGCACAGCTAAGCCTGTAATCAACAGCAAACTGATAAAAGATATTTTTCTTCTGTTCTTCCATTTAAGGTGTCTGTTATATTTGCTGGCTATGGGAATTAGCACAGATCAAGATGAACACAGGCTAACAGAGGTCAGAAAAACAATCACCTTCTGAAGTTTTGCCATTGAATATGACTGACTAGAAGTTCTTGTCTGTGAAAAAGAAGACCATGGGTTAATCCCTGAGCCAAGTGTAGTGGTGAAGTTTGGTATTTTCTGAGGCAGCAAGATCTGTTCATTTTACACTAGTTTACCTATCAACTTTTTGCATGTTATCTAGAAGAAAATTGTTAATCTCTGTCCTACTCCTTTAAAGCAAAAGTTAGTTCTGGAAGGGCAGAACTGACCTTTACCATCCAAGATGTTTTTAGCTTCAGATTCAGAAGAATCAGAGTGGGCTAGATCCCTTTTAAAACAAACTTTCTTATGATCTCTTACGATTATGAAAACAGGATTTCTTGCAATAAGTGGGAAGCTGCAAACACCAAGATCTTGTCTAAGCAGTAGGTGGCAGACTGCTCCCAGTAATCCTTAGGAAGTTGTGACAGCCCTTCTTAATGCCCGCAGGGCTGTAGCTAAAGGTGAGAGAAGAGAGATGTAAAGATGGGGAGACTCCTAGGGTTCAAGCAGTCTGCCTAATTTCACAGAGCATGCCAGGGATACTCGAGGCAGCCCTTGCCAGGCGAGGATGTTGCTCCTAGAGTTGCCCTGTGTTATCAGTTCCTAGAGTAACCGTGGCTGTTACCCTGCCCTGCAGCAGCTGGGTCACCTTGATCTTGTTTTGGAGGATTGGCCACTGCTGAGGGACAGCCAGTGCTGTCATGGCTTTGACACTTCTGCACAACACTATATCTGTAGTTTTGTCACCATTTGGAAATTTCTTTGAACTCCAGAGACCCCAAAGAGTTTTTTAACTAAAATAGAGTTTAACACATGGAATTATGTCAGAGGATGTCTGTGGGTACCCCAGAGCCTCTACTGATCTCTACATACACAAAGCAGTTTCTGAACAGTACCCAAAAAGCTGGGATCCAGTCTTTTGACAAAACTTGTTTTTTGTGCTTACCCTTACCTAAATGATATTTATATGGAACAAATATTTTCTTTTTATGGCAGATTTTATTTTGAATTTAAATTCACCTTGAGGGGTTTTCCCAGTGCCCTGCTGCTAATAATTAATGTACTTAAGGATGCACTTTATGCCTTGGCTTTTGTCTCATACACTTCATTTCAAGAGAAGCCTGGAGTGCTTACACAAACTGCCTTCCCCTCACACTTGTTTCTTGTGCCATAATTTTGCTGACTGTCAGACTATCTAGTGTATACCAAGACATTTCATTACCCACCTAGAACTAGGCTCTTGTATCATAGTAGAGGACTGTCCAGAGTCTGCTGGAAACCACACAATCCAATGGTTGATAAACACTTGGGGGAGCTGCCCATCCACTATGCAAAAATGTTGGATAATATGAAAAAAATGATGGAAAATTAAAAGAAAATAAATTTTCATACTAGAAAAGGCCTTATGAAAGTAAAAAATAACCAAACATTATGGAATTTATATTTTTATTAAGATTATGCTAATTGTAGCTGCTTCTATATTTAAGCTAACTCTTGAGACTGATCCTTTAGGCTCTGCTGATGATTAGTGGGACATCCCGTGGATATGCAAAATCAGAGTTCTTTGGGTTTGCTTTCCTGCTCAGGCTATGTTACATTTCTACTGCATGCTTTGGCTAGACTAAGATTACGCCATTCATCTTTCTCTTGCTTTTATCTTCCTTAAAACATGATAGAATTTCTTAAGAACTCATACCTGATTAAACATATATATTTTCTGAGTTCCTTTCCATGTGTCATGTTAGCATGCTAGCAGTTTTATATTAGTTGCTTAGTGTATAAATGAAAGAATGATTTGAGAATGAGGTGTTGTCCAGCTATGCACAATTCCTCTCCTTCCTCCCTTCTATGCACTCTTTCAGACTCAGGGGAAATCAGGAGTGATCTTGTCACAGTAACATTTACAAGTGCTCAGTGAACATGTAAGCACATGGTAGAAAGAAAAACATCTCTGAGAAAAACAGAAAGAGTAACTTCAGAACAACTTGACAGAAGAGCCCATTTTCAAATTTTTTGTATTTTATTATTAGAAATCTTCCAAACCCTTACCTATGACCATTCCTATAGTATTTCCAGTTTTCTTAGAATTTACATGAAACATTATTTACATGTAACATTCTTCTGCTCTGCAATGCAGATCATTTAAAGTTTGTCATTGTTATTTCAGGATACACAGCTCTTTCTTGAATAGTCAAGACCTATCATCAAGAGCCTCCTATTAGACTTTGTGTTTTCTCTGATGACAAATATAGACTACATTTTAAAAATACATCCTAAACCAGAGGATTATATATGATTATAAATAACACACTTAAGAAGAGTCAGAGGATGTCTACACTCTCCAAAGTGGCAGCTACTTTATTGAAATCAAGAAGAAAGTTTGTTTAGAATGCTCCGTCTGCTTTGATAATGCAAGCTATGGTTATGAAAATCTCCTAACATTTTGTTCAGAGATATTAAATGATTGTACTCTTGCCTGCAATTCTGCAGAATTTGGGATTCTTCTTAGGGCCTAAGTCAGGCAGTCATTAATGAAGTGAAGCAGCACTTCATAGTCAAGAGTGGTCTTTACAGAGAGTTGGTATTCAAACCATAGTGAAACCTCAACCAGACAACCAGACCAAGCAGCCCAGCTAGTGGTTTTTTTTATAGTATTGATATTACTGAATGTATGGTCAGAAAGGGAGAGAGATAAATCAGCAGAGGCTATGCTTGGTGCATACAGCGAGATTCAGTGTGGCAGTTAGAATGAGGAGCCAAGGGGATTAATGACTCATTTGGTTCACATACGTGGCCAAATATTTTGGTCATTAAAATATGTAGAAGTACAGTATGTATAGTACTCACTGTATTGTTGTCCTTCACCTCTATCCTATCAGTAACTCAGAGGTGAAAGAAAATAGCTTTACAAGAGAAGACAACTCAGTAACTGTGCTGGAGATAGGCTAACCACATCATTGCATGATTTAGTATAGCCTGTCTTTTTCAGGTCTTTCTTTCCAAACATTTAACTGGATGAAGTGAAAATTAGGCCTTCATTTAGCAAAAGGAGACTTCTGTGTGTTTATTTGAAGAGTACTCCAGATTACTGTGCTTTTTCGTCCACATCTTCTTTTACCAAGAAAAGAGGATTCTGGTTGTTGTGGATAATAGATTGATAAGGCTATCTTCCACCACCATATTACAGAGGATACAGAAGATTCTCATGTAGAGCTACTTGTATCAGTATCAAATGATCTCATGTGAATACAAGTTTAACATGCTGTGTCTGAATTGTTCATTTGACTGCCCTGGAGGAATCAACCTGCACTGTAAAAGTATTTTTTCATATAGATTCTAATAAAACAAGTGAAGAAACTGTTGTACAAGTACAACAGTAATTCATTAATCACATCTATTTTCATCTTAAATGTGTGTGTTTCAAAAATTCTGAACAAGGTGTAGGCTTCAGATCTGCTTCAGCTCTTGCTGCTTCCTGAAGAGCAGCCAGGAGAAACTGCGAGA
This sequence comes from Zonotrichia albicollis, assembly GCF_047830755.1. Classification (NCBI taxonomy): domain Eukaryota; kingdom Metazoa; phylum Chordata; class Aves; order Passeriformes; family Passerellidae; genus Zonotrichia; species Zonotrichia albicollis. Next base: position 43,815,591 of record NC_133819.1, on the reverse strand, counting down.
ATGCCTTAGAATGGAAAGAATGAAGGAGCTCCACTTCCAAGAAGTACTGGCACTGTGCTCAGACAGCTCAGTAGTTGTGGGTATTACTGAATTTTGCTAGTCTGCCTGTAATTATTGATTGAAATGCTGTCAATACTTGTATGTTAGAGAATGGAGACCTTACCTATTTGGACCTTAAATTTATTTAATTTATTCTCATCTTCCTAAAGAAAAGGCTTTATGATCAGACTGCCTTTTACAACTTTTCTTTCCATAGTTTTACCTTGTAGGGTAGATGAGCTAGGAGAATTGTTGTGTCCTCTGATGTCAAGGGCTCACTGTAGGAAGTGAGCAAGAGATTTCGCTGGTGTAAACAGAGCACAAAGAAATTACCTTTTTTTGGACATGCACATGACTGCAGCTAAATATATACAGAGGCAAAGCCAGGACAATTTCTTTTGCCTCCATGTACTTTGAACTGATAAATGCCATTATTCTGCTCTCTACAGATTTTTTTAAAAGACCACTGGAACCTCAGTCTGCAGGATGGAAAAAATTGATAATGTGCTGAGTCTCAGGAGAAAAGTTAGTGTCATTCTGCAAGAGATGTTAACAGAAACTAGCAAAACAGGACTTAGTCTTTTAAACTGTGTTTCCAACTGTACCTGATGTCCTACACATGATCTTGCAGGTCTTTCTAGTGCTGTATTCCCTTTGAAGGTGAAGTTGCCTAGTCACAGAAGAGACCATGTAATGTAATAGTTCAAGTGATATGCTATTATCTCAAGAGCAACTCATGTTTATCTATTTGTGTATTAATACTTGGCAATTTCTGATGAAGAAGCATTAGTGTCTAAATCATTAAAGTTAGCTGTTTATAGGTAAATGTCCATCTTTCATCCCCAACTTTATAAGAAATGCAATAAGGAATACAGTAGTTTTAACTCTTCCATGCCAAGAATACAATTCTATGCAATATTGCTGACACCACCTCAGCATGGATTTGTATGGGCCAAGGTTATGTGCCTGAGAATAAGCATGTTTATACTCTCATCATCAATCTTAAATTCCAGCAAAGTAAATCATTAATATTCTTTGTAGAGTAGAAGTTTTAGCCTTTTTTTTTTTTGGTGGAGAATAATTTAGAAACATAATTCTTGTCCTTTAGGGTTTAATCCAGACTTAATAACTTTTGGACTAAACAGATTTTTTTTTAATTAGTCAAATAAACTACATTTGTCATTCTGCTTTATTGCCACAGCTGATAAAATTCATTACAGTGAGAGGAAATAATGTCATTTGGATCTAATGTCTCTACATTACTGGTACAAATGAACATGAGTGATGCTGGCTGAGCCAATATTATTCTGGAAGTCAGATGCCTATTCTGTGCTGACCCACTGTGTTCAATATTCAGGCCTGTTGAAAAAGAAGCTCCCAAATAAAATCAATTCAGTGAGAGGAGGTTGTTGCTGACTGAGGTGAAAAGTGCTGTGTGTGCACTACTCTCTACCATAGGCACCCAGAAAACCTTGCTGCAGAGCATCTAGTTGCTACTGTAATTATTGTAGAGGCAGGTGATGTCACTGCCAGAGGGCAAATTGAAGAGCTTCATACCATCAGCTTTATTTGTATCAAAGCAGAAGTGCTTTAAAATCTGTTCTTACAGAAGCAACAAATCTGAACATTTACTTTTGTTTGGAAATTCTAGAAGTACTGAAAGTTCCATTGTCTTTCAATAAGATGAAATGGCAAATGTTGAATTGTTTCTTTCAAGTACTTTATTGCAGTGCCACAAGTTGCTTGGAGAAAAGATATTTTCTAATCACAAACAGTCTGCAGATTATACTAAGCAAATTGTAAATATGGCTGAAAAAATAAAAAAAAAAAAGCAATGAACTTATCTACATGTACATGAACTTGTCTACTATTACTCCACTGGAGAAATTTTACTTGATTTAGACTCAGCGAGACAAAACATCTTTCCTATTAGTGAGATTCAGGGCCTACTTTACTAAGTTATTACATCTTTAATGTACCCTCATTGATTCTGAAGTTACACCATCTGAACCTATCATTACATTCTCTGTAACTTGTGTTCACTGGATCCTTTCTAAAAGTGCATATGCATTTTCAAGTATGACTATCGCTTAACAGAAAGGTGTCCCTACAATAAAACTAATTCCTGACAGCTCCTGCTGCAATAAGAATTGCCTTATCTTTTGAAATTCATTGTTACACCTTAGACTTGGGCAGCATAAACCATACAAGATGTCTCAGACACTTCACATTTTAATTTCTGTCTGAATCAACTTCTTTTTGTAAGAAGCAATCTTGGAAAAATATGTCCCATTCTGCTTCTCGAGGAGTGCAATCGACTGATTTTGTAATATTTCAAAACTGGTTCTTCCTGCACTTTATCAGTCGATACATCTTCATTTGTCAAGCATCTGACTTCCTCTAATAAGAAACATAATTTATCCTTAAGTGGGTACCAGCAGCATTGGGGATGTGGTAATGCAGAGCTCAGTATCAGGTAACCACTAACTGTGTATATATTTATATATATATATATGTATGCACATACAAGAGCAAGGATGAGTTTTGGAATTTGTTCTGAACTTTTCCCCACCTTGAGTACACTTCTAATAGTAACCAAGCCAACTCAGGCTAGTTTCCTAGAGCTGCTTTAATACATTTGGCTGAAATATAGATATTTCTTCAAGTTTTTACATGAGGATAAAAATGACTAGTTACAAGCTGAAGCTTATACATCTAAACCATCTGACTTAGGGACAGCCTTTCATCTTTTTGACAGCTTTGCATCAACCTGTTATACAAGAAAAATCCTGAACATGTCAGACTCAAATCCACCCATTGATGATGATATTTCCTAAAATAGATAAAATGGAAATGTCATGGATACTACTAAAAGCTTTTTACTGAGTGAGAAATAATTTTCAAAAGGCAGACACTTCAGTCGCTGAAGTTATTACAAGAAATGCAATGTTTGGGAAGTGCTATACTCCCACAAGCATGTTACTCTGACTTATGCTATTTAATATATGATATTTAATATCACTATATATAATTATATCACATTTCAGCTGTAATATTGAGAGCTGATCTCTAGATCACTGTCTCAGTGATAGCTTACTGAGGCTCCTGGGCTCCACATTGCAACCCACAGAATGTGAGTGAAAGTCAGTCCAGAAGCAGTGGATTCACATTGCTGTGATGCTGTGTCTGAATTAAGCAGCTCCATCCCTCAGCTTTCTCTCTTTCTGAATCTCAGCAGGACACATCTGCTTCAGCACTTTAGACCTGTTGGGCTGACCCTGCTCTTGGCACCTGTTTGTGTGGTTGTCTTGGTTTTTAAAGAGACTTCTCCAAGGTATTATAATTCACAGTATCCTCTGCAGGACTACAGGATGAAAAGGTCTGGATTCAGTCTTGAAACATACAACAATAAGGAGGATTTTATACAGCAATATTGGTGCTTATTATGCATACAGTTTGTGACACTCAAGAGCAGTTACAGAAACACATTCCCTGACATTAGAAGCTTACAATCTAAACAAAATAAATTGCACAGAAGAGATCCACATACAAAAAGCAGAATCATTGTTTTCTTACTTTTAGTGTATTTCTCGCTAACATATAGTATTGTAAACAGAGCAAGGAGTTATTATGATTTAAAATAAAAGATAACAAAGAGAATGATAGCTTGAGGAATTATTCTAAGAGTGGCTCAAAAAATGCAGAGCAAAGGATCATTCATGACTGGGAACTCAGAAAAATAGGAAAACAGTGTAGCAGCTGAAAATAGATTTTAATATATTTACTTATCCATATTAGTGAAGTTACAGACACTGGCCAAGGTGCTGTTGCACTAAGCTTCTTGCTTGATGCTTGGATATGTGACAGAGATGATCCAGTTCTATTAATTTCAGTAAGAGCTATAGAGGTGTAACTCCTTTAAAGAGCAGGCTGAAGACTTATTAGCTGAAGACCAAGGTCAAAACTCATGCATAAATTTGCATTAACAAATGCAGGAACAGTATGTTCAAATGCTGGTATGAGTCTTTTTCATACAGTAGTGCAACTTTTGCTCACTACAACTATTTTCCTGTGCATCAGCAAAATAGCCATTTATAGGAAGTAAGGTAAATATTACAGAATGCAGTTTTGAAGAAAGGCTTGTTGAGCAGCACAGAGCTAAATGGTAATAGGCAATATAAAAAAATCATATGCAATAGCATTCCTTCACCCCATTGGTTGATATAAGATTGATTAATAGTAGTAGTAGAATAAAGATATAAATTGGAGTAATTCCATCCATCCAGTAATTCCTGAAATAACATATTTCTACAGTATTTCTTACTTTAGATGTGTAGAATTTTAGGCCACAGATACCTTAGTTGTTCAAGTTTGTTGAATACGCTTTGGAGATTTTCTTGACCAAAGCAAACTGATGGGTATCAGCAACTTCAAGTATTCCTTGATGTCTAGCTGCTCTCACTTTCACTTTTTTACCTCCACTTTAAATGTCTTGGTAGCTGTTTCTGCTCCTGCAGCGTCCATAATGATAAAGGAGGTAGAGCAGTACAAGGTTAAAAAGGGACAAGAAGCCAACAGCAACATTAAATCCGATAAAAATATCTGTGAAGAACGAAAAATAAATGAAAAGGGAGTTAATGAAAGGCATATATGTATACCATTTTATATGCAAAGCTAACAGTCTAATTATATATATGTACAGTGGAAATATTTCTGGGAAGATCATATTTATTGACATGCAACATGAGAACATATACTTCAATCCTAGAAATTTGCAGATTGCTTCCTGTGCATAGGTGAATCTTGCTCCCATGTTTCCATAGGGCAGGAGGGCCTATATTTAGTTAATGAAAAAAGAAAAATAGTTTCATCGGGGATCAGCAGAATGGTGAATATCGGCAGGACAGGGGAAATAACAGGACTATTGAGAAGTAACGTGTATTGCCTTGTTCTTCTCCTCCCTCCCAGAAATAATATTCAGGCTGGAAGAGGTTATCAGTTCTCAGCTGTTAGTAGATTATGGATCAACTGCACTCAGTACAACTGCAGAAATACAGGTGCACAAATCTTGCCATGCATTTGCAAGCTGTTCTTGCTTTGCATTTGCAGAAAGTCTGATGTATCCAACATGAAAGGGATGCTTGTATAGCGCCGAGATCCGTACTTCTCTTAGATGTTTTCAACAACTGGAGATCTAGTTTTGACCACGCCTTTAGGCAGCTCATTTTGTGAATATGCTAATTTAATTTCTATTGACATTCCTTGTCCATAGTAAATCTGGCCCACACTTAAAGGGAAATCTATTGATTGTGTGAAAAGCACAAAGTTCAGAGCCACTGATAAAATATCTGCCTCCATGTCTTATGTGGAAAATACAGAACTGTTACACTACCTTTCATTTTGTCTTTCTTCCCACATTCTTTTGACCAGTTTTCTGTAATCACAGGAGAAACTAGTTCAGCAAACTTCTCAAGTGGACAAGAAGAGGTGCACCCTGGCAAAGTGAGGAGATAAGGATCCTTTGAAGTGTCGTTCCGATAATGCATTTCGATGCTATATTGCCTGATTAATGACATTGAAAAGTTTTTTTTTTTAAAAAGGTTCTTAAATAGAAGGTTTTTTACTTTGAGACAGCATGTTGGAAATAGGCTCTAACATCCTACTCTAGAACCTGTCCTCCAGTAGTGGAGGCTTTGTGAAAGACATCTGCAAAGCCCACTTTGGCAAAGCTGTTAATTGAACTGCACAGATCAACAGACAGCTGAAAAGGTCTTTCTGCAGGCTCCTTGAATGGCACCAGCACTGGGCTCCTCTAAGTCAACTGGCTTACTGTGGGAGGTATGTCTTGGAAATGTTCTTGCTATCATCTGGAGAATCAAGAAAACTTATTTTACCACTTTCTTCCCTCTCATAAGACTTGTTTTATACCTTCTTCCTGTCTTTCAAAGCATACATCCAGATAATGTAATTTTCCCTAGTTTTAATATGACTTTGTGCCTACGGGCTGTTAGTGAAGCACCTATTTAAATCAAAATTGTATCTTCTCACAACATTTGAGAGAAAAATGGTTTTGGGGAAGAGGGTAGCAAATTCTAAACACTCTTTCTTGCATCAATAAGAAGATACTTGCCCATTGCTTTCTTGGTAGAGTTCAAAAAACTGGCAAGCAGCATATGGTGGCAGTTTTCCATTGAAAATATTGAGAGCAATCTGGAGAGCCCCAACTGTGGTGTCATGCTATTGGAAAAAAAAAATCCATCTTTTACAGTCAATTAAGTCAACTAGCATTCATCCAGAATTATGAGACAAGAATAGAGAGGGAGTGGAAATGAAGATAAAAGAAAACCTGTGTAAATTTGACCATAAAAATGTGTTCAGTATATTCACCATTGGGAAAAACATGTTGACTGATTACTACAGACAGCAGGAGGCATTTCCAAAGAGTTACTGCAGTATGTGTCTTACACCATCTGGCAGGATTTTGGAGACAGATACTGAGGGAAAACCAAGATGGGGTTTGAGTAATAAATCTACTTTTTCAGTCCATTTTCTCTTTTCCTTCCTTCGGTAGTGTCTTTTGTTCCAAGGTCAGATTAAGGCAGTGTACAGTAGTATAATCTAGAGCATTTCAAGTGAAGGTACAAGTACTTTTTTTTTTTTCAGGTGGTATACCAGACAAATAGTTGTGTTCAAAGATTATTCTCCTTTCTTCCACTTCAGATTTTTTTCTATTGTTCCTTCTGTTTGGACTCATACAACAAAATCTCAGTTTGTCTTCTATTTTTATGGGATCTGTTACCCACCCACATATAGTTCCTTCATCTACCCATTACCCCTGGCTTTTGCAGGGATCATAGGAAGAGGAGCTGAAGGCAGGAAGTCCAAACACTTTGGTGCATAAATTTTGCAAGCATCTTTAGGCACATATATATATATATATATATATTTGCCAGACCTATTTATACTATAGTCTAGCAGCTATGCTTTAATTAATATTCAGGTTCTGGAATTTTATAGGCTGATCAGTTTCAAAAATAACAGTATACATGAACTCAGGTTATTAAAGCAGAAGTGAAAAATCTGGATATACTGCTCTTTCCTCTTCAGAAAGAACGTGGTAGTACTGGAGTCATGTAGGAAGGACAGTGAGAAAGATATGAGGTGTCTAGTAGTTTCTATAGGAGAAAAGATTAAATTCAGTAGGACTCTTCCTTGGAAAAGGAAATATGGAAGAGGAGTGACAGAAAATACTAAATTCATTAGAGACCCAGAAAATATGAATAAAAGCAGGAGTACTTTTTTACACAAAAGTCATTGTCACAGGATGTTGCAGATTCCAAAGGTAGAAATGAATTTAAAAAGTAATTAGGCAAGTTGATGGAAGACAGTCTGTCAAGAGAGACTAAACACAGGGGCAAATTCTGTCCCAGGAAGTCCCTAAGACACAGATTGCTGGAAGGTTTTATCACTCTCTGCTATCTTTATTCTTACATTCATCCCTGCCTTTGGCTCTTGTTAGAGACAGAATTATGGATGAGCTAAGCAGATGTTGGCCTGATGAAAGTGGCCCTCTTCACCCTCTAAAATAAATAAAATAATAGTAGTAGTAATAAAAAAGAACCCAGAGAAGAGAGATTTGGAGGCACAGCTGAAGTTCTGCTATTGCCATTATCTTTGGAACACTTCAGGAAAGATGCAACTAATAGAAACTGCACCATTGGGTTGTAGGAATAATGAAGGATAAAATATATATATATAGGGTTTTTTTCAAAATATAGTTTAACTGAAACTGAGGTGAGATCCATGCCTATGCTGTGTTCTTGTACTGATTAGTGTTTAGCTTTTTAGCTGAATTAAACTGTAGTGTATTATTCCTTCATTTAACTTAAATACTGATAAAATCAAAGCAAGATTTATGAAAGATGAAAATACTCACTGCAGAGTAGACTTCCATTTTTGTTGGTTTTGAAGAATTGGCAGCTTGTTTAATACTGTTTAAAATAATATTCACAAGGACACCTTAAAAAGATGGAAAAGAAGGAAGTGGAAAATGAAGGTATAATGCTTGAATGGAAACAAAAAAGACAAAATAATGTGAGTATCAAATATAAGACATCTACTAGGGCTCATATTCATTTTTCAGTTTAATGCAATTTTGTAAGTACAGAGAAGATATTACAGCGGGGAAAAATATGATTCATCATCCAGGTCAAGTGAAAAAGCAGGATTCACAGGAAATAATTTAGAACCATCCTGAGAACTGGTGATAATGACACTTCCAGTTCTGTTATGCTGAGATCTCTCCATTCTTTATTTTTGTTTTTTGTAGTGTTGGAATAATGACAACTGGGCTGGTCTCTTCCTCTATACATGCCAAAGAAATATTTTAACTATTAACTTCCAACATGTTACACGTTATTGCTTCTTTGCTTTTTCCAAAGCTCTTTTGTGCTTCTTCTCCAGCCCAAAGGTATTCTAAAACCAATGGGTAAGGGCAGCAGAAATTCCCTGAAGAACAGTTTATATAATTTTAAGGAAAGAGGATGTAGCTGGTATGTCAGTGAACATTAAATAGTCCTGACCATGTGATATGGGCATCTGCCAGCTAATAGGCTTTACTGCAAATTGGAGCCAGTAATTGCTATATATTTGATCCCGTGATGTGCATGCCTAGATGATGGATCTGCTAATAATTCTTTACCTAGATCTAGGCTGCACAGTAGATGCATTAGAAAGCCTAACCTCCATTGTTCCATCCTGCAAATATTCTAATTCAATTGTTTGGATTTCCTGCTCATGGATACCTGGGGATCATATGATAAATTCCAGGGTTGTGTCCTGAAGTAGTGTCAGAAAGTGCAGCACAGTCTATGTGCCCCCATTTTGGAGCTAAGCAGTAGCTCCCAGTTCTTTTAGTTCTTGCAGTATAGACATAACTGGAATCTCTCAGCTTCTACTCTGATCAGACTGTTTTGGAGCAGCTTTATATCACTCAGAGAGCTACAAATATATTGCCTGTGTTTTGACACAATATATAACTAGTACATCAAAGGGAGAATACCAACAGTAAACAATTAGAAGAAACGTTGGAGAAACAACTAAATCTAACCTACCACAAGGTAAGTAATGACCATAACTGCCTGATTTATTCCCTTAGTTTTCTATACTATTTCTAAAAAGTCTTAATACCTTTAAAAATCTGGAAAACCTGAAGATATTAATTTTTACGCCTTGTTGTGGTATTTTATCCATGCAAGTGCCAATGTTCAGCACATGTTTGAATACTTAATATGACATCCAGTGTCCATAGTTTCAAGTCAAGGGTTTGTTTGAATAATTTTTCATTAGTGAAGTGACAAGATGTTGCATTACCTCCTCCTTTCTTAAAGCTATGCATTTTTTGATTTACCTCCTTGTAGTCGTGATTTCTCTTCTGTTTTATAAACGCCAAATAATGAGAGTAAAGCCAATTCTGCCAGTTTTTCCATCTTGTTGATTACATCTTTAGTGGCCCATACAGGGAGAGTGTAATTATGAATATCCTAGTGATAAAGGAAAACAAAAGCATGTTTATAATTCACTGGTTTCCATCATTCTATCATCTACACTCACACTACTTAGTTTAGACTTTCTGAGGCTGTCCTGCAATTCTCTGCACAGTATGGTTTTACTCCAGAACATGCCTTGAAACAAATTTTGTGGGAATGGGGATTGGCCTGAAGTGAGTGAATGGGCAGAGCAGAAGCATCTAAATGAAGGAGATTCCATAATGTGTTCTTGCTATAGAGATATTTTTTTGGTGGGAAATATTGCAGACATATGTCTTCTTCTCTTTATTTCTCTGGGTCTTCATGTTATAAATATCTAATTTTTTTCTGCCTTTCCATATAGTTGTCCACATACCAGTTCTGTCACTGGGCAACTAGAGAAAAGTGTCACTCTTCAGTCATGTAACAGTGACAGTGTCTTATCATGTTTAATTACCTCAGTTTGGAGAGGATATGTTCAAAATCCTTCATGCACTGCTGGTAGTGACTGGGGCCAAATGGAATTATTCCATGCTTGGGGTCAATTTGGGCATTTTTTAACTGATAGCAATCACTGTCTCAAAAATTTTTAACTGATAGATCTTTCATGATCTCTTGTGTTCAAAATCTTAAGTATTTTGATGTTTACTTGTTAATATTTTAAGCAAATAATTTCATTTCTCTGTTAAAAATCACAAATCTATTATAGCCATCATGCTGAATAATTCTATAGCAGCATATTGGGAAGGGGAACAAGGAAATGGGAATGGTCACAGTTCTTCAAAAATGAAATGTAATTTACAGTCTCCCAAACTGTAGACCATGTTTTTCAGATATCTTTTTTTTTTACCAAAGCACTGAAATATAACTTAGATTCAAAAAAAAAAAAAAGAAAGAAAAAGTAGGAGAAAATACAACTCATCCCTGTGAAAACACATTGCCATGGTTTAATTGAAACCCAAAGTTGGAGTTATATTCCTCCCCAGCATCTATTGATTTATTATTACCTCACAATGAAGAGTGTCATATGTATTCCAGAGCTGGAAATTGTCCAGTATTTTAAGGTGATTTAGTTCAAGCCCTGTGTTAACTGCCATTGTTTGCAAAAAATCCTGTGGGGAAAAAGTGATGAGTATACCACAAATGCTCAATACACATGGAACATACATGCAGATAGATTCACCAACACCCAACCCTTTCAGAGAATTTTCACAGAATTAAGGAATAAGCTGAGTTTGAAAGGACCTGTAAGGATCATTTAGTCCAACTCCCGGCCCTGTACATGACGTTTCTAAGAATTGCTCCATGTGCCTGAGGTCATTGTTCAAATGCTTCTCGAACTCTGTCAGGCTGGTGCTGTGATCACTTTCCTGAGGAGCCTGTTCAGCGCCTGACCACCCTCTGGGTGAAAAACCTTTCTCTAATATCTGACCTTGGAGATGCAATAGTCTGGTCAGAGATGGAGAAAGCTAGATAAGCTTTCCCATGAATTGGTCTGGGAAACTTTAGGGAGCTGGAGAGAAAGAATTCTAAACAATCTGCACCTGGTGTTTTGTAATAAGCTGTTTCGCCCATAAGGTTGTTTACAAATAGATGTCTTGTTAATTAGCCATTCATGTGAAATATATTGATTAAATGACCAACCAGGTCCACCTGTATCAGACCAGTGTATAAAAGATGTGGTTTCGGTGAAATCAGGGCTTTTGCCACTTTGCCTTCTGATCTGACTCTGTGTCATCTCTGACCCAATGGTGACTTTATCTAAACAGGAGTTTAATTTTTTTAATTTGCTTTTGCATTTTAACAAAAGAAAAAGTGCAATTCCATAACTTCTACAACTTAGTTACCTTCCTTTTTCTCACATCTTGGGTTTTTTTAGATTTTTGTTTGTTTGTTTTTCCTCTTACCATGTATGGTTGTATTCTACTCTGAAATTCTTTAGATGTTTGTGTTTCATGCTGGAGTTCATCAAAACGGGGACAGTTGGGCAGAGGGAAGTTCAGCCTCTGAAACATGAAAAGAAAAACTTAGAATAGTTCTAAAATTATCAACACACCTCTGTTTTTTCTGTTCCTGAGATTAATGGTGTAATATTTTTGGACAGATTCATGCTTGTGCTAGACCAACTCAATAATTGTTTGTTTGGGTACATTAATAATTAATTAAGTTAACAAAATGAGTAGACTGGGGTAACTTGACTTTTCAATGGCTACTTGTTTCTGTATAGCTTGATTTCCCTCAATTTAACTGATTTTGGCAAAAAGAAATGGCACATGTCTGTCAAGGGATTGCTTTGAGAAATGGGTTGGGGTCCATGATCAGAAATTTTAAAAAGCTACAATTTCCCTCTCATTTTCTGTATTCTCCAAACTGTAACTTAACTCCACCTGGTACTGGAACCTGAACTGCTTCTCCGTCTACACATCCAGGTCTCATCTCTTTGGAGACAACCAGTGGATTATTGAAACAAGAGTGACAGATTGTTCTCCTGAAATATCAAAAAGCTATGGGGCTAAGGGCTCTGTTCTTCTTTAGGGATATGGTTCACTTTTATTTACTCCAAGTATGTGCTTTACAAGATCACATGATAACACACATTTGATCTGAACAGCATGTAAATACATGTGTGCTTCAAACCCTGAGCTCTGGCAAAAAAGATTTATATCAATTGCACAAAGACAAACGATACCTGATACAGCATAAAATGTCAGTGAAAAGCCATGGTGAACAAAACAAGCTTGTGCTGGTTCAGCATTTTATGTCACATCACCAGAGCATTTTTGACCCAGCACTAGTATCATCCTGTAACATTTACAGACTGCGCTTCCAGCATGTCTCCAGTGGGACATTGGCAGCAGCCACCAACTGACCCCTAGCCCACTTTCCCTTGGATAGGTTACCAAGGATGCAATTTTTCTGTAACAGCAGCACACTAAGGATGAAAGCTCAGAGTTGCAATGTGAGACTGGGGAATGTTGTTTAATTACATAATATAAATGTTTTTCTTGCTGTATGTCTTAATTATCCCTCTCTAGGTGTTATTAATTAAGCCACTCCCTTTGGCTTCATTAAGCAGTACTCAGTACTGTTGCCTGTCAAGTCTTGATAGATCTCAGCAGCTTAAAAATAAACTGTGATTATGGTTTTTTTATAGAACTGTACCTGGCTCCAGTTTCCCACTTTGTGTTGCTTGGGGCTTGAACATACCTTCAAACACCTGCTTGGTTTAACAAGGGAACAATGTTTTTTTTTTTTTCCAGGTGGTTTGCATGATAAAAAGCAGTGCATTTTGCACTGCTGCGGAGGTGTGTTTGATGGAAGCAACAGTACTCACTCCAGAAGCAGCCACAGAAATGATGAGGCACTAGAGACTCCTACAAATGAGCTTCCCTTCCTCAAACAGGTTGTTTCATTGCACTATGATTCCCCTAAGGGCTTTGAGGTATTATATAGCCAAAACTCTAACCACCCTGATGTTTCTCTTGTCTTCTGGTGAAAGGACTTCCTCTGGTGTCCTGTATTTAAATAACAATGACAGTGTTCTTTTCTGTTTAGAAACAGGGTTAAGTTTCTGGTTGAATCACACTTGCCTAATCCAGTTTGTGGGAACCCTTTCTCCCTGTACCTGTTTTCAAACATGGGCTCTAAGAATGGAGCAACATCAAAGGGAGAGAGGTGTGGCAGCCCCCTAATGAGTGAGTCCACGTCTGATGTTGGTGATGGGCAGTTATGTAATGAGTGGTTTGTACAAATTTCCTTAAAGTCAACTTCTCAAAGTCCTCAAAGCCAGAAGTAAATGAGGCTTTCTGTTTTTACACTCACAAGGTTTTTATCCTTGTTGGCCACACTGTTCCTTACACTGTCCTTGTCACAAGAGCAAGTGAAATTAAAATCTAAACCTGAGTCAGCCAGAGTGAGCTACATGAAGTAAAACTTCTACAGGACATATTATTCAGGTAGGTATACCCTTATGATCTGCAAGAGAAGTGCTAGGGTTTCATTAAATGTTTCTATAGCACTGAGCATAAAAGAGCCCTTGTCTGTAATTAGAATGCCTAAGTGCTACTAGAATAGGAAGGTAATAATTTTGAGGTCATTACAGTGGCTGGTGGAAATTCAATTCCTTGAATAAACTAAGGAAAAAAACTTGCCAAAGAGACAAGATCTGCCTAGTTGAGTGGTGTTTAGAAAAGCACTTATTTCATGTAAAGATTTAGGGCAACTTCTCTAGAATATTGTCCAAAAGTGTTCTGGTCAGAAGAAATAACCTCAGAGAAAATGGAAGTGTGTGTGGTAATTCAGGTGTTCTGCAACTATGGAAGGAGGATTTTCATGAAGCTGTTACAGTTGACCTATGACATGCTTGTCAGCCAGTAGCTGCATTTGATATTTTCTATTATATTGAACTCAAAAAGCTTAAAAATGGTTTTTTGCTATTTTCCTTTTTTCTGTTCTTTTGCTTCTGTGAAAGATTAAAACTTTATAGAATGCTTCTAGCCAGTACTCACCTGCTCTGCTGTTTTATGAAAAATGTGGACTGGAATGGGTTGCCAGAGAAGATCAGGGTTCCAAATTTGGCTGCTAGTTGGTGGAAAGAGGCCAGAAAGATACGACTGGGCACTCATAATAGTGCGATCATAATCTGTACTTTGGATGTAAAACTGAAAATAGAATGGCAAAGAATTAAAGATAAAATGGAAACTATAAGATATTAGGGAAATTTTACCCAAGTTCTTGATAGTGACTTCTTGTTTTTAGTGTTATATTTTTGCATAAAGTCAAAACAGTGAAACTTTAACTCAGCTTTCCAGGGCCCTACTTCAGTTTCACAAATGGAATTTTCAAGGCATCTTTTAATTTGGAATCTAACCTCCAGACTGAACTGAAAGAACAGGAAAACTTGATTTCAAAGAAGGATGTTTTCTATCTTATTTTTCTCAATATTAACATTGATATATATGATTTCATGGTGGACAGGTAAACAATTGGACTTGAAATTCATAAAGGTCTTTTCCCACCTAAATGATTCTATGGTCTATCAGTGATCAGGAATGTTAAAGCACTCAAAACCATAAACTTCTCTTGGAAGCATAGCAAAGGTCTTTCATACCTTCCCATAATGCATGCCTCCTAAAGAGACCAAAATGTTAGAGGTATCTTCTCCACAATGGATCTGTACTGTATGATAAGCACATCCAAAGAGCTGTTACAGGAGCAAGTGTGTAAGCATGGCCCATCACATGAATAGAGAAGTATTTATCTATGCAGTGACCATTCTTGTCTTAGTCTTAGTTGAAAAATTCCCAACTCATTCATCATGGAGCTGTTCAGTTTGCGAAAATTAGGTTGTGAAAGACCCAAACAGTATGTAAGAGCTCAAAAATAGACATTATTCTGTGTTTACCTTGACATAAGTCTGTATTTCAAAAATGTTCTTCTATTACCTGAATTTCTCCATTAATGAAATGAGTGTGATAATGTGCTTTTTTAAGTCCATAGTTCTGCTATGCCAGAGAAGTGTGCTGCAGACAGATCTGCTCTATACCTCTTGCCTGTTGTATGTGCTGTTCAAGAAGCTGGAATATCGTTTCCTCATGTACTGTCCAAGTTCAAATAGCTGCTGCATTCCAGTCTGTAAGGCAAGCATATGGGTAACTACTAGATTAAGGTGACTAGAGACTTTTAGTGTTAAAGCGTCTTTTTTTTCTTTGCCTTCAGCTATCACCTTTTAAGTAATCATTAACTTTGTATCATGTTTGTATAATGTACAGTTATTGTGGTTTAACCCCAGCTGGCAACTGAACACCACACAACTGCCCTCTCATTCAGCCCTGGTGAGACTGGGGAGAGGATCAGAAGAGTAAAAGTGGGAAAACTCCAAGGTTTGAAGACAGTTTGATATGAAAAGCAAAAGCCACACATGCCAGCGAAGCAGAACAAGGAATTTATTCACCACTTCCCATTGACTGGAAGGTGTTAGGCCTCCAGGAAAGCAGAGCCCCATCCCAGTTACTTGGGAAAACAAATGACTTCAAGCTGAATGTCTGCCCCTTCCTCTTTCTCCACCCAGTTTTATATGCTGAGCATGGCATCATATGGTACAGTATATCTCATTGGTCAGTGGACACCTGCTGCCCCAGCTGTGTCCCCTCCCTACTTCTTGTGCCCCCCCAGACAAACTCAGGGTGGTACAAGAAGCAGAAAAGCCCTTGAATCTTTGTAAGCCCTGCTCAGCAGTAACAAAAACATCCCTGTGTTATCAGCACTGTTTTCAGCACAAAACAGAGCCCTGTCCCAGCTCTCTCTCAAAACCAGAAGAACTGTGTATGTTGCAGGTGATCTAGAATTTTTAATATAAATGTTCACTTTTATCTATGAAGTTTTATGTTCTGAAGTGCTAAGATTGCAGTATCTGCTACAGAAGGGCAATGCCCCTGACTCTGTACAAAATACTATTTTCACAGTCCTGTAGATCTGTAGACATCGATCAACATTGCCCTTTACAATGTATGTCATTTAGTGACAGCTGAGAGAGGATGATTGACAGCCTAGTATTTATCATTGTCATTGCTCTGTTATTTATCCAGCCTCATACATTTGTGGCTTATATTTCTGCCTTAAGTAGCATTCTTCTGTCTTTGCTTTGGTGTGCCTGCAGTTGTCTTTGGTTG
Source organism: Zonotrichia albicollis (assembly GCF_047830755.1). Classification (NCBI taxonomy): domain Eukaryota; kingdom Metazoa; phylum Chordata; class Aves; order Passeriformes; family Passerellidae; genus Zonotrichia; species Zonotrichia albicollis. The sequence continues at coordinate 43,799,354 of NC_133819.1, read as the reverse complement.
CACACTGTCTTTTCTGTTATTTATTTCTAAAGCCTGTGCTGAACTTTTTAATTTCTATCTGTCAGAGAACTACATTCCTACTACTGTTTTTAAAAAGATAGCAAAATAGCAAAAAGCTCTCAAAAAATCAATGCCAAAGCAGGGACATCTTAGTATGTAAGCTGGTAATGAGACAGTAATGCATTCAGTGTGTGAATTTTTCACATCTTTCAAGCTCCCTTCAAGCACTAAACACTGAACTGTCTCTGTTTCATACTTCTGCACCATGACAAAATGTTATTAGGAAATGCATTAGCTTCCTTTTGTTCCAGAGCTTCATATGTCAAGTAGTCAAAGAGCTAAGGCTTGATGTTAAAATGCCAGAGCAGCAAGTAAGTTCAGTGCATCCTAGTGGAACTCTGAACTGCAAGTGGCCTTGGAAAACACACTGTTCCCAGAGGCAACCTTCTCCTGCAAGTCTTCTCTTATTTTGTGAATTGGTGGTTGTCAGTCCAATGATGAGATGTGGACTTGTCACTTGACTTGGTGGGCAGATGTGTCTTTGCCCTATCACAGCGCTCAGTACTTAATGGTCATTAGAATTTCATCAGTGTTAACAGTACAGTGTTTAAACTTGCCATTTATTTAAATGCAGACACACTATCAAGAAGCTGTTGCTTTTAGGAAGGTAATTATAAAGCTATGATGAACAAGATTTCAATTTAACAATAGCTAAGAGAATAATATTGCAAAAATGTTTATGAATTAGTGGTATTGGTATTTGCTAATAGCAACTATCAGGATCTGGGATTTTTGCTAATGCTTTGGAGACACACACACAAAAAATATCTTTCCACTTCCTCTTTTAGTAGCATTTTAAAGTTCTTCTAAGAAAGTTAACATACCTTGGTGAGCTGTCCAAATCCCTGGGGCCATTCACTTTCTTTGTGTAGATCAGTTGGAAAGTTCACAATTGGTGTTCGGTCACCGTGTCGGAAAAGCTGACAAGGTAAGCAATAAAAACCCCTTGAGTTCATTACTGTTAACACTCCTTTCTTATCTGACTAGAAGTGAAGCATATATTATATTTCCAGTGTCATTTTTCAAATGAAAATGTCGGAGAGTCTGCAGAAACCTGGTCAAGTAGGATGTGAATATATTCTTTAAAATCAAGATTATGTATAATTATATTAGAATTAAGTGGGCATAAGCCTAATGATTCTTCCTTCTAGAACATTAATCACCCAAGATGTTAATGTTGGGATTGTGTTCACAGCTAGGCATCTAGACAGGAAATATGACTGAATTTTGGAAAATCAGTTCCTGTGAATATTAAGTCAGTTACTGATGTGCTTAGATTAGTATTTAATTACTTTGTCATAGACACTTGAAAATTTTTTTGTAACCTTTTTTTATAGCAGTATCTTTAAAAGAAATTCTATGTACACATGGATCTTGTGCTCAGTTTCTCAATCATCCTAATATATAAACATAAAAGAGTATAAACATTTACATTGTTGGCTTAATTAATACTTTTATTAGTACTTTTACATGCATATATAAAAATATTTTTTAAAGTCTTTAGGATTTTATTTCTATCACATTCAGACTTTGGTTGCTTTACTATCCTGAACAGTCCAGCATGCTGAGTATTAGTGTGATGCATTCAATCATATGATTTTTAATCAGAAAAATTAAATAAACCTTTTTTATTTTTATGCCAGCATACAAAGGAAATTACAGCCCTAGATTAAATGGTTCTGAAAAACTAAATTATTCCCCCATAGCATATGCTGCGTGGGCTTAGAAAAATTAAATCCACAGAAGTTTCATGTGAAACAAAATGCTGAAATACAAATTCACAGGGCTCCAGACAGCCTTCCAGGATGCTGACCCAAATTGTTGGAAAAATTACCTTTGCTTATCAATGTTCCCATCAACAACTTCTTTCCTGACTTAGCACAATAAAATGACAATGTAGCAGCATGGTATATTTGTTAATAAAATGACATTTATGCCCTAATACCTCAGTGGTACTTAACTTGTTTATAATTAAGCCACATCATTCTTGCCCAGTCATCAGAGAAGGTTGATCACGCTAGTTAGTTTGCCACTCCCACTGGGAGGTGTTCCACGTTTATATTTTTCAAAGTAAACACCAGTGGTGTGACTTAATGTTTTAATTACAGCACACACCCTTTCCATCAGCCTTCTCTAGTAATGCACATGAACCTGCTAGAGCAGGTACTGCAGAGATGGAAAATACTGTCCATTAAAGGCAAATACAATTGGATTTCTCCCTCTATTCGTTTTTACAATAGACAACAAAGTTTGCTAGAGTATAAGTTACCATTAGAACATGTAGAAGACTGCTTATTATGTTTTTTGTTTTGCCAGCTTAATTTCACTATGTGGCCAACCCAAAATTAATATTTTGCAGCGAATTGAGGAGGGTCTCCACCCTCATTATCAAGTTTGTTGTGTAGGGTTTTTTTTCCTTTTCTGTGCAATTTTTAATCCTCTTTAAATCTCATTTCTTGTAATTTGGAATCTCAGCTGGTTCTTTTTAGCGATTTGTCTGTGCACCTGTAGTGAGCAGGAGAATAAGTTACATTGTCTGGTGGCTGATTCAGCTGAGTGCAAGAAAAATGGGTGATAAGGACTTTTGTACAACTGCTCATTTCCTTATGCTTACGTACATAAGTGTCAGGTAGGATTTATTAGTTTTTCTGGACAAGCTGGTACCTGTGTCAAGAGTGAAGGGTAAATTCCCAATCACAAAATAGCTGCATCGTTTCTTGTTAAATTATCCAGCTTCACAGCAAAGCATTTTTATAGGTAATTGACAATTGTTCAAACTGACTGGCATGTTCAAATGACTATTTTTATGCATATTTTAGGCAATAATTAACAATAGATCAACACTTGGAGATAGATATGCCCTTTTTAGTAGAGAAAAATTACTGACAATGTGTTAGATTTTAAATACTGGTTTGTGATGGTTTATGTTCAATGTTCTGCCTAACCCTGAGTGTGTCACAACAGTCAACCCAAAGCTTTCAATAAATCAGAACAGCATTTTTTCTGATAGAAGTTAGTGTGCAGAAAGATCAAGATCAAAAGATATATATGAGCAGGAGATGTAAAGAAAAGTATTTTATTTCTTTGTAACCTTAAGAATTTGAAGCAGTGGAGGTGTGCTCTTCTAAAAAGAAGCTTAGTTTCTTTAAGTCCACACAAAAGAGGAAATAAAATTTAAGATCCTTCTTCATATTTCTGCACCTTCATTGCACAGTGTCACATAAATATGGTATCAACGCTAAGCTGGAAGCAGCAAGAGGGGAACAAACACTTAAAAAAGCAGAACTCTGTTTTTAGGAATTGAAGGATAAACTTCTTAGAGCCAGCTGGTTTTTGTATATGCTCAAACCTTCTTACTACTTCTGAAAATGCTTGCTTCAGATGCAAATGAAGCAATGACCACACGGGCTACCACTTAATCTAAAAGACTAATTCATTCACTCACAGCTGCATCTTAGGAGACTTTTTCTAAAATTTGAAGCTGTGTTTTTCATTAGAACTCTTGATAGGAAAAGAAAGTGTATCCCTACAGATCATACCTTACTCATCAATATGAGTTTCTCTACACTCATAGTTTCAACTGTTTTAAAAATTAGTTGATTCATCAAATTAATTTAAAAATATGTGTGCTGCAGCATTTATTACTCCTGACCAACAGATTACCTTCCTGACCTTTCAGGAGACACAAAACATGGTAGAATGAAAGAAGAGAGCAAGTAAGCATCATTAAAAGTGAAAAGACTCCAGAAATCAAGAAGGGGGCAATGGTAAGGGCAATGTACACAAGAGGAGAAAACAGATCTGTTTGGTATATTAATTTTGGTACTCCTTTTGAAGTGCTTCACTTCAGTTCTCGAAAGCAATAGGTGAATAATTACCAAATTCGTTATCCTCTCCTTCCACTCTGATAAGGCTTGAATCTGATTTGGTGTCTGGGTTCATCATTCACTCATGGTAACTTTGTGAGCATGATCACTTCATGTGAAAATGGTCACGTGAGTCAGACTTTGGCCAGCATTTGCTTCCATTGTTGTCAGGTGAAAAATCATATTGGAGACAATCTGGTGCAGAGGAGGGGGTGCACTGAGAATATGGCCTGTGTAGCACATATATATATATATATATATATATATATATATATATATATAAAATCTTCATTTAGAAATGCCATGAATTACAGTGAAGTATCTGTCTCTGAGTGATCTTGCAGACATTTTTATTGACAGACTTAGCTTTAGACATAAAGATCTCTTTGAAGCCTGGAGTAGGAAGGGAGAAACAAAAGTGAAGTGAACCCATCATGCTGCTAGTTCAGGGAAACCAGATGTAGAAGTACTGAGCATGTTTAGTCAAGATTTCAGATGGCTTGGCTTGATTAGAGAAATCACGCTCAGAGATAACATGCTCAGTCAACGCTTCCTATCCTGAGTTACAAGAAGAAAAACATGATGAAACCACAGTGCCTCAGAAACCACACCTCTTTGTATATATGACAGGTGAAATGTGTGTATGTAGAGGCAGAAGGTTCAGGTCAGAACTTCTTTAAACAGAGGCAATAAATCAGTACTTCATTTCTACTTGGGTGCCTGATTTTCCTACGTATTTCCTATTTTCTTCTTTAAAGTTTGTGTTTTTAAATTTAAATTCTGCCTTTAATCTTAAATTTATTGCACAAGATTGTGGTGAAAGCTAATGTTTACATGTAAGCAAAGAAATTTAAAAAGCATTTTGACAAATTGGCTTGAAGTAGAGCTTTTCAGAGAACAGGGCTTGTGGCCAATAGTCAAAACGCACAGAGTCAGCACAAAGTTGGAAGTTGTGAGGAGACAGTGAGACACCTTCCCAGGCATAGCACAGTTCTAGAAGTGAGAAAAAGTGAACATTTTTCTGTTTCTTCACTCCTGCAGATGTATTTTATATTGTGCAGTTCTGCTAAGGAAGTTTTAAAACGTCATTATGACAATTTTCACACTGCTGTAATACTCCCAGGTGAAAACATAGTAGCTTACAGAACAGCTGGACAATGGCTGTTGAAGTGTGTCAGAAAATGCCTTTCAGATTTACCTGACTGTAGCAATACCCTCATTATATCCCATTATATCAGTGGTATATTCACTGATGGGGTCAATTCCTATGCTGTATATTTATATAGCAATTCTGTTTCTATGAAAATTCAGTCAGTGATTTCAGAAGGCAAAATTCAATAGAGCATACATAAACCATGCCTGGAGAAAAAAATGTATATTGCGATAATATTAAACCTATTGTAACATTATATGTGATTGGTCAGCCTAAGCAAAAGTAACAGGTTTAAAAGGAAGACAGCCCAAATGAAATTTACCTACTATTTAATGTTTATTGTGACAAGCTACCCTAGAAATAGTAGAAATAGTTTTTTGGTTGGTTGGTTTTTGTGGGTTTGTTTTTTGTTGGTATTTTTTTTTTGGTCAGGTTATGGTAAGCACAGTTATGGTAAGCAGATGATTTTGGCTAAGAAGCCTCTCTCTCCAAAGTGGTAAACATTTCCAGTAACTTTCTGCAAAATCATTGCTTGTCAAAACACAATAACAGTAATTCAATAAAAATCTCATTCCTTTCAAGGAGTTAATGCTCCAAGGCTTGCTGTCTACCTGTTTTCATCCAGTTTGCCCTGTTACCAAGTATGCATGTTTTTCCAATGGTAACAAGGGCATGCAACATTCAGTATACAGAATGTTACTGGAATTAGCGTCAGGTCCCTGCTATGTGTGGTGTCTCAGCAGGAGCAGGAACTGGTTTTTCCTGTGCACTCTGGTCTTCCTCCAAGCTGTGCATGCACAATGCACCCAATGTGGCTATACATGGAGTACTCCTCCTGGAGCCAAAAGATATGTTTTGGATAGAGTACTTCTGCACACATAATGTCTCAAATAGGGAAGGGCTGAAGGAGTGGATCTTCAATTGCCTATTTATAAAAGTTCATTCCAAACTCCTCAACCTTGTACAGAAAATATTCCTTTATACTAACTATTCTTTATCATTATACCTTTTGTTTAAAAAAAAGAATGAAAAGGACCATTGTTCAACCTTTGTAATCCAAAGTATTACATTGAATCAATGTCTCTTTTTCTAGAGGTATTTGGGAAAGTGACATTGAAGTAGTGTTTAGCTACTTTGATATGAGAAATGGCCCAGCAAAAGAATTATTACAGTTTGTTTTCAGCCTAAGTTAATACAACATGTCTCTCAAATCTCCACTTAAAAACACCTGTCTAGTTTCTCAGTGTACTGCTGTGACAATTCAGTTATTATGAAATGGAAAATATTTATTTTGTGTGTTTATGTGTGGTAACTTCTGTAACATGATAAGCTTCAGCTTCCAAGCATAGAAGAGGTAGTCTCTAACACTATGCATTGGAGTATCAGTTAAATTAAGGAAGAATCGGTAAATGTGGACTTTGCATCTCTTAATTCCTCTGCACTATGCATCTACCACAAAGTCAGTTATCTTGAAACAATAATTAGGAGATTAGGAGATTAAATAATTAGGAAGATTAGGAGATTAAAATTCTAACAACCAGAGACATTTTTATCTTTCTTTAGGTGAGGTCTTTAAACACAGTAAGCAGAAGAGCAGCAGTACTTATTTCTAAGTTTGAACACAAGCAAAGAAACTGTACACCTTGTCTGATTCAACAGACATGTAATTCTGTCCCTGCAATCCCCACAACAAAACAGACACCAAATCTACTTACTACAACCACAAACTTCAGTTCTCGTGCTGCAGTAGTCTGTTGAAGCAGAATGAGAATAATGTGAAAAGAAAAACACAGGATCCTAGACAAGTTGGGAAGCCGTATCACACCCATCCTGACAGGAGAGGAAAGAAAGACTTTGTAGTTCCAGCAGCTGCTCAGGCTCAACTGTGAGACGTCAGGCTGTACCTTCAGACGGGGTGGAACTGCCGCTGGTGCATTTCAAATCCAAGAGGAATGTTGTGTGACTACGCAACAAATTGCATCGCCCTTTGTTTTCAAATTACTGTTTACATTCTTTTTAATCAAATCATAATTCTTTTTTTTCCTGTAATATTTTTTTTCTTTTGGAGTGTGAGGATGAATTTAAGATACAAAGGAATTGCTAAGCATTGCTGGTGTTTCAACCCACCTGTTCTGTTTTGACTTTTCTGTGCCTGGAATTTTTCCAAACTATAGCCACAAGGATGACTGTTTCTCTTTGCTGCTCAGCTAGACCACTTTTCAGCTTCCCTCCCCTCTGTTGTTTTTTTTTTTTTTTCTCTCTTCCACATTATCTTTGTAAAATCAGAATAATTATTTTAAAACAACATTTCATGTTGTTTTAAATTGCCAATCCATCAGATAAAATACTAGAATAGATTTTGCAACAAATATGTTATTTAAGATCCTTGCTGGCAGTTATTTTCTCTTCACTTTGTGTGTGTTATTTTTATTTTCCTTTGGAGTATTCCTATACTTCCCCTTTGGAACTGCTTATGTTGGGATCTTTTTTGGCCTCAAATCTTTAAGAAATTTCTGGCGAACAAGTCCTGGATCTCACATTTTTATTATTACTGATTAATAGCACTGTTTCTGACAGTAGCTCAGTGGCTTTGAGGAGATTGCTCAGCTTGTCTCTGCTGACTTCCTCTCTATAAAATAAGAAGAATGATACCTGTAGACTTGATTTCATAAACACTTTTTGAGTAATGAATTAGTTTGCAGAGAACTATAAGTACAGTTCTTTAAGTGCTAAAGCTTTAGGTTCTTTGTGTATTGTCATTCCATTCCTACCATACCCAAACCTGTCTCAGGGTCTACTGCTGAGCTCTCTGCAGCAGCATTTTCTACAAGTGCTTCACCATTTACCAGAAATTCCATCTTTAAGGCCCTAAAGCCCACTAAGCCTCAGGTATTCTCTCCTCTGAGTTGTGTGAATGTCTTTATGTATTCATTTTTTCTGATGGATGGGGACAGATGGGAGGAGCATGACAGCTCCCAAACTTTCCTGTCTGTCTTCTCTGTCCATTCCCAGTTTTCAGCAGTTGGACCTCTTTCTTCCTCCAGTGTTATGTCCCCACCCTCCTTTTTGATCTCTCCTGGTGTGATTTTTGCCTATGCAAAGGGTGCATTAGAGTTATCTATACTTCATAAATAAATATGTTGTCTTTCTGAAAACAAACATAAGCTGATCATCTTCCTCCATTATTTAAGAGTTTAGGTCATAAAACAGACTGTCAGAATACTTTCATATGTCTCAAAACTCAAAAATGGATGTCTTACTTTTTAATCTATGTAATGGGTGATTCCTAAGCTATTTGATCAAGGATCACTGTTGGCTCTTGGAATCTTTTCTTATCCTTCTTATGACCTTCTCACGAAATTCATAACGGATTAGTTTTTATAAGATTTGCTCGTTTATTGTGTTTCATTGATGAGTGACTATGACCACTGTAGTCTCACTATTATGGAACCATTCTAATGACTTCACTTTGGGACCTGAACTCAATTTTATTGGGGCAGGGTGGGGGATTCTGGATGGCATAATTCAAGAATGTTAAAAAATTATATGACAATGACATTTTATAGAAAATCTTTGCTAATGGCTCTTAAAAATGATACCTCAAAACAAGACCAAGCCTATGGTAAGTAATAGTGATTTCTGTGGTTTCACTCTTCCCTTGGCATGTATACTTTGTTAGGGAGAGTATTTTGTGCTCAAAATAATAGGTACCACAACAACTTAAGTAAATGCTTGCACATTCCAAAATGGAAAAGAATCCCCATTTATGTGTCATGCTGGTTAAGATAGAGTCATGTAGGAATCCTGTATGCAATCTGAAAGTATGTTGGTAGTATGTATTCAATTTGGAAATTTCCTTGTGTTTCAGGAATTATCTCCATTTCTACTGGGTATTTGGCAGGTATAAACTCAGCATATTCTGCAGTAACTAAATCCTGGCACTTTTCAGGAGAAGTTGCTTCAAAATAATAATAATTTAAAAAGTCCTTAATCTATTTATGGTTGCTGAAGCATTATAATGCAAGTGAACCTAAACAATTTAAATCATGCTTATGTTAATTTGACTTATTGTCATAAGTTCTAATTATGATATTATGGCATTAAGTAAAATTAAACACAATTATAAATTTTAAGTGTACGTACCTATCTTAAAGGCTTGCTGAAGCCTCGATTTGCTTTGAAGTGGCTGGTTGCAAAAGAGCCTGTGCTTTATTGTACACAAGGGTTACCTGAGGTAACCACTGCTGCTGGTGGAGCACAACCTGCACCCTCAAAGGGTGGAAGTCACTGCACTCAAAGCACCAGGTACGAAACTGCTGCAGCACTCATGAACCAAGCTGCTTACACAGGGAAACAGCTCAGGTCCTGCTGCTGATTGCATGTGCAGATCAGCACTTAGCGTGGCTTGGATTTATCTCCAATCCTTTTTTTCCAAGCTTTTTTTGGTTTTGTTTTTGGGCTGAAGGAGGGAAAAGAAAAGATTTTTTTTCAGTAAACAAAGTGACACATTTTCCAAGCACCATTCTGAAACATGAGGAAAATAAGACTGTCACACAGCCCTGTTTGGGAAAGTTTTCACCCAGTTGTGGGGAGTGGGAAGGGACCAGGGAGTTAATTTGTGACACAGAAAGAATTCACTTACTTGTACTACTGACAGAACATGAAACGGTATCTTAGACTACAGAGAAAAATGTCCTAAACCCAAAGTTACTAATCTAAGGCAGATGGGGGGAAGAAAGTGTCTACTCACTGTGTTGTCACTGTTTTCTAATAATTTCTTAGTTGTCCCAAGTTTGCAATATGCACCTGGTTACAGGGCACTCGGAGAATTTCTTCTTGATCTTATGAGGTAAAATGTTTGCATGAGACAAGGGAAACCTAATTTTCAGGTTTTTCAAAAAACAAAGTGAACTGCAAATAAAAAAGAGACAGAAAGCACTATTCTTCTTCTCTTTCCCCTCTGAAACTCTGCCATTCGGTGGTGATTAATTTTCTGGAAGAGATGGAAACAAATCCATTTGCTAAATGAAGGATTTGAACTTGTGTTTGCCACATCTTTGGTAAGTACTATGAACATTAAATAAAAAGAAGAAAAATCTACTTCTAGTACTAATATGAAACAAATCTAAATTAGTTTATTAATTTGATCAGAGTATGGGTTGTTTTGGGTTTTTCTTCTTTCATTCATTTCTGATAGTCAGCTCAGTAAATAACCCAAAGAAAAACAGGTGATGAAACTGATGACAATGATAGTTCAGGCTTTCCAGTGCCACCTTTCCCAGACAGCACAAAATTGCTGTTGCTTTTCTGTTGTTCATTCCTCATTTTTCTGACACTGCTTCAGCATATGAAAGGAAAAATAGTGATCACAAGTTATGTCCAGCTATATTATAGCATCTATGAATATTCAGGTTATTAAGCAAGTCTTTAAAGTATGACTGTCTAGCCATTGCTTGTGAAAGAAGAGAGGGAGTTGCATATCCAGGTGATCCTGGTTTTGCAACATATTTAAAAAATAAGTAATCTAAATAATTCCAAAGTCAAACTGTTTTTACTCATTTTGACTCACTTCTTCTTTAAGAGGAACTGAAATGAACTTGTTTATGACTTCATGCCTGCAAAAGATGTATGACAGATTTTTCAAATTAAGTCAGCTGGTGAAGTTGTAGGAAAACATAATTTAGAGCAGTTTATTATTCATTCACTGACAGCCCAATTTATATTCCTACAATAGATCTGGGCTTTATGTTCCAGCCTTTATAAACACTGATGCTTATTTTCCCTCTGAGTTAGGGAGGTATAAAGGAAATCTTCCTTTCTCTGTTTCTACAGTGATAGTCTTAGGAACAAAAAACATTACAAAGAATGTGTGTGATGGGTTTTTTGTACAATAGGGATAGGGGGAATAAAATAATTTAGAAATGTCCTAATTTGTAAATTAAATTTTATATTTATTTTGCTCAGCAGAAATTAGGTTATTCAAGGTATATACACTGGGGCATGTAGCATGGAAGAAAACATTGTCTCAACATGTGATGGAAAAGGGGAACCTTACATTGTTGTAGTTTAAGCAGTGACCTCACATAGGATGCACTTCCACAACTGAACTGAAGTGCTGAGGCCAGGGTCTATCCAGCTCCATGATCCCCCAAACCAAACAAATCTCTGGGACAAAAGATCTTCATGCAGCTTTGAAAGTTTCTGGGACATGGATTTGGGTTAGGAAGGAGTGGAAGAGCTGGGAACTGGAGACTAAAAAGAATAATTAAGAATGTCTCAGGTCTCAATCGCATTTTCTATGTCAGCTTTGTCCAATTCAGGAAACTAACAGAAAAATTACCTTTATGGGAGAAGCATGAAACTTACCCTTTACAGCTCTTGAACTTTCACTTCTAAACATCTGGCAAACAAAACGTTAAAAGCAACTCGAGCACCACAATTTGGCATCAGTTCAAAAAAAGGAAACAGGAACAGGTTGAGAAGAGAAAGTGCCTAGAAATTTGGTTTTGACAGCCAAGGCTACAATCTGTTAGAAGTCTAACACTGATAAAGATGGAGTCTTGGCTTTTCCTTTCTGTTTGCTTTCGTCTAGCAGGTTTTTTTTAATTACTTCTTAGGAAAGGAGGTGTGATGATCAGCGTGGTTTGGAGATGAATAACTTAAAGAGCTTGCACTAAATTTCCTGTGAGTGTTGCCAGACCTGAGAAGACTTTCTTCTGGTGTCCATTATGGGACATTAGGGTGATACAGAATAAACAAGCTTGCTCTTCTTTGCATTAAGGAGCAGGTAGAACTGGTTGTCTCATGTTGTCAGAAAACATTTCTACCATTGTTTGGATGCTATGGTAAAAGGGGTTGCATTTTTTGACTGGAAATCTAACTACAGCTTTCCTGGTGAACTATGTTTCCTGTGATGGCTTAAAAGCAGAAATTTGGATCTGTTGGGAAGAGAATAGGGCATTTACAGTGAGAATTCTGAAACTTAGATTCTTGTTGGACAGAAAAGGGATCTTTTTATTATTATGATTCATTTTTATCTTGTAGAGTGGGAGTTATCTGCTTATGCTATATAGAATATACTTTTCAGGTTCAGCATCCATTTTAAAAGCCTGATCTGAGGAAAAGAAGCCAGAATGGCAAAATTTTCTGCACCTCAGCCGTTGCGCTAGTTCTCTTTAAAATTATCTGTAGGCAATAAGACTGTTGACAAAAGGTCCTATTCACTGTGAGAAAACAAACAAAAAAGAGAAATCTTTGCTTCTTCAAGCAAAGACATATCCACTCTTTTCAGAAATTAGTTGCATCTGATTCTTCTGATCCAGCTTTTGTAGTAAGGACTCAAGATGTTTTTTGCAATAGCAATATTAGAAAACATAACTAGTGAAGGATTGCCCAACATATTCTGCATATTTTAATGCAGCTGTGATTTTTTTTTTATTTTGTATTGCCTTTTTATTTTGTTCATGTCAAGAGCAGCATCTGCTTACAGATTTCCCAGGAGAACAAACTTTATACGATCAGATCAGAATATACAATCAAGGTAATTGAACAGAAGGAAGGTGTTAAAAAAGGTATTTGAAACCAGAATTTATTTTTCTTCCAAAATTAACACTTGGCTTTGCTGTCTTTTTGGAAGGAATATCTGAAGGTCTTGTTGGGTTAACCAGCTGTTGCTAGGTCTTCAAGGTAGCTAGCCTGGCTGTTTTTAAGCCCCTGTTTGGTCTAGATTCACAGTCCAAGTTTTCCATAAGTCTCATCTTCCTCCTATGTAGAGATGAAATATTTGTACATGTAAAATGCAGAGAAAAGGAGAAATAAATCTCTTAGGTAAGTAAGCAGGCTTAATCCTAATTCTTGTGACTTCTGAGATCTGTTTGTGTAAAATGATTCATTGCTTCTTAAGTAAAATAAGGTCTAAGGAGTGTGGAATGACTCCTCCATTTGAAGCATTGCTTCTGTCACCGGTTCTTGAAGTTCTTGTCTCTTGAAGTTCTTGAAGTTCTTCAAAAGAGGGAAACACTCCTTCAGAGGTGTTTTCCAATTTTGCTGTAAATCAAGGTTTTAGCCCTCCAAAACAGTCTAATTGCGTAGTTGAATTAATTCTGACAAAGTCCCTTTGGAAAGAATTGGTCTTGCAAAATTCCATTGGTTTCATATTGCACTTAGGTTTTACCAGGTGATAAAGCAAAGCAAATATTCATGAAGAATAAGTCCTTGTTTTCTACAATTTTTGTTTGTAGTATTAAGGAATGTTTTCTTTTGGTAGAGATCAGGAGACCCAGTTGGTCATGCTGATGGAATTTAAAGAGAAATGTTGGACCACAGTCATATCACAGTGTGGAAAGAGTTCTTTCATGAAGTGAACCATACTGAAGATAATGGAGGGAACACCTAAAGGTAAGACAAAAAGAGAGATGCATTCTTAGCATATGGCAGTCTCCAAAAGCACGACAAACCTGTACCTCAACAAGTGAGCAGTTCAGACTAAGTGGATAGGAATTAACACATTTGCTCTCATTTTAACGGGATTAGGAGAAGTCTGTTGAAATATCAAGTCAATCCATGCTGAAATCTTCCTGAGCAGCAAAAAGAGCACAGGGAGAGCTCACAGCTTTACCTTCTTCCCGAATATGCTGAGCTTTATTCATTGCCTATGTTTCACCCTATGGTCATTGAGATGTGGAGGAACTTAAGGCTGATTTAAACTACCCTCAAATACTACTATTGTATTGTGTGACCTATAATAATAATACTTGCCTAACCCCTTTATTTCCTTGTAGTGGGGACATAAATCCTCTCAACAAAACTTCAATTAAGCTTTTTATAGAAACATCTGTATGTTTGCAAACTGGAGTCTCCCTGTAGAATATTTGTCTCTATAAATTACACTTTTGAGCTCAGTCACACTTCTGGATTTTATTTTTTTAAAAAGTCACATTTATGGGCTTCATAAAATGCTCTCATGCATGCATAATCAAATTAATAACATATGGATTAGCAATGAAAAATAGTTGAGATTAATTTTGACAGAGTTGGAAACATCTGAAATCAGGGATTTTGCCGCTGTTTTTGTCAAGTGTAATTGTGACCTATTAACTGTGCATCACTCTTCTACTTAATTTAGCTCACTGGTGTTAAAAGTCAGCTGTTCCAAGCTGTCTGCATTCCTTGAGAATTGGTAGTGCACAGTGATTTAGCACGGTCTGTCAGTGTGCTGCACTCTGCAGCCTGTGGATCAGTGTGCCTTGGCTTTTTCCAAGTTCCACTCATGCACAGCAGAGAGTTTAAAACTGCCTGCCAGAAAAATGAAATTAATGTTTCCTATATTAGTAAAAAATTAGGATATGGCCCCAACAGGTCCATTCTGAACTATTCATATATTATCTAATAAAACAGTAGATAGTATAGTGGTAAGTAGATAAAATAGTGGAAAGTGTCAAACTTTGATATGACAAACATTTTTATGGAGTGACATTTTTATTGGAAAACATTTTTATTGGAGTATCAGGTTTGGTTTTAACCTCTTTTGTGGTCTATATGTGTTTTCAGCATTCAGGATTGCTAATGAAAGCAGTGATGCTGGATTTGGTGTCAAATGCCTAAACACCATCTAACTTCTACTTCAGCAAAATGTGAGGATTGAAACAAAATAAAGCCTTTGTTTTAAACTTAAAGGCTAAATATTTAGGTCATTATTATTGTAAAATTTTGTTATATTATAATTTTTTTGTTTATTTATCTGATCAGTTACACAGTTTGGTTTGTGAAGGAGAGGGATTAATTTCCACAAATCTGAGATTATTAAGCACCACAATATAAACATGAAGTATTTATCATTATCTTCCATGACTGTATTAGTAGTGTGGATGGAAAAAAGAACCTCATCAGAAACAACCTGCCACTTCCTCTGCCAAATTACCTTTTGCAATTAAAGATGGTAATTTCCTGAAATATTTCCTGAGAATTTGTGAGCAATGACTATAGTGAATAAATTTGTTTAGTGAATCATTACTTGCTAATTTTTTGTGCATTCTGGCCGGACTATCTCCACTCTATTAATGGATTCAAGATATTTAGCAGGAAATTATTTTCAACCAGTGAGTTGCCTGGTCTGTATTCTTATAATCTCCGATGATTCAAATTCTTCTTGAGATCAGTGATTCAGAAAGCCATATGGGATTTTTTTAATGTTGGGTACAATATCTGAACATTAGAAAAGTGAGGTTTCTTAGATTTTCATTTCCCTTAAGTAATATAGAGCTAGATAAAAGATAGACAATGTCATTTTTTGCCTTTCTGTTCCCTCATTTTGCAAAACTAAGTATTGTAAGTGGTCAAAATGGAAATTTAAACCTCCTAATATGGTTATATAGACAAGCTATGAGGAAATGAGTTAGTATACCAATGTGTGTTTGTACACTTTTGACATTCTGGTAAGCACCAATCTGGTGTACTATTTAATATTAATCTGTTTTGATCTCTGAGTGCCTGCTAAAATCAAGAGAATGCTTAATGTTGACTGTTGTTAATCAGCTTGGACAAATACTCTGCAGTTAGAGAAGAAAAGGTGACTGATGTAAGTGCATTTACATGTACTTCTTCAGTAACTGAAGGTCTTTTTGACTGTACTAAACCAAACCAAAACAAAAAAAACTCACATGAAAAACAGAACTCTAAAGTCAGATCAGCTTTGATTTTATTTCATCAGAAAGTTGGTCTGGAATAAGAAATGTATTGATGGAGGAGAAATGACAGCCATGGGTACAATTCTCTTTTCCTGGATCTTCATATTTTTCATTTCAGAGCAGACCCTTATGAAAATGATTGTCACTTCAAATGAGCTGTTGGCTCAAGATGTAATCCTGATTTTATTTTTGGGTACATGTGCCCAAAGCACTTGGCTTACCTCTTTTGATGTCCTACATTCTACATTCTCTTGTCCAATAGGGTACAAGGATGGGAGAGACCAGATGAGTAAATCTCTCCAGGGGACAGCGAAATTTGCAGCCAGGGAGAGTGAGGGGGTGAGGCTCCCTCAAAGAATTGTTTCTGTAGTACATTTCTATGGTGTATTGCCTGTTTCAAAACACAGAGGGGTCAAAGTAAAGTTAGCTATGCAAAAATACACAGCCTTTCCATGCTGCAGTTATTGTACCTGGGGGTAAACTTTTAGCCAGCTTATTTGTCTGGTTGCTAATATGTTTATGGTTTACTAATATAATTAATACTGTGAAGAGAATTTATTAAGCAACAGGGGGTCAACACCAATTTGCATGTAGTTTGCTGTCTTTGCTAAGGAGTTAAATAGATAAAAAGGATGGAGTAAAACTTTTCATAGGTGTAAGATATACATATATAGATATATATAGATATGGTTTGCAGGCTTATTCTGCTACTGACTACTAAAATGAATGCAATTACAATAATTAAAATCAATGTGTAATATTTCACTGAATAGTGAACCTCAGGTATCCGGTTTAATTAGTTTTGGGTATCAGAAAATTAATTTTTAGAAAAAGTACATATTAGCAGCATAGCTTGCAGATACTTGCCCATTTTTTTCCTGGTAAAGTTCAAAAAAATGGCAGGCACTGTGAGGAGGCAATTTCCCATTGAAGACATTGAGTGCCATCTGTAAGGCAGCAATGGTGGCTGCATGCTGTGACCAGAGGAAATCTTTAATTAAAGGTCTGTTGAAAATGATTGCATGAACCTATTATTTAACAACACTTCCCACACATTATCTGTCCACTCAACATTAACCTCATTAGGGCCTCATTAGTACTTGCCCTCTGCACTGTTGAGCAAATATTGTCCCTTTATGGCTATATAAACTGAAGTCCTGCATGTATAAAGTATACATATATGTAAATATTTAAGAAGTCTTAGTCACTTGCAGCTCTTACATAATTAATAGGAGCTGTTAAAACTTCTTTTAAAAAGAACTAGTGGTTTTGCCTGTTAAGTATACAGTATTTGAGATCAGATCAGTAAGCTCTTTAGCTGATATATACCCAATAGGTTATATCAATGCAGTTTAGAAACAGGAGCTTTTTAGTGAGAGCAATCCAAAATTTTCCTCCTTCAATGACAGCATTTGTACATTCTAAACAAAAATAAAAGATCACAATTGAGTAACTGCCTTCATAAGGTCTGATAAAATAACTGTAACCTAATTTTTTTCTTTTTTTCCCCATATGCACTTGAAAAAGATGCAGGAAGAAGGAGACTTTGTTTTAAATTAACTTTGTGATCCAGGTTTAATAAAACATGAGGCATGATTTTTCCAGTTCCCTACTCAATCAAAACATTATTACAATGAAAAAAACCATGACATTCAGTAGAAAGTGGAATGTTTCAGGTTTCAAAGTAGCATCTGTTCATTAAAATTTTTTTTAAATCTGAGGACATTTAAGGTTAACCAAATAAAAAAAATGCTTGTAGCTCTATTTCATGAAGGAAATAAAATTTCACGGCTTTCAGTGCATTTAATAACTGCAGAAAGGAAACACAAGAGAAACAGAAAGCACTCACCGTGGAATACATAACCATTTTTTGATGGTATGAAGGCTTTTTAGCATCTAAGATATGCTTTAGAATAGTTTTTAAAAGAATACCTGAAAGAAAATGGGGAAGCAGTGACAATGAAAGAGGTGCTTGTGTTAACATCTGTATCGACTGCTGCCTTTTCAGCAATCTGTCACTAAGTGAACCAGATTTATTCAATTGACTCAACTGGTAATTTGTGCAGAGTGCCTTGATTAATAGTGACAGTATCTTTCAAATGAACAGTAGGCCTGTTTTACTTCTGTGTAAAATGTTTTGGGGATCCCTAATAGTCTCAACAGCTTCAAACAGTGCATTCACAGTTACTTTGTGCCAGCAGAAGAGTGCAAGAAGAGCACAGTTAATGAATGCTACCCTGTTGTCTGTGTAGCTTGAATGATATCCTGCTTTCCAGAGAAAAAAGAAAGAGCATATCCTCTTGACTCTGGGGCTTTATAAATTGTGTGGTTTTCTGCATTTTGTTAATGTTACCTGTTGAAAAATTGTAAGACAAACTACTTGGTTTAAATCAATGGCTGCTCTAGTATGTTAATATAAGGTTGGCATGTCGACAAGTTAAAATCCTTAAAGTAGAACTGTACCAACTAGGAAATTAGACAGAATTAGTCTTTAGCTTCTGGCACATTTTTAATAGCAATTGTTCGTTAATAAAGCAAGGACAGAGGTTTGAATTTTGTGCCAAGTTTTGCAAGTTGGAGTTTTGAAAAATGCAACAAATTAATTCATGCTTATATGTTCATTTGTCTTCCTAGCTCACAGATCCTGCCTGCACACTGCCCATATAAAACAAAATGGAGGCTCAAAGTATGACAGTGGATGAATGGAGGAGAATGAGTGAAAAAAAGGTATAAAATACTTTCAAATTTTAGTCACTGTTTTCTGAGCAGAGTAAAGTTTAAAAACAGTTAGTAATCTCATTTTAGGACTCTCAGTAGTGGAATATGAAGATGTTAGGTAACAGAGTCACCATTCTTACAAATAATATTTTTTTTAAGTAAGTTACACATGGCTTATGCTAAGCTTAGGCTTGATTCAATTCAACAAGAATCTGTATGTTATATTAAATTTCTTACACAGTGTAATCTAAATGATACCTCAATTACAATATTAGATTAGGATATTCATGATTCATATGCTCACCATCTCCCTCCCCATTAATCAAAATATTTCAGTGCTGCCCATCAATATCCCCATAATGGTATCTTTCACCATTCTACCATAGAATCAGCAGCAATATTTGTCATATACTCTTTCTTCTTTCCCATCCTACTTTCGGTTTTAAATGGGGTAAGAATTCAGCTTACCTCCCTGCAAACGGGATTTTTGTATTTGTTTGTGGAACCCAAATTCCGCCTGCAATAACAATTCTGACAACTTTGTCAGCTTCATCCTGACACCATGAGTAGCCCAAACAGGTAAAGTGTAATTGTTGATATCCTACAGTGAAGAAAGAAAACATAGTGATTTTCTTACTGATTCCTACTGCTAACTGTTATTTATTCTGGCACACAATACTTCTCAGAACAAATTCCGAATGTTTCGCTCCAGTAACGTTTTCTCATTGTAATAATATGATTACTGTATTTTGCATTTAGACAGCTGTAGCATTCCTATTTATAACATCATAGTGCTTGAAAGAAATTGGAAGGGCAGTTTTCCACAAGAAGAGGAATATTTATTAATAATACTAAAATTATGCAAAAAACAACTGGCATTTTTATGTTGTCAGGTGAAAAAAATCACTATATTACTTTTTCAGTCATGTGCTGGGTTGTATTTTTACTGAAACAAATCCTATATAAACACCAGGATTTTGAGGGCTGGTAGCTCTCAGATGTAAGAGGAATACAGAGATCAATGTTTAGCTGTAGTATGGATGTACGGAAGTATGGGGTAGATATATAAGGATGAGATATAGATTAAATTTGTACCTATTGTGGTCTATTGGATACTGTCACAGTCCTCAAGTTAAAGTGGAATGGATTAGTCTTTCCTTGGGGATGCAGTCCAAGGTATATTAGTGATCACAACTGTGAGAAGGGAGGACATGCGCAACACTCCTGGTTTGCAGTACCCTGAATTCCTGTTTAAACAAGGTTGGTAATTTTCCTTTAGAGCAATGTAACCTTTGGACTGAGCTCACCTGAAGGATTGTCCTTGTAACAAGCAAGCTCAAAGGAAAATGTCAACTATTTTAAGGGTTTGTTTAAACAAGAAAACAATAGAATGTGCTAGGTTAAACCAGCTCAGATCCCAATGTTATCCATTGCTCTTTTAATAAGCGTGATTTATGTCTTGAGGGAAGAATTGGATGGTGGCATGCTATTTAAGACAGTCTGTAGGCAAGTAAACACCTCAGTCTCCAAGTTACCTCAAAGTCAGATAACATTTAGCTGAAAGTAACAAATACAGAGAGATGTGTGCTACTGTAGTTTCATGGATTGTATTTAAAAACTGTGTAAGCACTCTCTCTCTGTATGCTTGAAAAATGAGAGAGGTGTTTATGGCAGATGCCTTTAATTGATACCCTCAGAGTCCTCAGTCAGTAGTATCAAAGACCAAGACTCATCAAATATAACACTAGAATGAGAAGCACTTTTTTTTTTTTTTTTTTTTTTTTTTTTTTTTTTTTTTAATTCCAGTATTTAGCTAGATTCTTGATGGGAGCTGTGGGTTTTCCAAATTTGTCTGGTGACACAGATTCTCAGTATGATTTAACTATTGAAATAGAAAGTTGTGGTCCTGCATTTGGCAAACATGGAAGGGTGACCTCACTGAAATTACAGTGAGATGTCCCAACATGTTAACATTTCATTTAACTTAAGGCCTTGGCTAACATTCTATTCAAGTCTGCTTTGAGCAAAGTTGGACTTTTGCAAAAACTGCAGGAATGAAGGTAAACTCATTCGTATCACACCCTGTAAAATATTACATGTTGCTTCTGAAATCCTTAAAACTCCCTCACTCATATCCCAGTACTGATGACCAATTTATCATTAATATTTGTTTATAAATAGCTATGCATGAAAGTGTACCAAAAGCTGACTTCCAAAATCTTTTTAACACAAGTCTCTGCAATTTTCTGTCAACAGAAGTAAGTCTAGACTTTGAAGAGGGTTTTCTTGCTAAATTAAGGGCAGTCAGGGTGTTTTCAAACCATGACATTTCCAGATTGCGGAACCCAGATACCCATGCCAGTTTGGCACCACAATAACCCTTTTGTTATAAAATCCACACTCTTTTGTGATACCTTTGCTTAGAGCAAGCTCCCAGACTTGCACAAATAGCAATTTGTGTCATTCCAATGGCTGCTTAATTCCTGAAAATACTCTGTCTGCTACTGGCCGTGTACAAATAATGGCTTCTGTTGCTTTTACAATTTGCATAAAATCTTTGTGAAAGGATGCTTAGGTTTCTTTGCCAGCAACATATTTTTATCCCTGTGTATCTCCTAGTGGGATCTGGGGGAGTTACAAGACAATTTTATCCAAAGGTAAGCTTTTGCCTAATTCTCCATATACAGTCACTGGCTGGATCTTGAATATGAAAGTCCACTAGTTTGTGTTCCTTGCAGTAGTGGATGACCCACAGCAGCCTCACACATAAGTTTGACTTAAAGTGAGGGTTTCTGGGAAAGAAGCTGCCAAATAGTTGTTGTTTTAAAAAATTTTGAAGCACAGATCTATGATATTTTTATGACTTGCAATAAAAAAATAAACCAAATAAAAATACCAGGTTGAAGGAAGCATAAGAATTTCTTTTGGACTCAAAGATCTTAAGGGTCTTTTCCAACATAAATGATTCTTTGATTGTATTTACCTCATAATTTAAAGTGTCAGAGAGCTTCCAAATCCTTTCACTAGTCAACTTCTTTACTGGATATCCTGTATGAGTGGCCAAAAACTTCAGAAATTGCTGGAATACAAAAAAATCCAAACTTGTAGTACTGAAGGCATTTTTACACGATTTCTACACACTGTCATAGTAGTAAATAGGAATTTTTAGAAAGAAGACAGTCTTTACACTTTAACAATGAACCATTGCCTAGATGTAAGAGAATTTGGCCTACTCATTTAGACAAGGTTGGTGATTTTAGTTCAGATTTGAAGTATAGTGATTGTTTATGCTTGGTGGGAATGTTTAGAAGGAAGTAGAAGGAACACAGATATATGAAGAAGTCTGGCAGAAATCCAAGAAGTGCTTAAAGGAAGTGTGATAAACAGAATTATTCTGATATTGGTACTCAGGAGAAGGAGAGGTATGATGTAAATTTGATAAAATGTGAATTGTGATTTACTTGCATATAATACCCAGATGCAGAGCCACAAATGGATGATTGAGGTCAGTGGTGAGAGGTAATAGAAAAACAGGTGAGGTTCATCGTGTCCTTTTGAATACACATGTGAAGTAGAAGGTTGCAGCAGAATAAACCTGTGGTTATATAGTCATGCAAAGGTTTTGATGATGGAGAAAGAAAGGAAAGGATATTCCATATGAAGACAGGCACAAAACATAAGAGAACACCTAAATTAAGATTTTGGGTGGGGAACATGAATAAGTACTTGAGAAAAACACTGAGACTGTTATAGAAATTCTGAGGAATTGAGCTGAGAAAATGAATCTGAGCCCACAGACTTATATAGGCAGAGATGTCAGAGGAGTTGCTTTACATGGGAGTAAACAGAGAGAGGTATTGGAATAATTTGAGAGGCATTGACACTGATTTTATCTGAGTTTTTGTTTTGTCTAGTCCCCTGGAAATGAAGTTTTTGCAAGTAGGTCAATATTTTAGCTTTTCTGTGACTTGCCATTTTCAATTGTTGGGAATAACCCAGTCCAGCTGGACCTGTAATGTTGTAATTGTTTTTTGGGTATGCTGTCTACACCCACTCTGAAGATTACAGATCTGAAGGGAGCATATTAACTGCTGTTTTAAAACCTGTGTGTTAGATAATGTTGAAGAAGTGGTACACTTTAACTGGATTTCCAGAACTCAGAATACTTTTACCTTGTAGTGTTTGAACTGCCTTTGGAAATCCCTTGTTGCAAAGGTTTCTCTCAGAAGCTCCTTGTATTTTGGGCAGTGTGAGAAAGGTAGGTATAGCAACTGGAAAGAAAATTGCAAAATCCTAGTTAAGCAAGGTGCATCTTGTTCTGCAATTCAATATACCCTTGCAGGATTGCTGTTTTGATTCGCTGCACTAGTTAGGACAAGCTGAAAAATAATTTGGGAATGTAGTTTCAAGGATATTCATCTTCAGGACTCTAGGAGTCATACTGATGACTACACACAAAATAATCTTTAAATGTTCAGAGGAGTAATAGCTGCAGTAGTTCAAAGTTAAAGGATTCATTTACACCAGATGAAATTTGTCCTTTGACAGAAGACTAAGACAAGCCCTCATGAACTCCTTTGTTCTTAGCTTCTCCAGGGATGATTTCATTCATTGTGTTCAGTCTTTCTTTAAACACATCATCACATTTTTACAGCAAATTACAAAGCAGCAGCAGGACTGCAATAGGATTTTTTGTGCATACTCAGCTGTATTGAGTCTATTTAACAGAGCTTTATTTAGTTCAGCTAAATTGTAGAAACTTGTGAACTTTCTGTAACTCAGTTTTGTCTTTCATTAATCTAAGCTATATGAAGGTTACATATGGCTGGAATAACTTAAAAACTTGTTATTTCATTTATATGTATTTATATATGTTAGCTAAATTGAGTTTATTTTCATTTTCTGTGTTAAATTTTAAACAAAAATTCAAATTTGACACTGATATTATTAGTGCTTTTCCCTAATGTGCTTTTTTGTCTTTCCAGTAATGTAGCTCCATCTATATAGTCGCAATATTAAAAGAACTTTGAAAAGAACTTGAGAGATTTGAAGGGATAATTAGCTTGGAATGCTTCACAGCAGTTCCTCAATCTTTTTAGAAATACAATCTATGCATTCCACAAGATAGGAAGGTATTTGTGAATTATAGCCATAGGTTCATGAGCAGGCATCATTTCACCAATAAATGATGGGCACTTGTTTTGTATTGTAGGATACATGTAGTCTCAGGTTTAGCCTGTATATGTAGTAAGGACGAATAAAGTTAAAACAAAAATAGTTGAAAATTGTGCATGTGCTCATGATTTTATTATTTGTTTGAATAAACTTACTTGCTCCCCTAGATGTGAATGAGGTGCAGCACCTGCTTGCTGAGTTTGCCTTTTGTGTTGATACTGGCAGGTAATCTTGTCTCTCTGCTGGGATATCCCCACCTGTGACAGTGTCAAGCAGCTCCTGACTGTGCCTGGCTGTGTGTGTGATGAGGAAGATGTCTCCATACCTTCCATCTTCATGCTCTCATCACTCTGAGGTGAGAACCATTGCTCCATGACTTCTCTGACGTGAGTCCCTTATCATCACAGACTGTGTTAATTAGACTTGTAAAGCCCACACAGTTTATCTTGCATCACAAGTGCAAACCTGCTCTCACAAACTGGG
Source organism: Zonotrichia albicollis (assembly GCF_047830755.1). Classification (NCBI taxonomy): domain Eukaryota; kingdom Metazoa; phylum Chordata; class Aves; order Passeriformes; family Passerellidae; genus Zonotrichia; species Zonotrichia albicollis. The sequence goes on along the minus strand of NC_133819.1, from coordinate 43,775,214 downwards.
ACTTATGCTGCACACTCCTGATCTTAACTTTTTATCATAGATTTTCTGCACACAGAAGGTTCCAGCTCCAGCCAGCTGCACAGCTTTGCCCTCTAGGACAAGTATATGCAAGCTACAGAGCTGCTATCCACAGGATTCCTTACAACTCCTAAGTGAGGAGCTGAGGAAGGGAGATGAATAAATATATTGCCCCATGAACTTGTGCTTAAGGCTCTGAGTCCTCCTTCCTTTCCCCTTTTACTTTTCTCACCAATCATTGGAGTACATGCATTGACCTGCAAAGTGCATGAAAAACAATCCTGTAATCAATTCTCACCATAATGTAAGTCCCAGAATGATTCTTGTGTCTTTTCCATTGGCTGTGGACTAAGCAGTACTGAAACGCTAGTGAGATTAAGTATGTTTTCTCTTGTCACATGAAGAAAGTCATGTTTGCGTTAAATTTAGAATTAATCTACTTTTACAGTGATTTACTCACTTTATAAATGAACTCTTTTTCTCTATACCAGCACTCCCATTTTTCATTCTCTTTTGTTAAGATCATGTCTCTGATATGCAAGTCCATTCCTGTGGAAATACTTGCCAACACTTCTACTAAGCTTATTAAGCCTTTCTGCAAAATGCTTGTAACAATGTTCTTTTCATTGCCTTAACCATGCACTTTTTGCTGCACCTTCATCTCATGTCCTATGTACTTTACTAATGATCAAGGGAAAGCAGATGCCCCTAGTTTATACTCACATTATCCTGTGACAGTGGCATTGTGTGAACTGGAATTGGCTGCCAAAGGATGTTGGGATTCCAAATCTGATCCTGTGTTGGTGGGTAGAGTCCAGCAAGACTTGCCTGAGCACTCATAAGTGTGTGATCACAGTCAGTGCTTTGAACATAAATCTGAAGGACGAAAACAAAAAAGAAAAAGGAACATTTTGGGTGGTAATTTCTTTCATTAGATTACTTTATTGTCTTCTTGGTAGGAAAAAAAGAGGTACTAGGGAAGTTGTCATTAAAATGGAGTGGCATGAAGAAGGACTATGAGAAAGAAGGAGGAAGGAGAAAGACTGCAGCTGGAATAAAATTTCACAGTACAACTGAGCTGCAGCAGTGTAACATATTAGAAATACTGGTGGACAGCATGAGATTGACTCTATTTGACCCTCTAGGCTTTGGGACATCGTATGTGCACTGAAAAGCTGGAACCTAAATGAAAACTGAGTTGTATCTGGATTCCATATGGAAGTGTAACGTTGCAGGAATTTGACATAGATGCTCTGCCATGCAGCAGTGAGGGAGCTGAACCTGACGTGCTGCCTAAAGAGCCTTTCATGTGGTTTTAAGTTAGCCATCAGGATAAAAGCTGAACTACAGTTTCAGGGATATTTTGGAATGACATTGACTTCAATTGGTATTAAATTTTCTCCAATTGCACCAGGTTTAGACTCTTATGCATCCAGGAAGTCCCATTACCAACCATGAAAAACATCTTCCTGCCCAGATCCAGTACTTGCCTCACACTGCTTGTATACAACGCTCAGGAAATGAGAGTATCTCCTCCGCATGTACTGGCCAAGCTCATACTGTTGTTGTATGCCAAGCTGTAGAAGTAACACAAGAGCATGAGAGGCTAAGGAAATGTGCTATGCATCCATTCCTACAACCAAAAAATAATGCAATAATATTTTATATTGTTTTAATAAAGACTTTTTTTCTTTTTCAAATTGAATTAGGAAGGAAGACGTGAGAAAAAAGTAGTGAAGTTGCTACATGTGTGGTGTTGGATAACACTAGCTATGACTCCTGGTGGTTGCAATTGCAGTTTTGTATTTTGCTCTGTGGAAAGCTATGTGTATGTTTATCTGAGCTAGTGAGACTTAAAGCAGGCATAGAGATGTTCCAACACCATCTGTCTACTTTCTACTCTATTGCTGTCTCAGAGCTGATTAACTGGGAGTGCAGACAGAGCAGCCACCTGTCCATGGAGACACATCCAGGATATGAATCCCATAGAGTATCACCAGAGATTCCTTATGGGGGCTAGAATTTTAGCCTGGGCAAGATCTAGTTTTTCAGAACAGAAGTTTTGAAGAAAAAGTCCTCCAAGCCTTTGGGCCTTTTTCTGCAATAGTTAATTATTATCAACAGTCTGAAGCATTTGATTTTTGATTCTTGCCTGATTATGTTCCCAACTTTCAGTCACTGAATCTTGTTACACTTTTGAATAACATTCAGCATCACAGATCTTATTCATGGTTAAACAATAACCCAGAAAATGGAATCAAGTCACTTTATCTCTGTGTTAAATGAAACTGATGACAATTCTCTATCCTCAACGCAAAATTTTTCCAGTCCCAACATTTTAGTAGCTCTTAGCTGAACATCTTTCAACCTACCTACATAATTTTGTGAACACGTGACACATGAATCACCAAATCAAAAATCAGTTAGGTTGAAAATTACATCTGAGATCACTGAGTCCAACCTAGTAACTAATGCTATCCGGTCAACTAGACCATGGAATCAGGTACCATCCACTCTTTCCTTAAACACCCTGGGGTGTTGACTCCACCACAATCACACACAGTGTCCCTGTAATAGTCTATATTGCCATCTTTTTACTTGTACCTGGCATTTTCTGGCCTTAATTTAAATATTTTCCACTTAGCTCATGTAATCATTACTGTACGCTGGGATCTCAAGTACAGTACTCATTGCTTCCTAAAGCAATTTTCTAAGTTGTGGGATCAAAGGATAATTCAGGCTGAAAGGGGCCTCAGGAAGTCTCTAGTCCAACCTCTGCTCAAAGCCAAGTCAGCTAGGAGTTACTCAGGACCTGCTGTGTGTGCATGTGACACCTCTTTCTCTTGCTGGAATTGTGCATCCAGTTTCCTAGGCTATACGTGTGGTTTAGGCTTCTGCCCCAACTTGCCTAATATGCATGTTGATGTTGTTAAGTCCTGACTCCTGGGTCTTGAAGTCTTCTATGCCTTGGAGCAAGCTGGCATGGATTGCTCAACTTGCATAGCGTTTATATGGAATGATTGAGTCACAGCTGAGTTGGGAAGCTGCTCTGTTATTCTTGTTTCTTCAAGGGAGTTGACATGAGCAGAAGCAGGCCTGATTTTGGAGACCAGTTTTTTCTCCTAAGAACAGTGGGGAAGAGGAATCTCTCAGGCAGTTTGTTCTATTCTGATTTTGGTGGAGACCTGGCAAGTTCTTTTAGGAGAGAGACGCACTGGACGTAAGGTGTGTGGACCTAAGGTGCATGTCCCTAACAGAGAGACACACCTCACAGTCTGCCTCCACATGCACTGTAGCCATTGTCTGGGGCAACCAGACTTCTGGCACTTCTCAACCACTTCAGGGATACTGCCTGGTTCTGAGTGCTGGGCAAATAACTGGGAGCTTTTCCAATCCAAATAATATATCTTGGGGGAAAAGGAATGAAGCACAAGCGCACAGACATAGTGGGTCCTGCCAGTGGGAGGGCAAAAAACACCCAGTGTCCAAATATTGCCTTACAGTCTGATAGTACAGTTCACCTGTGGCTCTGTTTGTAAGAGGTGGCAGCTAATACAAATTGCAGTCAAGAGAGGCACAGCATCTGTCAGATACAGATACCGTACATTTGTGGTACATTTGTGGAAACAGCTGATTCCACAAATGCCTTCACTAAAATAGTTGAGGTTTAAATCAAGTTTATTGGGCATAGCATAAGAAAAGTTTCTGCTTGTTCTGATCTTAACAGTTTATAATTAAGGAAGCACTCCGGTTCAGCAGAGATTGAGGGAGGGTTGTGTCTGTAAGGACTTCTATCTCCTTCTGCTACTGATGTTTAAATCTTCCTGTATGGTCTCAGGTGAACTGAGGTGGTCACCAATGCCTGGCTCCTCCCAGAAGATCCTGGTCTGCAATCAAAAAGCTCAACATATGCTGACACTGTATCAGAACAGGCTGACTCAATTTCATTCAAAATTAGTGAGTGATGTTGCTGTGATTTCCTAATAAGTTCCTTGGCTGTCCTTAAGTGGCAACTTATTAAGGGCTTTCTCCAAGTGAAAGCAAAGTTTCAACCCCCAAATATCAACACAACATCTTTCAATATTTCAGTTCTTTGCCCAGGTAAATAAACTCACCTTGGTAAGTTGGCCATATCCCTGTTGTCTTGCAATTTCTTTATGCTTATCAGTTGGGAAAAACTCCTGTGGAGTATGATCACCATGGCGAAATACCTGATAAAGTAGATGAAATTGCTTTTTTGTTACTGGTATTTTTTGTAGTGATTATTACTAATTAGTGTAGTCACAAGGAATATGCCATGACAGTGAGTACTGTATCTGACAGATGTTATGTATATAAATGGTTCTTGACTTAAATTTAGATAGCTACATTTCCTGTTTAATTTATTTAGACAAACATAACTGGTTCTTTTTTGGCATTTGAGAATAAATTAGCTTAAATAAATTTTTGCAAGTTATAAAAGCTACAGGATACCCTATTATATTTTAAAGAAGTTTCATGTATTTTAGAAGGTATAGACCATAATATTAAATAAACAGAAAAAAACCCAGAAGCATGTAAGCAATTTTGCAGAGATATTTAAACATTAGTATTTTGGTATGACTAAATTTGGATTCAAAAGGAAAAAACCAAGGCTATTACTCAAAGTAACAGTTCTATGGCTGACTCCTGTGAATTTCTGTTACTTGGCAGAAATTAGCCTTAAAAAGTCATATGTTGGCTTTTTCATCCCAAGAGGTGATAGAAGTGTTATCTAATATGTAAATACATGCTAAACTGTTGCTCTGAAAACATTGAACCTGTCTTGAAATTTCACTTCAGATAAAATATGTATTTATAAGTTACACTGGATTTTTTCATTCATACGATGAATTCTCTGCTTCACATGTTTTGCAGAATAATTCCTGCAGATATTTGCCATATAATTCTAAAATTTTAATATTTGAAAAAATATTCTTAATCCAAGCAGGGAGAAATTAAATCAAAAACTGCAAGAAAAAAGATAATATTAATGATTTGTATGTGTGTGATATTCAGAATAAGATTCAGGCTTCCTGCAAACAAATGGTAAATCATAACCATTGCAAACAGCATTAGCTTCAAAGCAATTTCTGTAATGGTTTCTGTAATGCTTGCTGAATGTCATTGAACCCTTGAGTTTCACACACTGAAATTTACTTTCTATGTTAGTCCATTGAAACCACTGGAAAAGTGGAGACTCTTCCATGGTAAAGAAGGTTTTTGCACAGTTGGTATTTAGTAATGAAATCCTCTTTAACATTTTAAAACAGAATCCTGTGTTATTTTTATTTTAGTGCTATAAAATAAGCATCCTATATCTATAAGTTAATTTAAGAATGCACAAACGAGACAAAATTATAAAATCTTATTTGAAACGGAACTTTTTTTGGACAACGTAATAATGAATTTTGAATATGGAGGAAACATTTAAATATTTGAAAAGTTTTCCCCTCCTCTCTACCCTAGAGTACAAGAAAAGTAGTAAGTGACAGGTTTTGAAGAAATTTCATTTGCCCATACTTACTAGGGACACAAACTTCAGTTTTCTTTTAGCTGTTGTTTGGTGAAGAAAGATGCAGAAAAGACAGAACAGGAAACACAGACTCCAAATTCCACAGACCAGCTGCCTTGCTCTCATCTTGAGGGTAGCTTTCAGCTATTTTGCACAACAAGGTCCTGGCTGGACATGGTGACACCGCAGATATATGGCCAAGAGGGGTGGAGTCAGTCGTGCTTAGTGACTGTAAAGAGCTAGAGGTTGCCTTCTGTTATTTAACTAGGATTTAGTATGGGTCAGCCAGCCTTCCCAAATGTGAAAATGCTGTGGGTATCCTACTGTATGCAAAAGGGCTATTGTACCATCTGCATTACTAGTGCTCCCTGTCTTCTCTGAACATTTTGTGCTAGAAGGAGCAGTGCTAACAAATGTCCTTTTATAAAGTATCTCTGGACTTTTCTGAGATTTGGCTGTGATTTGTAGGAAGAATAAGCAACAGAAGGCTTTGTTGCAAAGGAACAGGAATAAGCCTAAATTCATTGCAAAAAATATAAAGATATAGGAATGAATTTTAAATCTCTTTAGTAGATTGACTCTGTGTCTAGTGGCAAAGCATGTGACACTCTTTTCTAGAGCTATCCCCCTGAATTTCATACAGTTAGTTAAATTTAAAATTTTCAAATTTCTCTTGCTGCAAACACTCTTATTGTTACAGTGTGCATATATCAAGATTTGTTTCTGTCATTTCCCCAGTATATTTTAAATAAGAAGAAAAATCTGGCTCAGAGACACCGTTGTGAGAGACGGGATTGATCTTGCAAGTTCCTGTTTTATGTTCAGTCCATTCATGTGTTAATGAAAGTCCTGTTAATATGTTAAAATTGAGAGTGATTTCTTAGTCATCAAAAGCTCTCTGTAAGAATTTAAAAGAAATTACTGAAAACAAATTATCATGTTGCTACCCAAAAAGGTTGTATAATCCCAAACTAGTTTAAGGCACAAAACAAAACTTTTCTTGTGATTATTAGATATAGACTTCTCTAGGGGAATCAGTTCTCCTTCCTGAGGAAACAATGTTGTATCTTTCACATCTGTCAGAGCTAAAGAGATTCCTCTGTGAAACATCCAGATGTCACATTTTCATTTCTGCTTTTATCTCTGACAATTTAAAGATATTTATAAATAGAAAAATGTGGTGGGGAGTCACTCACATTTATTGAGAAAAAAAAATGCCCTTTTATTTTTATTTTGTAGGCACCTGGGGGGAGATGTGGGTCAACAGGTTGAAGCTATTCATACCCTGTATATGTCATACTTGAAAAAGTTCCTCTGAAGAGTCTGTGTTTTGCTGTTTCTAGAGAATGTGGCATCAGACACTACTCCTAAAATACACTGCTCTGCTAGACAAGATTTTTAAATAGACCAACTCAGAAAAAATAGGTAAGTTCCCAGATTTGCAAGGCTCCAGTCAGGTTCTTCATATACTCTATTCATGTCTAGGAGGGACTGCAGGTCTACAACAGAAGCAGAAATATTTAACTTCCAGCATTTCAAGTATCCATTGTTTCACACTTTATGTGAGACTTCTGTAACTAGGAAGGCAAAATTACTCTAACTTTGAGGATAACAAAATATTAGTGTAAATATTAGTGTAAAAATATTAACAAAATGTGGAAAAGATGTTAGTGTTAAAGCTGATGCTTGCTTAGATCTGATCTTGATGCTTCTAATTCTGTGAGAAGAGACATGTAAAGGGCTGGAGTTGTTTTTAAGTACACCATGTTGATTAATTCTGTTCCTGTTGAAGGTCACAGAGGGAGAATGAAACAGTGTGCTGTGCTATGGTGAGAGATGTGTAAACTCTAGCTGTTCCAAAGTCAAGGTAACTGCTTCTGTAATATGCTTGCAGCCTGTGTTAAAGCAGCAGCTGAAGGAGGAAGAGGAGAAGATAATGATAAAGGTAATAACTGTACCTCTCTCACTGCCTTGGGAGTACAAAGGACAATATATGAGGTGTAGATCACATGCCTTTATCTTACCAATAAACCTGATTAAATATTTATGGGATCATGATAAACATAATATTACCAAGCAAGTAAAAGTACAGCTTTGTGTTGTGTTCTGTACTGTGATATCTGAAGCTGCTGGATCTCTGACATTGTTGAGGGAAAGCAAATGTTCATTAATAATGCTCCAGTGCTTTAAAATTGTTTCATGGTTTAAGTGCTAGTATTGTATTTGAAAACTTATTAATCCAAAGAACAAAATTTGACCCTTACCCCCAAATTACAATATAAAGAATCCTTTCCATGCTGATGCTCACCCCCTCCTCCCACTTTTTAAGTGTAGGGTTAAATCTGCTTACTATGTAAACACAGGGTAGGATTGGATTTGCAGCTTGAGATGCTACTTCTTCATTGACAATGGAGAAGGGTCAGAATTGGTTGAAGATACAGTGATAAGAATGTTAGAGGAAGACTCCAGTGTAGAGACTGTGTGGGGAGAAGGAGGCAGGTGGAGGAAGAGTTCAACCTGCCCACCCTGCCTCCCCTTCTTAACCCTGCCTGAAACAACTCCTTAGTGGGGTTGTTATTCCAGTCTCTGGTGTTGAAGTCATGTTTCTGTGGCTTCTGTGCAGTTTTGGTGTCCATGTCTGCTTCCATGACTTTTCCTCCTCTTCTTTTCTCAGCTCCAGTCAGATCAAGGCTAAATGTGTCAAGAGAGTTCAAGGCTTGCTCTGGTTTGCAGTGTACCTCTTTGTCTCCTGCTTACACGCTTTGATTAAATGATGAAGAAAAGTGATGGTATCATTTCTTCAGCTGCAATAAACTAACAGTCAGAACAACAACAACAAAAAAATCGGACTCCAAGCCACTGGCTTAATAGGTAAATAGATAGGAATCAGCTGCCTTTATTTGGCTAATGCTTAACATAGATTTCTTTGGTCCTTTGTGCTTGGAAAACAAAGGCATGTCGTGTCACCATGCCTTGCCTCAGGCACACACTACCCCTGCCTCAACATGAATTCTGCCCCAATCAGATACACCTTTTCTGTTAATGATTTCAATGTTGGCATGCAAGACTACTCATTCAATAATACTCTTTTCTGCACATTTTCAGGCAGAGTTAGAAGCATGTCCAGCTGCTTTGAGGAGTTGGGTTAAGGCTTGTTATGAATATGAACAAAATGGAGTGCTGCTTATAAAGTGATCTTCACTGGGAGCTGAGGCTCTTAAGAGCTATGCATGATGTCCTTGTTACTGCTGTCAGAATGCATCCCTTATTACCCCATATTCTCTGTTCCTCCTTGAATTGCAGCAGAAAAGAGGAGCCAGCAGTCAGTGTTGGGGCTTGTAAGGACTACTGCTGTGGCTGTTCTCAGGCCATTCAGTGTTCTAGGCAATTGCCTTCTTTTTGGGTTCAAAGCTGCACTCTTGATGTCATCTGAGACAAGGTACTTTTTTTGCACAGTGGCCAGCTTCTTCTCCATTACACTGATGCAAATATAGAGTAACTGTTTAGAAGCTGATGAACTTAATCCAGATATATTTTCCTTTGTGTTTACACAGCTGGTCTTCCACTGATGATGTTTTCAGCAGCTTTATCTGGAGTTTTGCTGGATTGTAAAACTCCCTTCTCTCAAATGTGAGCACTTTCTTGCCAGTTCTCTATGACTCATCAACTTTTGGTCATAAAATACACTGACATGGTGGAGTTGCCAATTAAGATGCAGTTTGGTAGCTGTGTTTTAACAGATTATTACTATAATACCAGAACAAGGGTTTGCTGGCAGTATTCCACAGAGTGGTGGATCTTGTTTTGATCTTGGGCCATCAGTGAGTCACAAACCTGAATTTTGTGCAGTGCAAAGTTCCATTACTCTTTTTTCCTCCAAATTCTGTGAACAAATTCAAGTGCCTGAGTGTGGTGGATGGCTGTATTCCATAACCAGACTGCCACTGCAGGAAGGAAGTAAGGGTTGGAGCAAATGGCTAGGAGATGGGAGGCCTTTACACCAGTGACACTATCTAGTTATTTAGACTTGCTAATGAATTGTATGGACCAGCAGGATCATGTTGTTTTGACAATGAGAGATGAAATATTACTTGTGCTGAAAGAACATTTTGTTCCAGCCAGCCACGGCCACAGCTGTCTAGCTTGGGCGTAAAGCACAAGTGTTTCATGCAGGTGCTGACATCAGTCCAAACAACCTCCCTGTGTGTAATCAAGCATCAAGCTATTGTCCTTGTGCACCTTAGAATACCTGAGGGGTTTGGGTTGCTGCTTTCTTTAAATTTTAATAACTATATTTAACTTTGAGAGAGGCTACAATATCTATGATTAAAGCAATTGTTCTGCTCAGCTGTAATGATTTCTGATCATGCACTAGCACAATGCTGCAAGATTTGAAATGCAAATATGTGGGAGGTTGTAAATGTTCTCTCAATAACTTTTTTATTTCTCTTGGAATAAAAACCCAAGAAGTCCTTTATAAAAATACCAGCTAAGGTAAATTATAAACCAATAATTTCTCATAAATATTGTATCTTTCTGGTAATCAGTATCATTGACCCCTGTGAGTAATTTACTTTTTGGTATTAAATCCTGAATTAGTAGTGAAGAATTAATAAATTAGCTGTTCTTTCAGATCTAATTCCTCCTCCACCTCCTTTCTGTTCTGTGCCTGTATTGTTATCATCTTTCAGGGTCTTTGGATTCTTGGACGTTTTGGTTATACTTGCTCTTCCTCATTTAAATCAGTAAAACATTTTATGCTAGGACATAGGCATGCTTTCATGGCACATTTTAAATATTTTTCTATCAGATGTTTTCTGAGAGGCTGGTGATTAATTTAAATATTGCCACAAAAGTTTTCTGAATGAAACTGTCAGAACTGTTAAAATGGATGACTGTGCTTTTATGTCACTACAATGTGCTTATTGATACTGACTAGACTGGCTGGTGTAGTGTGTTTCAAAGCTGTCCTTGGCATTTCCAAGGAAATTTGCATTGACTGTAAATATGGCTGATAGAAACAAACTGTATTTTTCCTTTAGGTCATATGTCCAGTTTCTCTCACTTTAAATCAAACTAAAATAGATATTGCATATCAGGGTTATGGAAATTTGAAACTGTCCTTTAATTTAGAAGTAACAATGTATCAGGTATCTCGATTGGCCTCAACAAAGTACCTTGAATAATGTCCCATTTTCTTACCTACTATAATCTTGTGTTGTTCATATTTGTCTTCACAGACACATGCATAAAGGGCAAAAAAGGCATAAAATTGCCTTTTGCAGAAATATGGGACAAACTGTCCAGAGGGCAATAGCTAAGACGGAGAACAGACAAAATGGTACTGTCAATTACCCTGTTGTTTTGTTTTGGGAGACGGAAGAGAGAATAGGTTGTGTGTGGGAGTGGTAGTAGCTTCAAAGAACCCAATTTTTTAGAAAATAAGTGCCAGTAAAAGGAAGATGCACCTAAAATCATGCAGGGAATTGACCAAGGCCTTTCTGAACTGCTGTCACTGCTGAGACAGATCAATGTTACCTTCAAATACTGATAATTCTTGGAAACAACCAAGTTACTGATTATTTAGCAGCTTACCTGATAACTATAATGTGAGTTTAGTTTTACAAAGTGTAAGTTTATTGGTTTGATTTATAACATGTCGAGCTTTCCAAGGAATTGGGAGAAGCCCTACACAAAGTACAGAATGCTTTGATTTTTTAACCAAAAGTCCAGTGGGTAACTGTAGCACAATCCAGGCTATTCCAAAGGTATAACAGACTTAGGTTTGGTGGAAGCTATTAGGTTAGGTGAGAGCAAAATGGGTAAGCAAGTATAATGCTTCAGGTAATGGGAAAAAATGCTACCCAAAGCAATCCTGTGTTTAAAAGGTACATGGTTAGGTTCATGCTCTGATTTACATCAGTAGAAGGAAGATGGTGGCCCACCAAACAAACTTCCTTTTGATTTACAGTTTGCCAAGCAGGAGAAATTTGGTCAACATTCCACATATGATACTTCACATGTTTTCCACGCACACAAAATAGTGAATAATTAGTAATATATTTGCAGTTAAACTGTGAATCTCTTCTGCTTGGATCAGAGTATTGTCTAAACTTTAATTAAAACAAACAATGAGAAAAATACAGTAGCATGAAATGAGAATTTATTTTAGTTCAAACCAAAGAAAAACTGTGTGTCTAAACATATATGAGAACCAAGAAATAGTACAATAGCTTGAAGAATATTTGCCTTTATCTACAGGCACCTCAGATAAATATTTTGCAAAAGCATATTGCCATCTAGTGTTAAACTCTCTTCTGTTCATTGCACTTTGGGTCGCTGTAGCTGCAGTAGGTTCCTGATGGACACTTCTGTGAGAATCATTGGAAATCCCATCACGTGTTGAGAAATGCAGAACAGCATTACTGCAATCAGACATTGAGAATACATGGCCACGTTTCCAAATTTAAATAAAGATTAATTTCAGTCATTTTTCACTCCTATATTCAGGGTTACTGGCAATATATATCTACCCACCAGAAGTTAAGAATTTGTTCAAGTCAGTGTCTGATTCTTCTTTCAACACTCTGAGATGAGGTGACAAAACAATACAGTAATTTTTATGTACTTGTGTTATTAACTCTTAAATAACTTTCTATATTTTCATCTGTGTTATAGGCGTTCAGCAAGAGAGAGAGGCTTTTGGATTAATTTTACAAAATGTGAGAATGTAACTGGTTGCAAGGATCAAGCTGGAGTAATGTAGTTTCTTTTCCTCTTTTCACATAGTTTGTTGGGGATTTTTCTCCTCTATGCCTCTCAGTTCTTGGTTTTACTTAATGTGAAAGAGAGAAATTCTGTATGTTTTATTCTGGATGGTATTCAAAGATGATATAGCTTTCACATTTCTCTTTCCATGCTTTATTTTTTATTTGAACTCATTTGATTCATAAGAATGACTTTCAGATAGTAAGCTGAAGATAAGAACTTTATCAGCTGGCTGGAAACACTTCCTTTTAAAAAGAACTTTTACCTTTATGATATCCTGCTTTATAGTTGTATAAAACTTTGCTGTACTTCAGTGATTGAAGCTGTAATTTCCTATTTGTATGATGTTTAAAAAAAGCATTTTCATCTAGAAGCATATAAAGAAAGCTCCAGTATATCCAGCAACACTGCCTTCTCTTTTAAGACATTTTTTTCAGCTAATGGGAAGAAAAAGTTTTCAACCATTCAGGCTAATGGTTTTGCATGGAACCATTTGCTGAAAGTTTTCGACTAGGTAAAGAAAAGGAAAAGGGAGAAGTTTACTGTACATTTCATCATCTGCTCACCTTGGAAAGGTAAAAGTAAAATGTAAAGGTAAAAGTAAATGTGGTAGTTTTATTAATTTCCTAACTATGTATGTACGTATATATTAACTGTTGGACTGCTAATACAGCTGGGTCTTAGACAGTTCAAGTAAATTGCAAGTAAATGCAGTTTGGGAAATATGTATTACTTGCCTTTAAGAAAATGAGAAAAGAAGAGATACCATTGTCAGAGATCATTATGCATTTCTAATTGAGTTACCACCCATCTCTAAACCCATGAGACCATCACAATGTTCTAGAACATACTTGTGTTCTGTAATAGTTCCACGTATATTCTGTAAAGTGAATGACATTACTATAGAATTAAATCAGTGGAACATTGCAATGCACTTTCAATGCCTTTTGACTTGGCTGTTTTGTGCATTAGATAACTGAATTTCTCCTTCCTTTTTGGTCAGCTGTGGGCAGAGATTGTTGCTGCCTTGCTAAAGGTAAGGCAAGAAAAGAGATGTCCAAACTCCCAGTCCTTATGAGCCATAGGCTGAGATTTTGCTATGGCAAAGAGCCAGAAGACGCATATCTCAGAGACTTGAGAGTATTTCAGACAGAAGGGGCAATAGCTTCATTCTTAAGATCACTCACTTTGCTGGAGACAAGAATAGAACAAATATGCATCTGTTTCTCAGCACTTTTTGTGACAAAACTTTGTTGGTTTGTTTCTTTACGTAGTCAAATATTTGGGGAAACTCACACCCTTTATGTTCATTGCTGTTGATTAAAATAAGAAGTTTTGACCTGGGATGTCTTGTTGCTAATGAATATATTGATTCCTGAGGACCAAAACATTTCCTCCATGTGAACATAGTTCTGCTGAATGGAGAAATGTCATTCACATCAATAGTGTGAAAGTACATTGGAAACTGTGACATCTCCAGCTGTGAAGCTGTGGGGAAAACTGTACCATCTACTCAGGAGAGAAAGATTGTTAAATTAATGAGTATTATAATAGCCAAGGAATTAAGCAAGGGAAAGGTCATTTTAAGCACTTGGTTTCCATAATGCTCTGGCCAGATGAATGGCTAAGAGTTAATTTTGGTTAGACTGGCTCAATTAAATGGAAATCATAACAGTTGTTTAACAAAATACTGAGCTCCCATAACTCCATTTTCATAGTCATTTCATAAATGACTAAAAAAATAAGAGCCCTTGAAGTATGAATTTCTATAAAGCATCAATTTATCTGTGAAGACAGCTATAAACTTGGGCTGGATACCGAGAGAGAGCAAGTGAGATTTGTGTGCTATAAAATTGCTGCATACAGGGAGTTTGTGCAGTGCTTGAGATCTTCCTCTTTATATTAGTAGAGGAGTTGTTAACAAAAACTAGATGAGAGGGTAACTCATAAATCAACTGTTCTATCTTACAGTTTTTCTGATCTCTGTTACTTACCCTTTCACTACTTTTAAAGTAATATTAGATGTATCTGACAAAAGTAGTCTGAAAGTGTTTCTATTTACAGTTGGTGGTAAAATTAGACTGACCCAAAAAAGCACTACTTTTGGCTACTTTGCTGTTTGTGACAGCAATCTTTCCTAGAAAAACCAAGGACATTCTTTGGATAGAACTTCCTTGGATGAACTAATATGTCATGGAATGGAGGAAGAAAAATACTTGTTGCAGCAAACTGCATTTGTTGTACGGTGTCTCTTTCTCAGTGCATATTTCTAATCCCATCTGTGAGCCAGCTGTAATGTCTGTGTACACTTGCAGTGCATGCCCACACACACATGCATCCAAACCATTGGTCTCCAAAAGTTCCAGGGACCTGCCTTGCAAGAAATTGTAGATAGTTTTGCTGTGCAAAGTTTTGCATCAGAAACATCTGGTGATTACTTGCTTCAGCTCCTGACATCTCTGCTCTGTAACATGTTTCTTTCTGCTGGGTTTCTCACTTAGAGAAACTCAGATCAGACTGCCTATAATGTTCTCTTTCTGGCTAACCAAAGCCAGGTCAGATTTGTTCTTGAATTTCAGTGAAAGTGGGGCTGTGCAATATCAAACATGAATCTTCTCTCCTTTTGATGATTACCATGTGTAATACAAAAATTTCTATTCTATTCTCATATCGTTTTTAAGATTCACAAGTTAATTAGCCAATGCATAATTCAGTGAATTAATTTTCAAGTTCTGAAAAACATGCATATTCTGCTGTACTGCCTTAAAGGTATATTTAGGCCTAGAATATCTTCACTGGACACATACAATTATGAAAGCAGGTGTATTTCCTGCCCTAAGGAGCAAACAAATGCAACCCATTAAGAAAAAGATCTTCATCTGATTTTACCCTTTTGGTCTTTTACACTCTGCCTCCTTAAATTACATGCAGTTGTCTCCTCTTTGCAGCATTAAAAAATACTGCAAAGTCAACAAACTGTTCAGGTTTTTAGAATTATTTTCCAGTATTAACATTTAAATAATGAAAAGAAGAGCAAGCAAGCATAGATTTCCTGTCAGTGTTTAAATTACATTAAATATTCTGTACTAATTTATAAAAGATTATATGTGGACCTCAGTGATTAAAGTAATTTGGATAAATTATATAGTATGCTACTATTTGATCCAAACAGTCTTCTTCTTTTCATGATTTTTAGAGGAAAATATTAGGATTTCAGTTTTGTCCACAATATATGCTGCATATAAATGATGAGGGTTACTCTGGGAGAAAATCTGCCTTTGAATTTGCCAGCATAAAATAGAAGTACATCTAAGCTAAACTTGAAGAGGACAGCAGAAGTACATACTTGTATTATAACATGTAACAGTGATGATTTGATTGAATGTTTTGAATTTCTTACATGGAGCTGCAGCATGACAATTGTGTTACAGGAAATGGAAATGACTGGTGTGAGACAATCTGTGAGGGAGGAGACAGTGAAGAGCCACATTCTCTGGTAGGGCAGTATTTGGATGGAAAACTACTACTAGGATGACTTTTTTTTTTTAATCTCCAACTGCATGCAGATTGAAAATTCTACATGTCAACAATATTTTGAAAACTGCTTTATGTTGGTCCTATAGTGTTTAGAAAAGAACTAGTGTTTCTTTTCTAAGTTATTTTTTTTCTTTTCAAGGATAGTGTCCTTCCTGACTATGGCAGAGTGTCATAAAGGTCCTAGCACTATAGAAATTGCTGTCTAAGTAACAGCAGCCTTCAATATGGCAAACTACTCAACCCTCCTTCTTTTCACAAAAAAAACCCACCAAAAAACCCCAAAAACTAGCAAGAATGAGAAAGTACAAATCTCTCGAGTGCTGGCCCTTTCTGAAGTCCTTGCAATTGTAACCTTTGTGATTTCATGCTGTATGTGACCACTTTTCCCCGTGTCAAATGGGACTCATCCAACAATCTCATCTTTTTCACAGCACCTCTGTAGTAATTTTCAGCTTTTTGTAGCCTATTCTGTGTTAGTACAATTCACATCTGAAAGCACCAGCTCAACCTGTGATTGCTTTTCAGACAAATGTTCTATCAAAATGAAATGTGCACTTTCCAGAAGGTAAACAAAATAACATCAGTGGTTGTCTGCTGGACACTTACATGGGCCTTTTATCCACAACAAGACCTATACACTTTCCACATCAGCTCTGAAATGTGACGGAAAGCAAGTTTGTGTTTGTGTAACAAAAACTACAAAATATTAGGAAAAGCATCCAAGCTGTTGTTCCTCAAACCATCCCTCTTTTGAAACCCATTGAATACAAAATGACCCACCTTGGAACTTTTGCATTGCCAACTTTCCATTACATACTCTGAAGCATGGAATTATCTGTACAGCTGTGGTATTTTCTGGGGTCCCTGTTGTTGGAAGGAAAGATGAATCTGACTCCATGTTCTTGGAAGGCTAATATGTTATGTTATATGTTATGTTATACGTTATATATGTTATATGTTGTATGTTATATGTTATATGTTATTTGTTATATGTTATATGCTATATGTTATATGTTATATGTTATGCTGTACTAAAACCATACTAGAGAATAGAGAAAGGATACTTACAGAAGACTAAAGGATAATAACGAAAACCTCAATGCTCCTTCCAGAGTCCCGACACAGCCTGACCATGATTGGTCATTAAGTCAAGACAATTCACATGTTGGATAAACAATGTCCAACCACATTCCTAAGCAGCAAAACACAGGAGAAGCAAATGAGATAATATTGTTTTCCTTTTTCTCTGAGGCTTCTCAGCTTCCCAGGAGAAAAATCCTAGCAAAGGGATTTTTCCAGAAAATATGACGGTGACAGACAGCAGCTCTGCCAGCTAGAGTGGTCTGATAAGATTGAATCAGGACGTTACTTTGTACAACTCAATGGCCTTACATGGCTAGTCTGGTTTTCTGGTGAAGAAAAAATTAAGGAACAGGTTCTCTCTTCTGTTTTACTACTCTTGGCAAGCTCTGTAAACTGTTTTACAATTTAATGCAAAGACTCTTCTGGTTCATGCCTTTGGTTTCTGATGCACTCAACAGGTAAGGTTTTCACATGAAATGAAGCTAACTATTATTCAACCACCACACTGAACCACAACAGCACTGTGACATTGCTCTTTCTCAGCCTTGGAATATAAATTCTCATATCATGCCATCTGTGGGGCTATTTCTGGTCAGCAATATTGGCTGATAACTTGAGGGCAGAAAGAATGGGTGGAATAGCACTGTGGTGTATTTCAGGCAACATTTGATGAGAACCAAGAGAGAGCTGAGGGAATTTTTATTGTTAATCTCCAAGTGGGAACAGAATTACTCAGGGAAGGGCAGCCAGAATAATGACAGTTCCTGAAGAATTTTTTAAAATTTCAACAAAAAACGTGAAATGAAGGTACCTAGACAAATAATGAAGTACAGCGCCCAGAAAAGGTCGTCTCCATGATAGACCACAATCCTTTTTAAAAGCAGGATAGTCAACACTTTTGGCCACATTGTCAAAAGAAAAAAAATATATATTTAGTGACTGTAAATGAGCTGAAATGACACAGATTTGTCTGTTTCAACCTCACAGTCCTTACCCCTAACCAATACTGAGTTTTTCTCCCTATCTCAGTACAACTTTAGGGTCTATTTCTGAGCATTGGCTTCTTTCTTTGCATTCAGAAAAGACACTGCAATTCTTCCTAGCTCATGCTTGGCTGCCATCTGGAAATATCTCTGTTTCACTGAGCTGTTTTATCTGTATTCATCATTGTTTCTAAGCTTTTTTATCTTTGTTTATTGATCCTATTAGCATATTTTTTCCAGCTGAAAACCATCAAACAATTACTATGTGGAGATTACTGTGCTATAGCAATGGTCTCCTTCTCTAGTGAATTGTAATACACTATTTGTCCTTGGGTGTGAAGCATTAGTCAGCTGGTAAATTGGAGTGCCTACACTGCATTTCTCATCAGGCAATAGTGTAATGGAGCTGGGAGTGAATATCTATGGAGCTGGGTTTTATGGCCACTAATATAATTTTCAAAATTCCCAACACCTACAAACTCAAACTTTCTCTCTTGAGAGCAGAAATAATTAATCCAGGTTGTAAGTAAATACAGTTTTAATTTGAAGAAAAGCAGGTTGATCCTCCCCCTCATACACCTGTGAGTAGAAACCCTGGAGGGGGTACAACTGCAGCATTTCTCCAACATTCCCATATTACATTTTAGAAAGGTTTTCAGGTGGTGACCACATCAGGATTGTCAAATTCCCATCAGATATGCATCAGTTCCAGTTCTTCACAAGAAAATGAAAGCAAGAGAAGAGGTGATTTGTTCGTATATTCCCAGGAGATGAATAAAAAAGGTGGGATTTCAAAGTCCACAGTTCTGGCTTTCAGTTCTCTCTCCCATTATAAAGCCTGTGTTGTGGAAGCTGGTATATTCTTTATACCACATTTTTCCCTTTTAAAGCTACCCATATTCTCACTTTCTGGGAACATGACTTGTTTTCAGTCCTTTGATGGCACCAGAGAGAGGCCAAAATGTTGAGTGATATTTCAATAATGAGATATGTCCACTGCTTTATAGTTATTTTATAATACTCTGAATGTGTTGCTCATGATTGCATCTCATCCATGCTGTATTTTTTAGTTTGCTTACTTTGACTGTCAAACTGGGTGACTAATTAATTTTTACCCTCTAAACAATGATAGTTTCATCCTCCTCAGCAGTTCCTCAGACTATTTCAAGCTGATCTTGTGGGGTTTCTGTTGCTGTTTTTGACTTTTACATATGTATCTCCACACTGCTCGAGATACAGCTCTTTTGTTCTCTTTTGTATGGCTGAAGTACACCTGGAGTGTCTGTGAACAGTGATATTTTTATCACATAGGAGATCCACTAATTGTGCTTTTGCAGAAGTTGTATGCAGAGCTCCCCTCATCTCCTCTGACTTTTTTCGAAGACTTTTCAACTCTATATGAATTATATTTCCTACCTCCCTTTTTTAAAATATTCTTCTTGCTTCTGCATCCCATTTTTCATTTGTTTCATCATGCTCTGTTCAGCAGGATATATTTCAGAAATATTGCTGAGAGTAAAGTACAGCCAGATTAAAATCTAGTAGTGATACGCCTTATTGTCAAATGGCTTGTGTAAAAAATCAGGGAGCAAATCCCACAGTCAGACCTACATTAACACAACTTTTTTCAAGACTAGCAACAAATTTTGCTTGGAGAAAGTTGTTTTAACAGTGCTCAGACAACTTCCAAACTATCCTTCTTAGCTTTCATATTTTCCCCAAAGGACCTACTTCTCTTCATGGTTTCATAACCAGACAGACAGCTAAGGGGATTTTTTTTTTTTTTTTGCATAGTTTTGCTTGTTCTACCATTGCTCCTTCAGATATACCCTTGTTTATCCCACTAAATCATCCTAGAGACACACAAGTCAGGAAAATGGATCATCTTGGTGTTAAGGATGCCTGTTTCAGATGGCTGTAATATCTGAACTGGCAATACTCCCAGAAAATGAAGGGGCTCTTTTGTACTGCAAATTAATTATTTTTACATAGAAATGTAGTGTTCCCCATCATCTGTTGTGAATACATCTAAAAATATATTTTTTACAATTTAAATTATAAAATATTCTGTTGTCAACAAGGCTTGAAATGCTGTACCTAACTTCTGCCACCAGAAATAATTCCCTCTTCTCCCCTTCTTCTTGACTGCTGAGGTGAGAGCTTTCCAGGCGATAGAAACCAAGAAACATGGTGTGGGATTCTGGACTGGGACATTTTAGTTTCTTTAGGTTAGCTGGTCTAGATCTCTAAAATGTGTTGGTAGAAGATTTGAGGAAGTCACTTAAAAGGCTGGAACTGTGGAACACCAGGATTTGACATAGGTTTTTATTCAAGATCAGAAAGATTCAGATCTCAGCTTTTATTCAAGATCATACAATTCTCACCAAGGCTCCCAAAGCTGCTGCAGCAGGGATGAAGTGCTGACCAAGTTGAAATTGAAGCTTCTGGGCGTCTCAGACACAGTCCTCTAGCACGGCAAGCATTTCCAACACTAGATCATTCCATTGTACAGTGAAGTTCAATGCTCAGTCACAAAGCCAGGAAATCCCACTTTTGGTTTTCCTGAAGTCCAGTGAATCCAGGATATCCTGGCAAAGCACTGCAGTATCACCCCAGCATTTTTTTAAAAAGTGAAATTCTATTACATACACACAAAAAGTAACACTACAACAACTACAATCACTAGTGTTATCGTTGGAGAGGACTTGGTAATAAATGATGAGGGCCCCAATGCCTACCACAATATACTAAGAGTGGTAGAGGGGTAGAGGGGGCCAGTCCTGCACCTTTTTTAGATTTTTTTTTTTTTTTTTTTTTTTTTTTGCTAAGAACTAGAATGCAACATATATTTTCAACATCTAACCCATACTTTCTCAGGATTACACAGAGTGTCTTCCATACAGATCTTTTCTGGTTGACTTCTATCATCCTCTGTCATCCTACTCACTGTCCATAGGATGTTCATCTATAATTGCACACCCGTTTTTAATGCCAAAACCTGAACAGAATAATTCAGGGAAGAAGCATGTGTTTCTACTGTGTCTGAAATTGGCTCATAACACATTACAATAATGTCCCTCCAAGAAATATCTGGTGGAGGACTCCAATTCTTTGTTCTGCTTTGTGGCTCTCCTACTCCCTGACATTAAATTACTTGGGCAAGATGTTTCATTTGAATATCTATGGTATAAATTACCAGTGTTGTTCTCCCCTAGCATTTGCCTGACAAATTAATTACCAATATAGTTTTGTGCAGCCTGTACATTTGTAAGGCTGTGTAGGATAGCAGCTGAGAGTTCAGCTTGTATAAATTAATTATAGGTGCAATTGACCTTGTGTGAAAGTGGCACATAGAAGATTCAGAGCCATTGCATTTGGCTGTAGCTACGAAGCACCTGCTCTTTGTATTTCTGATTCAGTCAGTGTAATGGGCAGGATTGTATCTAATAAGAGTTAGTGATATCTTGTTCTGGGAAGCAGAAGAACTAGAGAAGGATGTAATACTGGAAGACACTCTGCCTCAGTGCCTCCATTATTTGATACAGATATGTAGAGAGGGCTATGATCCAACTTTATTCCTATGGAGTGTTGGGTTAAATAGCATTTTGGAGGTGTTAACGCTGGCCTAACTCAGCTGCTGTGGAGAGCTACATGGAGTTATACTAACACTTCACTTGTGAGTGGCACTCACCAGTTGCTGGTGCCTGTGAAGCCTCCTTAGCTCTTCTGATCTATCTGCCACACAGGAAGGAATCCTTTGGTCAAGGAAAATGAGAAAGGGAGAGGATGCAATGTAACTCAACATTGGCTCAAGCTCAGAGAGGCATCTTCTTAGCCAACACTCATGATTCATAGGTCGTCCAGATACCTCATTACTTTGCTTATTTCTCATGAAGAAAAGTTTGGGAATTGTTACATATATAGTTTCCCTGCTGTTCTGGTTTTTTAGATTGGGAGAGGGGAAAGTTTTCAAGAATGCTTTTTTCCCTGCAGGTTTCATCATCTCCTGCTTATTTCTCAACTGAAAGAATACTCTGTAAAATCAATTGGTTCCTGAAGGAATGATTATGCACCTCAGGATGATTTCAGGTGGGGAATAAAGGAAAGGATCAGACACTTCTGAAAAAATAAATAGCTTGTAAAATTTCACATGTCCTTGGCAAAAATATATATATCATCTTAAAAAATATTTTCTGAGTATAGCATTGCCTTCTAAGCATTACCCAGAGCAAGAATTACAAATACAAACATAAAAATCATAACATGCATAAACTTGTACAGTGAGACCTAAAGTGCTGAACACCACAGAGACAAAGTGTTTGACCACTTTGACAATATAAATATTTTTTTAAATGGAAGTTTCCTAAGTTGCAGCTTGTGTCTACTGCTTCTCCTCTACCCACTGTATAACTGTAGAGTCTGACCATTTCTCTAATCTCTCCCATCCAACAGCTGTAGGCAAGGATTCAAGTCTTCTTTTTTTAGGTCTAGGCAAACCAGGGTCCTGGTAGATATCCATCTCACCTACCCCAGTCTAGCCCAGGACTCTCCCTGTTCTAGATTATATTTAATTCATGCTAAAAATGCTGTATGAGAATTAATAGTCATTGTTTCAAAGACTGAGCCTAAAGGTGAGAAACTTAATATTATATTAATAGTCTGTGTCAGCTAATGTATTGGAATGCTACCTTGGACTAAGTAAAAAATTTCCATTTACTTCAGACTATTTCCATTCAATATCATAGAAAGCAGCTAAATTTTTGCTGCTGAATTTAATGGGTCTAGGATTAAACATTCATAGTACAGAAAGCTAATCTGAATGTGTTTTATATGCTTCTGAAAGGCTACCAGTGGGTGGCTTGAACTAGAACAATCTCAGATCTAATGCTAGTTTGGATCAGGATGTTAGGGTCAAAGTTTAGGTGCTAAGCAAATGTAAATGCTGTGAATTTTGGCATAGATGTCGCTAGTTTGTCCTGATGTGCTACTGCTTATTCATTCTTCTCACAGAAGTGAATGGTTTGGGCAATTCTGGGCTGTTAAATCGGCATTGTATCTTCACAATGTGTGGAAAGCCAAAAACTTTGGGAATTCCAGGTTTTGTATAGAAAACCCATGAAAAACACCAGCTGTGCACTGCTGATTTGTAGCAACCCCTTTGAGTGAACTTTGGTCCAAACAATGTGCAAAAATCCTGGAAGAGTAGACAAAGAAGTCTTGCCAAAGCTGGGTAAATTTGGACAAATGGTAAGTGCTTGTGGGTCAGTGTCTTTGTTACCAGAGTTTGGATTGTGCTTCAAAATGAGCTTGAAAATATATGGGGGGGGGGGTAATATTTCTTCTAGGCATATAAATCTAGATTTTTGTATAAACTGAACTTGGGGTTTGTTCAAGGGAAGAAATACTGTCTGATTTCCATATGAAATACCATATGTATCAGAGCCCTTCAAAATCAAGACCCATTTTTTGCCCTACTCTCAAAATGCTAATACGTGAAAAAGAAATGAAAGTAAATTTACTCAAAGTAAATTTCTTTGAGTGTTTGGAAGAAAGCTTTTCTTCTTATTGTCCTTCTTTGAAGGACTGTAGTTTCTGTGTGCAGATCTGGACCTGCAAATTGTAAATACTTGTGAGTAATACATACAGTGCAGTAATGTGGTACTGTGAAATAACAGTATGGATCCCAGAGTCAAAAATATGGTCCTTATTCTCTGTATCCTGGTGTTTCACCATATCATTTTTTAAGAAGGTTTTTTTTCTGAAAACTACATGTAACACTACCACTGGATGTTTTTAAGTTTGTGGCCAGTTGCCAGTAATGATTAGTTATAGGCAAAGAAAAGGCAAGGAGTTTTTAGCATTTGGTAAGTGATAAGAGGATGGAAAATAGCATTGGTGTGTCAGGACAGAGACCAGGAATCACAGCCAGGACTAATGTTCTTAACTACTCTTTATGTGAGACGTCTTAATTACCCCCTTGCTTTCTGTGTGATGAATTAACCATACAGCCCACATCCTCCAGGAGAAGTCTGTGTGGTGCCTAGGATGACTCTCTGCCCTCACTTAGCTCCTTTTGAGTTGATGACAACTCTCTCCGAAGCAATTTTGTAACACTGAAATTTTAGGTTTAATACCCAAAACTGGCAGTTTTGGTTGGTCAGGACTAGAGTTATAGATATAGTGCGATATAGTTGGAGTTGGTGATTACAACAGCAGGCCTGGCACAAAGCTGAAACAAAAAGGTCTTTAGCAGTCATCCATGGGGCTTTTCTATGGGAATTCTGAATTTGGGCAGCAGCCTCCAGAGAGACTGGTTCTGAGGGAAGCACCTTGGGAGAAACCCTCCAGCAGGGTTCTTCCTAGGGAAGCCTATAGATATAAGCAGCCTGAAATAAATCTTTATCCTTCTTAAGAGTTTTGACTGTCTCTAAAAGCCTGACCTAAATGGAAGTCAGTACTGCTGATAGCACACTGCACAAGAGGCCACCTGGTTTTTGCACCATGTCTATCTTGAAGGCTGCAAAGTGCTGTGCTCTTAGGGATGTAGGGGTAGTGGTCTACTGTGCATGAATCTCAGCCTGATACTGGCCACTTTTAGAGATGCTGCTTATTACCAAAAATAGTAACAGTGGTAATGATCAAAATGATAAATGTTTCAAGTCCCTTTTCTGTTACAGTCTTGATTTGCAGCCATCTGGATTTTGTCACCTGCAGCTTCTCAAAAGAATCATGCATTTAACTCTGAGCTTGTCCTCACAATGTTTTACCCTTTGATGTGTTTAATTAAGCCTGGCTGTATCTGCAGTACAGCCTTTACCCTTGCAGTGGCTTTCTCAAATATTTTTGGTTTTTTGCTTCCTGCAGCCATTTATAGCTGCAACCTTTCCCACATGGTGTCTGTTCAATTATCTTTTATTTCTGAGGGTTTATGACTTAGTATTTTAAAAAGTCAGTTGGAGTGCTTGCTCATTTCTGAATTGGTTGTAACAGCTTTTGTTTCTCTTACTCAATTCTATTTACAATTTTGAAGTTACAGCTTCTGGCAGCAGTGAATTTAATTAATGTAAATACTTTGATACTTTCTCTTCAGAATTATTTGTTTGGAGCATATAGATGTTTTAAGTGTGGTGAAACCACTATGGTTTTCTTGGTGTGTGTTTCTAGCTTAGTGTTGAACAAGGAGGTACGCAAAGATGTGAAGGTGCGCAATACACGGTAGAGAGGAGCTATTGAAGATTTTATTTTGAGCTCAACTATTTAGGGAAAAGTATTCCTCCTCACCTTCTCCATTTTTATCTCTGAGTTAAGTTTTGTATGGTTAGCTAACCTCTCAAGCTAGTTTTGTGTGAGAATGAAGAAATACACTAAAAGAATTGTCAAGCCATTCTCCTAACATAAGAAAACAGTATATAACTACAAAAATTCAAGCAGCAAAGGGATCAAAAAGACAGAACAGAAAAATATGTGTTATATGTTCTCACATTCATGGTGTTCTATTACTGTTCTTTTCTCCTTGTTCCCATGAACATTAATGTCAGAAGTAGGAGTAGCATGGATGGATAACACAGGCTATATTCCAACCCTACGGTAATTTTTTTTTTCTAAAGTGGTACTTCAGAGGATGAGGCTGTTAAGGATATTCCTGTAAGGAAAATGTGTTATGTTTATGACAGGAGGAAAAGGCTGGAAGTATTTTCTGTAGCTATCAATATCAAATATTTCATTTTATTTTTGAGCTAGTATGGCCAAGAATTAATGTTCTGGAGAAATCTTTGCTGTATTTGTTATATCCCTGAAATGCTATTAAGCTGTCATAGATAACTACAGGATGTCACATAGCCTTTATATTTTACCCACTGGCTTTGGCTGCTTGGGTTTTTTTAATATAGTTTATACTCTTGAATGCTTTTACCTGTCATGGCTCAGAACTTTGATTTAAAAAAATATTTAGGAGACTAGATGCCTTGACTTAAACTTTTTCAAACTCCATTAACTGGAAATAGAGCTTTATAAACCTCTTCAGTTTTGTTCAACAAGGACAATCTTGAGTAGAGCCTTTTAATATTTCAATACTTTTATCCTGTGGAAAACAGGCATACCAAAGTATGCAATACAGTATTAATTCACTGTTAAGTTTGGAGAAAAACTTTTGATTTCACTGGTAAATAATAATTTATGAAATCTGTATTCTTTATGGGAGATTTTAAAAGATATTTTAAATGCTATGTTTCTTAGATAAAAATTTGGAGGTTGTCCTTGCTTCACACAAACGTAAAAAAATTGACCACCACTTTGTGTTTGTTCTTTTAATGTTTCAGCTTATTTCTCCACGTAAGGACAATCTGGAAAGATATTTTGTTAGAATGGAAGTTTTATTGGAATCACCTTTAAAACTTTGACAAGGACCCAGAGTCCTCATGGCCTTTTACCAAGGGCAGATTTGGGACTTTTGTATTTTGCCAATCACCAAGCACTAGCCAAAACTGGGGAACATCTGTGTTTGCTTTTTCTTGCCAATCTTCTGAATTACTGCAGTAGTTAAGGAGGAAAATCTGAAATTGCAAGTGTAACTTATGTCTGTCTCCAGAGAATTTTGCCTTCTGTCTCCCATAAATCAATTTATAGTGACATGTCTTGCAGATGGTCTGTCAGCAGCCAAACATTTAGTGTAGCTGTCCATATAGCACACATTTAGGGTGCAGGATGTAATGTGCAGGGTTTTTTTGCTAGACAATCAAATAATGGAACCACTGCTTTGATGTATGCAGTGGTTATGATAATTTTATGGAAGGAGAGAGATCAGTGCCATTGCACTCAGACAAAATAGTTGTCATTCCAATTTTAGGGCTGTAGCCAGGTACACAGTGGTGTTTCATTTCCCTGGTTATTAAGAATTAGCACTGTGTATTTCCCTTCTAAAATTGTTAGCATAACACTGAGGAGGGACTCCCTTGCAAGCTGAGCTGTCAACAAAGATAATACAAACTGTGACACAAGCTGGAAAGAAACAGTACTTATCACATGAAGGGGGAAAAGGAAAACAAAGTTAACTGCTATTGATTGCTGTGGCACAGGCAGATGTTAAATGTACACAGCAGACAATTACAGCACACTTAGATTATAGAGCTGCCTTCTCACCACAGTTCAAGGGAAACCTGGTGTGAGCAATGCGACAGGAAGGGGAACTGTTCTCTCCTTTCCTTTTGTCTTGTGAAATGTTCCTTTCACTGCTTCCATTGACTGTTTAGTTGGGTAATTTGTTTGCCTTTAGTAGAGATGTTAATTCTGTGAGAAATTCCATGCTTAAGATGCAAGAAAATGTGGACTCTGAAAACTGGGAGAAAATCTCAGTGTCTCAGCTGCTATTAACTGTTGCAAGTCTTCTGAGTTCAGTATCCTTCTTCAGGCACCCTCCACAAATCTCTCTCTCCTAAATTTTCAAGAGACTCTCTGGAAGAAGTAGAAAAGACCTGGATGTGGACACCTGTGCTGACTTCTCAAATCACAGTTCAGCTCCTTCCCAAATGAGCTCTGAAGATGGAAATCCAAACCCCTAATGAAGGTACTTAGCAGTACAAAACAGCTGTTTCTCACCACTACCTGAAGACATTTCTATCACTATATACTGTTATATGTAGAAATGTCTTTCATTATTTTTAGTGCTGAAATATAACCTAATAGATCATCTTGTAACTTCTCATCCCCTTGTCAGTATGACCAGGCAGGATGGTGATACTTGGTTACTGACCTTGTGGGTGAAGGAAAGATGAATATTTTTTCATAAAATGTTAAGACACTGTTGAACCTAGCATTTAAAATTGAATGAAGATCTACAAGTCTTGAGAGTGTTTCCTCTAAGTTGTCCATCTGACTCTATATTTATGAAATTTGACAGCCAAAGAGTAGTTTCAAATAGTTATTTACCTTAACTTTTTTTCATACAACCCTTTTCTAGTTGTTGGCTACTGGAGCTTTCTCTCCTATATGAAAGGGCAAGGGCTGGACTTAATGTGGACCAGAGTTCAAAAAAAAAAAAATATATATATACACACAAGTGTACAAGTGTACCTTTTAGGTTCCATGAGTAACACTGTTATAAAAAAAAAATTCACCTGCTTAAACTTGGCATTACCATACTTGCATAGAAGCTGATGTTAATTAATGTGAGACTGTAGAAGGGAGTACTTCTGGAAGATGGCTGAGATTATCTCTGAACTGAATGTTTATGTTAAATTTGGCCTCAAAGTCCAAAGAATAGACTAAGGCTGCCATCTCTTCAGCTTTCTGTTTCCTCAATCTGGTGTGAGGAAATTTTGCAAGGCTGGCTAATTTCATGCATCTTATCTGTTGTCTTCCGCCTCTTCTTTCAAGGCCCTTGCAGAGAAACTGTCTTTATTGATTTTAAGGATGTGCACTCTTTAGCCCTTGTTGCAGAGTCTAGTTTGTTTTCTTTCTATATTGACTGCCAGTGATTTTGCTTTTTCTTGACTGCTTTGTGTCTGTCCTGTTTGGCAGAATGTATTCCTTTGGTGTGTAATAGGAGTGAATACCTGTAAATTCAATGAATGTTTGTCCCACTCCCTGGACAGGGATTGAAAGCAGAAATTGAAATTACCTGTTTCATCTTTACATGTTCAATCTTGTTCCTATGGGATACTTCTGAAAACTAATACAGAGCTTTGGTTTAAATGGATTTGTTGAGTGTGTTTGTTAAAATGAACATTGTTTCATATTCCCACGTTTTACATAAGAACATCTTCATTAATTTGGCTTTCTCTAAAAAAATCAATTCTGTTTAATGAAATCCAAATTTCCTTTGGCACCAAATAGCACAAAACATGAGTTTTATCTTGAAGTTTTATGTGTCTAGTGTATAGATAAATTGATCCTACTTCTTCTTTTACTAATAAATTAAGGGGCGGGGGGGAGGGGGGGTTGCAAATATTTGCTCCAGCATAGAGAATTTGAAATATGGGCAAATTTAAATCAAGATAATTAGAAACAGATATTCTCCCAAGATGCAGATTTCCTTCTAATATTAAGACTGCATTAGATTGGTCCTGAGCTGCACTGTGCATTTATGAAAAATCTGTAGGTAGAGAAGAGGTGGTGTAAGATGTACTTTTACTTTAATAATTTTTTAGGGCTCTTATTTGGGCACAGGTGAGCATAGAGGTTTTTTGTTGAGTTTCAGTTGGGTTTTTTGTGGCATTACTTTGTTTCTTAGGATTTTGTGTTGTGTTTGGTGTTTTGTGGTGGTGTTTTTGTTTTGGGGGTGGGGAGTTTGTGAGCTTTTTGTTATTTTGTTTTGTTATTTTATGGACAACTTCACATTCCTGGTAGGTGATTGAGGGTGAAATAATGAGGACCAGAAAATTCTGCCTATTTACTGCTCGGAGCAGTAACATTCATCTGAGAATCTGCATTATGACACACAGTGATGCAGTGGAAGCTCCATCTGCATTCAGCTTTCTTTAAAACTTTATGAGGTTGTTCACTGAAATACTGCATCCTGGGAGAAAGAAGCAAATGAATATATTTGTATGGTTAGCAGGTTTTGATTTGCAGATAATCTGTCCTGGTCTTAATTGACAAAGGTTGAAAAACAAACTCTGGCAGCAACATCTAAACCCACAAGACAGTCCATGAAAGTGTTTGTAAAGGTCATAAAAGATTTTATGCCCAAGACCCAGTTATTCTTTTTGAAATGCTACTCTATGTCTGAACTTGACTGACTGGTGAAGAATTAAAAAATAAAACAGGAAGGAATTTGCCTGCTATAATTATATGAGAGAACAGTCCTACACAAACTTTGATTTGTAAGATGATGACTCTTATGCAGGTATTCTACTTCTTAACAAGATCCTAAAACATGTTCCCCCAGAGCCTGGACTGTGATCATGTCATTCAAATGGATCCTCTTGATTCAAAACAGAAAAAAGATGGTCCTAATACTTAATTTTTAAGAAGAACCATGTATTGCATTCAGGCGGTGATAAACCCCTTTCACAAACTCTCAGGTGGCTGAACTATTTGAGCAGTTTTAAGGTAGGAGTGCAAGTCTAGGTTGTGATATGAGAATACCAACTTAAACACTTTGAGGATGTCCTGAGAAAGAGCAAACACTCCTGTCTGAAGGAATTATGGGGGCCAAAATGTTTTACCCTTGAGATTTTGCCCTGCAGTTAATCAACAGCATGGGGATATCTTCTCTGCTTTTGTGATGATGGGCCTCGACAGGTAAGACTTCTGTGCACAGAAAAATTTCACTTCTCTACTATCAGTCTGTCACATTTTGAAGAGCACAAACTTAATTTTTAAAACAAACATCTGGAAATAGAAATGTAATTTAGAAGAAATAGAAATATGAGGTCACAGCCTTCCCCTTGCAGTCTGTTCTGAG
Source organism: Zonotrichia albicollis (assembly GCF_047830755.1). Taxonomy (NCBI): domain Eukaryota; kingdom Metazoa; phylum Chordata; class Aves; order Passeriformes; family Passerellidae; genus Zonotrichia; species Zonotrichia albicollis. The sequence goes on along the minus strand of NC_133819.1, from coordinate 43,744,889 downwards.
AGCCCAGAACTTTTCCAATATTGAGTTCACTCTGACAAGAAAAGCTCCGGATGATTTTTCTGATAAGATTGTGGGAGATAGAGACCACACTGTGATTCATTGCTTGATCCAGAGTGGTCTGCAAGCTGGTGAAAGTTCATTCTTCTGCAAGTCAGTGTGGAATATGTGGTTTCTAAGGTGACTGGGGCACTCTGCCAAGGGAAGGGTAGGGGTTAATATCAGTTAATTACTATTAGAAGGCTAAATGAAATAATTTCTTCTTAAATGCCTAGAAGTAAAGCTGTGATTCCCATGAGTCAATGTTACATAGGAGGCTTGAGCAGCATCATAGTTCCTCTGCCAGAGGGAGGTACAGTTGCAGGGAGATGAGAATTATTGAAAACAAGAATGATTGAAAACAAGGATGTGTTTGTAACAGGATTTTTTTGTAATAATGGCTATGAAGACAAATGAGGTTTAGTATTTACATGGGACTATGCTAAATGTTTAATTTGCTGATGGTCAGACAAAGATTAGAATTGCATTAGATAGGAATGAAGACTACTTATTGTTGGACTCTGAGATTCAGCAGTGAAAACAAGACTGGCATTTCCAGGAGAAATTGTTGTATCCCCATTATGTTGGTCACTGCTCAAATCCGTTCTGTTCATGGAAAAGATTTGTATTTGAAGAAGAAGGTAAAACAACCAGCTTACATGGATCTTGTGTGGGTGGTAAGGATGGAAATGCTACTCATCATGGTAAGTTTCTCCAATGCTTTAAGATACAGCAATGAACTTGTAGCTTCTTTTTTCCTCTAAGATGTTCCATGGGACTGCTAATGGGAAAAAGTGAGCATCATCTTTTATATCATTCCAATAAGATAACTGGGCATATCAGGTATAAATTTGGTAATTTCAGTGTCCTAGAAATAATTTATTACACAAGAGTCCAGATATCTGAGAATATATCTGCTGCTAGAAATTTCCAGAACCACAGCTCTATCAGATATACTGCCTAAACCAAATGTTTGTGTCACATTTTACTTCAGTACAACTAAAAAGAAATGTTTTATATGTGTATAGGTATTATGGCAGGATATAGAAGGAAGGTCGCAGGTGGCTGTTTGATGCTTGCTTACTGAGACAAATTAAATTTTCACTCACTTTAAAATGATGAGGGATTTGGGGGTGTCAAGCAAAAGTACTTTGGACCTTAAAATGATGTGATGCAACTTATTCCTTGCCAGAAAAAGAACCAATAAAGCACTTCCAAATAGATGCTGACTGCTGGTGGGGACTTTGGGAAAAAATGTGGCTCATCACTGCTCAGCACTTGTCTTCTTGATTTTAGTGAGTAATTAAGTTGTAGAGGCCCTTTTAGTGATCTGAGCTACACATGAGAGATTCAAAGCCCAAAATTCAAGAGTGTGTGCTCTCCTGTTTCCTGACTAATCCTGTAAGGTACAGTGGGTTGAATAGATGATCTAATAAGGGAACATAGTTGCAGTCAGCTAACTCTCCTATAAAAATTAATAATGAAAGCTCACTGAAATAAAGAGAAAGAAACTCACTTATGAAGGGATAATAAAATAAAACAGCTAATATGGAAAGTTGCCTGTTGGAGAATCAGATTTTGTAAGCAATTGTGTGAAGTATAAAAGTGTGTGTGCTGGGCTGCATGAACCTGTGATTGCTGAGTTTCTCATGTCTGCTCCACATTGACAGTAACCACATTGACAGAAAGTGGCCTGGGAAGATGGCTTTATGCAGCACATCATTCAGAAAGTTTAAATGTGGGATCATTTATAAGTGCAAAAACATCTGAGATACTTACTCACTGTCCAAGGAAGTTTGCAAAAGAAATTATTACCACATACGCATAAAGTATAAACTCTGCTTCTATAGTAGGAAACGAAAGGTAGATGCAGAATTGCAGAAGCTGGGTTATTGGGTCAGTTATTAAATTGCTCCTCTATAACTTTACGCACAGTGAAGTTTTTTCACCCTTCTGTGAGGAAGAGGTACATATAGAAGAAGCTTTGCAATCTATGGAACTGACCAAAATATCTATGCTGCTCTGGAAATATTTGCAGCCATATATCACTTCATAAAATTTTTGCCAATCCTTCCCCTTTGTGTGAAGTGGAAATTTCACTTCCACCCCAGCACTTTCTCCTTGCTCCAGGACCTAATCCTTCTTGCTTTCTCCAGCTCTTCTCTCCTACTCATCTCAGACCCCTAATGCTGTTTCAAGCCAGCATAGAAACAATAAAAAAAAAAAAAAAGAATTAAATACAAGCTGCAGGTCATTCCTCACTGCAGCTCCTTTACCTTCTGTTTGGCAGCAGCATGATGCTGCTCTCCAGTAGCTGGCAGTTTACCATACTGCAGCTCTGCAAGATAGATCAGGGGCCAAGGCAGATCAGCTGCTTTAAAAAAAGTTAGGAATTTATTTCCCTGGGAGGAATTTCAGCTACTCTTGTAGGACTGTCTGTACCAAGCCACCCTAAGGCATTATGAACTTGGCAACTTCCTCGTAGCAAACTCAACTTGTGAAATTTTCTTTTGGTGAAGGAGACTGGAAATTTTTGCAAGAAGTTTGAATCTGCAGTCACCCTTCTGGAGTGCATTATAACTTACATATCCCTTCCACATACATGTAGCTCTTTGCTCCTGTGTCCTCAGTGCATCTGGACCAAGTAGTCTTGCTCTTCTTGGGGAAAATCATGCAAGTATCTTCCTTTTTTGAGTTGTGAGGATACCTGAGCAGAACCTTCTTTTGTAATAAACTCAACTCAGTTTGGGCCGCATCTTTAGTGAGGAACAATAACAGAATAAGAACATCTCACCTAATTCTCACTTAAAATCAATTTGGCAAGCATATCTCAGTTACAGTCTTGTGTAACAAAGAAACAGAGTGTGGAGGCATCACTGAAATATTGCTGATTCCTTATTTTAGCTTCAAGGCCCTGGGTAAGGTATTTCAGTATTTTTGAAGTGTCCAACACACAGGAACTTGGATTTGAATATGACAATAAGATCCCTGATGGTATATGAGTAGATTCTTGACACTGGGAAAGCAGAGGGTGGCTCATTTACTGGGCCAGAAGTCAGTCCTACAGGTCACACCTTTGAAGAAAATCCTCTGCTCTAGTCTCTCTTCTCCCATCAACTGGATGAAAACCTTTAAAACTCTGAGTGCCAAGAAATAGAGAGAAAAGAGAGGAATCCTTTGTGGCTGTTGGCTATACTTAGTCCTAGTCATCTGTAGGATGTATTTTTATCCAAAATGGCATCAGGCAAGGTCCAGCTTAGAATGACCATATTCTGTGTGGTAAGGATCAGTTATAGAAATCCAGTCTCTTATGTTTTCATCACTACAGTGGAGGAGTAATAGGTTTATAATGTTTTGGCTCCTGACATTGTTCATATTCAGATTATGGAATATCCCTATGACTTATTTTGCAATTATTTTTTCTGAAACCTCCCTGTTCAAAAGCAGGTTGCTGTGCCAGGAAACATCAGTGTTGGTGTCCCAGAAGGTTTGTGATTATGTGTGCTTCTTATGGGAGGAGCTCTGATTCATTACTTGCCACCAACCTGGAGCAATTTTTCATCTGACTTCTGGGTTCTATTGGTTTCCCACACAATGGGCAAACTCATTTTTATTTTAGCTCCAGGGTGTCTGTGAAGGTTTGGTTGGGGTTAATTAGGAACAATATATTAATTTCAGCATTCAGAATTGGAGTACTTTGCTAGGTGTCATGTGCCTGCCAAGGTTCATTCTTTTTCTGTCAGAACAGTCTTTTAGCCAATTGTTTTGTTAAAGGATGAGATTGGAAGGCAGTAGACTGGCTTGTGGTGCAAATGCTCAGTCCTGAAGAAGCCAATCAGGTCACAAGCAACTACTTGCTTTCTACAGACTATCACAGTTTAAGCAGGGTTTGAACCAGCACTGTTACTCAGAAGGGCTTTTATGTCATGGGCAGATTCTGCTCTTTCTTTTACTGAAGAAACTGAGAGGTCTTCAGCCTGTGGCAGTTATTGTTCTCACAGATGTTAGCATCCGTCTTGTAGCGATGTCTTTCTGGGATTTTATTTCATTTTACTACAAGTCTTTGCGATTCTGTGGGTTGTTTTTGTTTTGTTTGGGATTTTGTTGATTTTTTTTTCTTTAATTGCAGGATAATTACATTTGTGTCTGCAAAGGGCAAAGCTGAACTTAACTGTCTATTGCATTTGGTCTTAAGTAGCAAAGGCAGTGCTTCCATGAACACCTTTGGCACAGCATTAGTTGCCATTCCTGAGACCATTGGGTAGAGAGACCACACTCCTCCTCTACTTCTGTGTGTCCCTGCAAGGGGTAGGCACACTGTAGTCCTTAATGCATGTTTTTTCCTTCTTAGTTTATATTAGGATCTATAACATGAATCACAACACAGTCCTGGTGCCTGTATTATACTCCTACTGCACACACCTACAGCTGTCTCACCACAAACCAGCTCACAAATTACAGCCTCTCTCTGCTACTCTGTGATACTGATCCTGGTATTAGAATGCTGACTTATTAGCAGACTCTTCTCTCTAATCCACTAAGAGCAACCACACTAATAAGTGCATTGCCTTAGGTCTGACTGAACACATTCAGTTCTTCTACTGAATTCAGGGAGGGCAGAAGTAGGTTTAAGGTTGATAAGAAGTTAATTTCCTTGGGAAAAAATTAACAATGAAAGATTTTTCTTCTTTTAATTAAATAATGGGTCTTAGGCAAGGACTGTTAAATCATGCTCTTTGTCTTGTTTATGTATTGTCATTTCTCTTGATATTTCCCCAAAGACTTGCTATTTGGGGAGAAAAACATGTTCAGTCCACCATCACTGTCTTCCTGAGTGGTAAGGGAAAACAGACATATTGTGTCATCAAAAATAGCATTGCCTGACAGCCTCTAAAAATATACATCACACATCACTAGCTATTTTAAATATCTGGCTAAAGGAAGAAAACCTCTCCAGCACATCTCAGTTATGAAGTATTGACACATTATCATTTTACATCAAAAAACCAGAACCTCATTAGCAGAAACTTGTAATGAAGTTACTAAGCATTTTTAGCCATTTTGAACTATAGAATAGGAAGATACATTAGACTACTTAGATACTCTGAGGAGGTAGATTTGGGAAATGCCCACAGAGAAATGCTGTGAATCAATATACTAGGTACTCACTCCATCCCCTAGAGAATATTGCCCAGTTATTATATAAGCTCAAAGCCTCCATTAATGACTCAAGATCAGACTGTAACATTAAGCAAAAATCAGTGCTGAAGAGAAACCATACAAATCATGGGTTACACTTCTGGGCCCCAGCATCATCCTGAAGTGCTCTCCTCCAGTCCAGGAAAGTTATTTAGCATTTGCACAGAAATGAATTGTGAAAATCATGCCAGCTCTTGAGGGCAGATTTTGCTTTCTTCAAACTTATCTGGATTATGGAGTTAGTAGAAGTGCAGCATCTACAGATATTTCAGCAGGCAGGGTAGCAGTAGGGAACAGAATATTCCTTTTCCTTTCTCTGTTCACTCTTCAGAGAAGCTGACCAAGTTGTGAAGTATGAAAATGTGCTGCACCTTTTCATCAACCACACTAATATCATTTCCATCTCAGACAGCACAGGACTATCTGCAGGTCACAGTACTATTATTGGGGGCAACGCCTCAATTACTGTATTTTGTTCAACAAGAAGACCCAGAGTGCACTTTAGTCCTGGAAAGGGATCAATTTAAGCACTTCTGTGCAAGTAAAAATGTTTCCTTTTGAAAAATCTTAAATTTACTGCATTCATTCTTTGCCTATCCTTACTTTGCAAGCGATTTTTTCTAATTTTTGCTCTGATAGGGTGGTGATGAGGTCACCAGCAGTCTGATATTTGTTACAGGGCAGGGGCATATCCCTGTGGGCTCTGAGTTCAATTTTACCAACAGTTCGAGGGATGCTTAAAATGTCCCTCAGCGAGGATCTGACATCAGGGATCCTCTGAGGGTGTCCATCTTACCTGCATTGCTCAGAAGACTGAAACATGTTAACAGAAATGTGCCATGGAACAGGAAATTTAGAGCTTTCATTCTTCTGAACAGTTATTCTCCTTTAATATTAGTATTTTATCTGTATATTGCCTGCTTTTTCTTCAGTTAAAAAAAAAAAATAATCCTGTTGACACCATGTTTACCAGCAGACACATAATATATGAGGAGTGATTTCTGGTGATCTTGCAACTGCATAGTAGGAAGGGTAGAAGTTCTTCAGAGCTCATAACAATAAATTTCTTTTCTGTAGTCACTGTAGTCTCCAAAACCCAAGTAAGACCTGCACTGTGAATTGGGAAGTTCTGCTATTACTGGTGATGCTTTTGACTTGCTGTGAGACCTTGAATAAAAGACAATTCCTCTATGTTGCCTTAGTTTACCTTCCCAGACACTTTGTGTCTCTGAAACTTTTGGAATGCAGTCCTTTAAAATAAGAAAAAAATAGGTTAAAAAAGAAAAGCTTTGCACGTAACATCTTTGCATTTGCAAGTAATGACATGATGTTGTTGCTTTTTTCCTCATCTTTGAAGTTAGTCTATGGAACAGAAATAAATAGAATTTACCCTGTATATATTAGAGAATATAGGGAAGCCCTCTGAGTTGCATAGCTCCATCCTGGAATTACAATAAGCATTTGTGGTGTTGCCATGCCAGTGAATATTGTCAGAGTTTAATGATCTGGTTGACATTAGATGATTTAAAACTGATGTTCTAAGTAACTTGATTACCCTCAATAATTTACTAATGAAACAGCTCATTTTCCTTTGGGATTGGCGAAGAAAAGGAACTTCTTGTTTTAAAAAATGAAACTCCAAGGTAATAAAAACTTTGCATCATTGTAGAATTAAGAAAAGCATTGTCAGTTTGAGAGAAAACATATTCTCTATGCTTATTCATCCTCCTCTCTGTTTCTGGGAAGTGAAAATTTTCTGTTGTGTCCTGTTGAGTTTTGGAGAGCATGCAGCAGAGGTTTACTGTCAGTGTGAAAAGGTTTAATAGTAAATAGTGAAAGAGCACAACCTAGCCATGCTTTACTGCTTTGTGTCTCTAGATTTGTTTTCTGGACAGACTCAAAAGTGTTGCTTTTGTGCCAGAGCTGATGTGAAAGGTTTTCTACTTGCTAACGGTATCTTACATTTCCTTTCTGCTTGCAGAACTGTGTGATGAGTTTACAGGAGGGTTAAGACCTCCTCAGCAGAATTGGCATGAATTATTCCTTTACAGTAGTACTGGAACACTGCTCTATGTGAACCCTCTGGATAAAGGTTGTAGTATCTCAGAATATCTGTTTCCCATAGAAGGAGAGACATAATGGTTGTGAGAAAGAGGATATGGACCATGAAGTGTTCTGCACACAGAGGTCACCATCCTGAGGTAGCTGTGCCACTGCTGCTCACTTTCACCAGTAAGGCATGCCCTGGGAGAATAACAGTGTGCCATCAGGGCAGAGCTGTGGCTGTGACAATGCCAGGGTGTAAGTCCAGCCAGGAAGAGCAAGCAAGTCATTATCTAATGTCCTGTGAGGTGGTGGGAGACTTGTTACTTCACCAGAAATTTGTCTCTGAGTTGAGTCCTTGTATAGCAACATTTTTTAGGGTTAAAAAGAAGACATGAGGGTTTTCTGTCTAGATTTCTGTAGCTCTGAGAATGGGAATTGCTTTGTACACTCTGGTCTGAGTCTAATGAATAAGCAAATACTTTGGTTAGAGGTGAAAAAGAAATATTAAAATAAGGATATTTCAGAGTTATCTTGGGATCTATATTCCAGCTCCCATCTGCAAAGTGCATGTTTAAAATGTCTATGACAGGGTGGTAGATACCTCTCCATTCTGACAGCTACAGACAGACCATGGCTCATGGTCTCAGCTTTGTTCTTTATACTCTGTTGTGTGTTTTCTTACATTAATACTTGGCCATGTCTTTTTTTTCTCAGGGAATGTTCTTCCAGATTCCATGTTAGAATATAAGTATCCTTTTTGCTTGCAGATGATGTGCCTATCCCTATGGAGAAAGAGAAAGGCAATAAATGCATTATTTGGGCAACTGGCAGACTGTGAAGACAAAAGTCTGATACATTTTGAGCTCCTGAAGCATAATAGTGGTTTGTGTGATTTCTCAATGGTGAGCTGCTTTCATTTTCTTTCCTGTTGTTACCCTTATTTGAGAAATTATGACGCTTAAAGTATTACTGCCTAAAGTCCTTTAGAAATGCAGAGAATTGTCCAAGTGTTCCTGCTGAAAACTCAGACTGAAGGGAGTAAACTCTTCCCTTGCTATGCTGTAACTGGTAAATAAAATAAATACAGACCTGTCACCTTTCCAAGTGTTGGGGTTAAGGGTTGGTCATTGTCTGCCCCCAGATTTACACAGCAATTTCTTGTTGTCATGCTTCAGAAGTGAAGGAATTTCTGAAGCAACATACCTCAACAGAAAAGAATACTTCTGCTGAAAAAAATAATGTGTTCAGGTGACAGTGCATTTGGGTTATGAACTATTTGTGGATAATTAATTAGTCTTTCTCTAATAATCAATTTCTGCAACATCTAGGGGAAAAAAAAGAAGACTGTGGGTACCTTCTAACTGTTTTGCCATTTTCCAAAACATGCTTCTGGCAAGATATCAACAGGAATTAATAAACATTAATAAAACCTGAAAGCAACAGCTAAAAGTGTTTGATTCAGAGGTGGTAAGTACTTGCCTGCTGCCACCCTAACTGGGTGCTCTCCAAGCACGGGCAGGCTGCACAGAGCAGAGAGCCCACTCTGATGGAAAGCTGTGAGGGATGGCTTTGGCAGGGGGATGGAAGGCTCAACTTTCACAAGGAGCTGTGTAACTGATATAAAATGGCTTCTGTTAGCAGGCCAGCAGGCTGGAAGGAAGGCCAAAAAAGCATGTCTGGGAATGTGACTGATGGGAAGTACACTAGAGATAAAAGACCCTGCAACTCCAGTCTCTTGGGATAAGTCACAGAAAAGAATGTAAAAGATGGATGGTCTGGGGAGAAGAGCTGCAGCACAGGTAGGAATGTGCTGCCTTCTGATTTCACACAGCTGAGCAGAGCCTGGGATCCCCTATGTAAACAGCTCATGTTAGTTGGAAAAATCCAGACTGAAATCCAGAGGGCTCTTGGAGCCAGGGCTGGACATGGTCAGCCAAAAGGGTGACTGCATCACAGATGCAACTGGTGTGGTGGATGTGCTCTTTCTCTCTCGTGGACAGAGGGCATGTTCCAGCTGAGGGGTAAATCCTGGATGAATCAGGACAGATCGTGGTCTGGGCTGTAGAACAGACATAGCAAACTGTGTTTGAATATTTGCAATTGTAAAAACACCAAATGGTGGATCATCTGATTCTGTAGTACCTTTGTCCTGTTGCCCTTGTCCTGTTGCCCTTGCAGTGAGGAAGTGTGGACTTTAGAGGGAGGACTTGGGAGGGATGTTGCTGCTGAGTAAGAAAGCAGCATGGACTCCAAGAGGGTGGCTTTGCACACCTGCACTTTAATACGGAAAAACTCTTTTATAGACTGTTCTGATACATTCCACTTGATTGGCTAATTAACAAAAACACTTTTCCCACAAACAATCCTTGAGAAGGACAGAAAGAGTAGGAAAACATCACCTGCAGGTTGCTTAAAATAACAAGTTATCATCGTTTCTCTACAACTCCCTAAAAAGTCTCACAAGTCTGCTGGGAGAAAACTAATCTTGTTTTCTTGCTCTCTGACCAGGCTGTCACATCCACAGAGAGAGGCCAGGGTGGAGTCAAGAATAAAAACTGTCCCAAACAGGAGCAGGAGAGGAGATGATGGCTGCAGTATCTTCATGCTGCTGTTATCCTGGCCACTTGTGTTTCTTCCTGGTGACCCATATTTATTTCTGTCCATAGCTTGGGCAAATACTTCATTTACTAACTCCTCCTCGAAAAGAAAATCTCTAGTTCTCAACATTCATAAATAGTAGGATTTTAGATTTAGCCCTTCAGTATCGGTGTTACCAACTCCTCCAATGAGTCTCACATATAAAGATTATATCGTGGTTACGGTAAGCATGCAGAAATGCAGATACTCCCTAAAGGACAAGGACTTGAGAGTCCTTCCTTCCCAGGGCAGCAGGACAGGACCTCACAAGTAGGAGTCCATCCTGCCATCCCAGAAGTGAGGCAGCCCCAGCCCTGGGCATCAGGGATGGGATGGGATGGGATGGGATGGGATGGGATGGGATGGGATGGGATGGGATGGGATGGGATGGGATGGGATGGGATGGGATGGGATGTGAGCCCAACTCAGTGGGGCTCTTGGCCAGCCAGAGCTGTGGGATGGCAGAGTCCAGCTCTGCTGCTTCACTGCTGGGGCAGGTTCTGATGGTCCTGGGCATGCTGGGAAGTGGTCACAGTGAGACAGAGACAGCCAAGGCTGGTGATACCCTCAGGGCCTGGCTGTTACAGTGGGTGGCCTCCAAGAACCCAGAAAAACTTCAGCAGCTGACGTGAGCGTTTCTAGAGAATGGCATACGAGAAATAACAGGCTCATTCCTAGCTAATGATGACCCTTGAGGACAGCGTGTGGATAACAGATGATGCAGGATTCCCTCCAGTAAGCAAGTGCAAATCTTTGGACAGGAGCTGCTGAACCCACTTATTCATCACTGATGTGTTTGCTATGGGAAATAAACACTGTGCCTAGGTAGGAGTCAGTAAATAGAATCAATAGTGTTCAGTAGTTCCTGCTTGTTGTAAGCTACATTTTAATGGGAACCTTCCTGGAGAACACTTTTTTTTGGAGCTAAGCCAATTTTCTGCTCAGGCACAGGAAAGTAATTATTTTTCTAATTGGCTTCCTCACTACAGCAGATGCATATGAAAGATTGTTGATAAAATGATAAAATATGTCATTAATAATAATTTTCATCATCCTGAATATTTTTTAGAAAGGAAAATGAACCCAAGCCTAAGGTTAGTGAAACAGAGCTAGAAGAGTTTATAGCAGGGGGGTGAGGAAAGAGACAAAAAAAAAAGTGGAAGCCCAGATGACCTGCCAGAGGTAAGATTCATGAAGAGAGGCAGGACACACACAGAGAAGATAAAAAGGGATCCTAGAAAGGATAAACCCATGAATTTCTGATTTTTTTCAGGATTCCTGCATAGAGGATCAGAACTGTTCTGAGGTAGAGGTGTGCACAAGCCCTGTCCCTTTGGTCACAAATTAGAACTTCAGCTAACATTTTTGATTTAAGCAAGGTGTTATACAGAAATCATTTTAGCAGATAGCTGAATGTCTTCACAGGTAGCAGTTCAGGTCAGTCAGGGTAAATTCTTGGAAATATTTTGTTAACTTGAAAAAAAAAAGTTAAAAAGGGACACAACAGGACATAACTTGTTCTCATTAAAACTCAGGTATAAATCACAGTGCCCTTGAAGTTCTTCTCATTACCTTTAACCTCCATCTTCAGCAAATATGCAGAAAAATATCAGCTCAGCAGTGTTAGTCACAGTACAAAAGAAAACCTTTCTGTAGGAAATCTAAGGATTCCTCAACCCTTTTATTTATGACGCAAAACGGCTGAAACATTGAAATGTCACAGACCCCATTTATGGAAACCCTGTTATAGGCTGGAAAAAACACATGTATGCACAGCAGCCTGAAGAAAGGAGGATGACAGTCTTTCTTTTTCTGTTTAATACACTTGTGTGTGAACTAAAGCCAGTGAGGATAAAAGTCAGCACTTTGGGGAAAACCTTAAGCACCAGCATGTGAGAACTTTTCATGCTGAATCAGACCAATGCTTCATCTTGTTCTGACATCTTAGCTTTGAAGAGGGCTACCAGTGCCTTGGTGGGCAGGTGATTAATGTAGAATAACCAGTGCATAGGCAGAATTTCTTCCTAATCTTATCAGAGAAGGTTTGGGATTTGCTGAGCTGTATGAAAAGTTGCACTCTTAAACAAGCAGACTTTAAAATAGTCATAAGTTCTAAAAAATGCTGTTACAAATATAGTGGGTGGGATTTTTTCAAGTCCTTGTCCTGTAATGTGATTTGCTATGACTGATCCCCATCAAATTCTGCATTGAATTCATCCTTTTAATCTGACAAGGCAGGAATCTCCTTGTAAGGATCACCTTATTCTGGTTTCACTCAGCATATTTTATTTTCTGTTTGAATTTCTGTGGCTCACACTTGTTAAAACACTTGTTCTGTTGCTGGGAGAACAGAAACAAGAGAGAGAATGGTCTGCATCCTGCTTCACATGTTAGTAGTTAAAATAACTGCAAATAACACATTTCAGGCATCCTTTTGTGTAAAATGTTTTTGGTGCATATTTTCATCACCCCTGAAGGCCTCTTCCACCCTTGTTACTGTGGTAATTATTTCTCTTAGCACTAGCCAGAGCAGCTGGCAGAATGGTTCAGGCCTCTCTGTTAACATCTGACACCTCCTCACACTGCCCTCGCTACACCTCTTACTAATGAATTGTGGAAAATATGTTGTGTACACACACATTTTTTGGTAATTCTCTGCCTCTCTTCTGAAAATCTGGGGCTTATCCCAAGCCAGCTTGCTGATATTGCCTGAAATGTTCACTGGGATCGTTATACACTTCAAAATGTAAAGTTTATCCTTTCCTTGAGTAAGGAACAGCTTCTTAATACTAAATACTTCCCTAGGCTCAAAACCCCTGGGTGATTTGAGAACATGTGGTTGTTCATAGAATTTTTGTACACCAGGTGATGATGAGGGAAGGTTATTATCAGAAGTTGTGGGTCTCCTGTTGGCTCTGACACTGGTTTTTTAACAAATTCTTTCACATTTTTAATCTGTGCCACTGTTTTCCCACTCAAATCCACCTTCTCTAGGCATCTTCTTAGGCACAAGCTGCTTATTTTATTCATGTAAAGCCCCAACAAAGGAGGCTTCAGTTTCAGCTGGGTTCCCTGGCTACAGCAATTAATTTTACCAATTTCTGCTTTGCAGAAGTGGAGTTGGTGTCCAGGCCAGCTTCTGCAATAATAAAAATTGAACCTCAAGTTTAGCAGAATTAAATCTGATGTTATAAGAGAGATAAAATTAATTTTTCATTAGTCGTGAATTTCTCATATAATTCTTTCTAATGCATTTATCTGTGAGCTCCTGAAGCTGCCCATTCAGCTGCTTCTTCATTGGAAATCTGCCCTCTCTCACCTGTTCCTGGACACCTGCAGTCCCTTTAAAAAGTGAGGAGCAAAGAGCTGAAACATGTGTAATAATAACACTTCAGATGACCAGACTAATGCCACTGCACAATACGGAAATGAAAACCAGACTGTGGCTGCTTCTGGGTCAGCTACTGAAAGGAGCAGGAAATCATGTCATTGTGACTAGTCTGGGAATGCTCCCTGCCAGCCAGCAGTGATTTTAGTTCTGATTTGCTAGTTGCAAGGGTTGAGGTTAAAATTATGTTCTTCTCTACATTTGTCCCCAGCTGCTTTGCAGGGAATCTCAAAGGCTTTCTAAATTTGACAATGAAAAAGAGAAAATGCTGCAGGATATTTGTCCTTCTCTTCCGGTTGAAGGCAAATATTTCCCTGTTCAGAGTCCCATCCTTGTGGCCTGTCTTTGTTTGCCCTGGACATCACAACTGGTTTTCCATAGCAAGAAGATGGAAGCAATGGTTTCCATAATCATTACTGCTAAAAAGATGGCATTACTTAATTGCATGACTAGAAGACAGCTGCAGTAGAGGTCATTTTGGCCTAAAAAAGCTGCTTTTGATGTTTAGAAAAAAATTACTAAGAGAGTGTAGGAACAGGTTAGATAAGTTAACTTTTTTTTTCTGTGGTGAAATACTAAAGAATCTTATAAATGAAACGGGAATTCATCATTAAGGTGCATTAAGGTGTCCCCTTTGTTCTGTTAAAAGCTGTACAGAGCAATTAGGAGTCTTAGCTTTGCATCAGAAGATATTGAAATTATGTTTTTCCTCTGTTTCTTCCTAAGAGGATACTGAGAGGATATGTGAAGAGGAATTTTCCATTGTGATGGTGAAAAGCTGATTTTTGCCTTCATATAGTATTACCCTATAAGAGAGAACAGGCTTGATGATGTCTTTAAATGGTGAAGATAGCAAGATATTTAAGGGCCCTAAATGTGGTAAATTCCCATTTGGTACAGTACCTCCTTATTCATATTCTCATAAAAGCCAATAAAATAAACCATCTGTAGGATACAGGGAATAAGGGATATTAAATATCTTCTCTGATATCAGGGCTTTAAGTGTTGCCAGGAACCATGGTACCTAGCAAAAACCCACCTCTGACCTTGACAGTAGAGACTGTAAAATAGAGATTTTATTACTGAAACACAGATAGTCTCCTGCTGTGTGTGAAACTTCAGCACAAAAGGAGCTGGGTGTTTTTAAGCAAACCACTTGTAACAAAAGATGCTTTTTCTCTCTCAGACAATTGTTGAGAGAAAGCGACAGACTCTTACTGCTCAACAAGCTTTAGAGATTTTTGTTCCAAGGCAAACAGCATGAGGCTGGTGTAATCAATTGCTATTTGACAGAGTGAGAGAAATGCATATGCTACACTGTAGCTAAAAACCTGTCCAGAAACAGCCAGAATGGCAAATGGCCAAACACATGTGGGCAAGAGCATGGCCAAAGTGTAATCCTTACCCTTTATTAACTAATGGACCAAAAAAACAGGTGAAATTGAATCTTTGTTTCTAGGTGAGACTTTATGTTTAATTCAGAAAAAAATGTTATGATGGACCAATTATTTTCAACTTGGTTTAGGTAGGAACCTTTTCTCATTCTTAGCTCTGCTCTGGGGGCAGTGGAGGGGGCACAGAAAAAATATTATGGGCTGCCAAAACGCAGAAAAGGCTGGTTACAGGAAAATTATGTTAACATATCCTTGCAAAACTATCACTAAAGAATATTAGGTAAGTCCTACTATAATTTGTCCCATTTTCAAAATTGCTACAAGGAAAACTTTATTCAATAATGCAATACCATTTTAAAGCATTATATCTCCTCTAGATGCTGTGATCTGTCTTCATTTCCCCACAATATTTAGCCAGCTAGATTACCTTTTTAACTGTCTTTTAAATTCCCACACATTGAGTCCAGACATGACCAACAAACAGCAAACAGCTTTCTTCTGCACACTATAAACTTATATCCTCCATCCCTTCCCACAATGTGGAAGTTTGGTTATGGCACCCTGACCAATGCCAGTTTACAGTGGCAGCATCATACTTGTTGGGTAGGCCTTGCACCACCACACCACTGGCCAGTGAAAGACTATTTTGGCTGCCTGTATTGAGCTTGAAGATCCATGTAGGGGTAAATGGAGTTGAAATTGTGATCCTGTTGTGACAGGGAGGAACAGCCTCCCCTAACTACTTGTCTGATGACATGAAGACTCATGAAATATGGGAGGTGTGACACAGTTAAGCAAGTCCTTAATATTGACTTATTGACTATCTATGAAATGCAGTAGCTGTTGCTGAACAAGTTTGGACTATAATTACAGAGTCTATAGAGAAGCTACAGGTCCCCTTTAGTACTGGACTCCTTTCTTTCAGGCAGGACTTTGTCTGAACACAGCTACGAATCCTGCAAGTTGTGCCAAGTGAATGGCTGGCTGCTCACTCTGATTTCTGCTGAGCTTTGTGGTTCTTCAAAAATTAACCAGCAAGTAAAGCCAGAAACAGACAAGTACTGAAATCAGTAGGACTGTACACCTAAACCCCACAGGTGGAAACACAACTGCCATAAAGCTCCGCATTATACTTTATTTACAGTTGCATTGCATTGCTACAGGATGCTCTCTGGCATCACTGCTGGCCACTGTCACCAGCCATGAGAAGTCCCTGTGACTTTTCTGGAGAGGATAAGGGAGGATTCAATTTTCCTTTTTGAAGTTTTGGACAGTGATAATTGTTTTTATTTGGAGGTAGGGTTATTTTTACTATTTTCCCTGTTGATCAATTTGATATCACTAAGCAGGGCTGTGAGATTGCACAAAAGGGATGAATATATCAGGGAAGGGAAATAGTACCACCTATGGTAAAATGGCATGAAGTTCCCCTAGCAAGATGGGTGGGTAAAGGTGAGGTGATTCTGTGTGCCTCAGAATCTTCAACCTTATCACTTTCTTTGATTATTTTCCTTTTAAGCAAATTTTCTTCAAGAAGGGAATCTTTTAGAGAAACAAAGATATCTTTGTCTTTTTCACATTCTTTCACTTGGTGTCAATTCCCAGAGATGTCAAATAGCTCAGCAGGTGGCACTGGAGATAATACGGTCTTGAAAAGGTGCTGGAATCAATTTCTGCATCAGTTATTGCTTATGATTTTCTTGCTTGGGATATCTCTTGTTTCATGGAAGATGCTGGGCGCTACTCAGGCTCCCCACAGTCATGCCATGGCATGAGTGACTGTGACCCGGGAGTGGCAGGCAGCAAGAGATTGTACCACTCAGCTTTCTTTTGCTACAAAGCACAGCCCTGCCTTCAGGCTAATGTGTACTGTGTCTTGTCACACTACTCAATGCCACATCCTCGTGTCAGCGATGGTGCCAGCTCTATTGCTCTTCAGTGCCACACAGCTGTGCCAAGAACCACTGGGCAATCATGGATTGAAGCCAAAAGAGTCCGGTGTGAGGGTTCGGATAGTGCCACATATCACACAACTGCCTGAATGATTTCTCGGACTTTTGGGATACAAAGTTATAGCTGTAGTCCAAGTAGATTTTGTTATTGTGGGTTTGGGTTTTTTAATATATAATTCCTGTGTCTTTCTCATTTCCTCTAATATGTTTAGTAGCTCTGGATCCTCTAAAGGCAACAATATGCTGGCAGAGGCTCTTGGGAACTGTTGGTTAAAATTCTGCTGCCAACACGATGAGCGTTTTAGGATAATTTCCTGGACTGGGAGATCAGCCCATCTCTGAATATGATCAAAGCTGCCAATGTGTATCTATTGTGCCTATCTATGACACACATAAGGACCACATACAAATCTAAAAATAGCATCACTGCTGACAAGAAAAAAACCCCCATTCATTCTCTGTGATGGCTATTGTACACACAGACTCATAACTCTAAATCTCATGAGAACAAATCTTGCTTTTTTTCAATAGGAACTTTGTAAAAAATAAATTAATGGAAGGAAATGGTAAACTGGAATTGATCCTCTATCAGTACTAATCAGAAATGATTTTTAGGGCAACCTATGGGATTTCTTTTCTTGGAAATACTCTGAAAGAACCCAGTTTTTCAGAAGGCAGATGATTTGAACTTCAGACTTCTTTCACATACCTAAACTTTAATAACCAAAATGGTCCCACCTCATCAGTTGTTGTAGAGATCAAGTATTCATTCTCTAATGAAGTTAATCCAGGTCTTTTGCAAGCAACAGTGTCAATGAAGTTTCTAAGCAAAATCACATTTTCTGGCAAGAAAGTCAGATGTAAATGTCAGGTGAGCAGATCAATGCTTGCAGCAACAAACACCAACTTAGTCATCTAAAATGTTTTCAAAGCAGAGAAAGGAAAAAAAAGAAACAAAAAAGAAAGAAACATTTCTGATCTGTTTTTGAAGGTCATGCTTTCCTCCTTTTACAACTGATGGTGGCTGCTGGGCACAAGTTGACTAAGGTTTGCTGTCATTATGGTTTCAGGCAGTGCAATTTAGTCATATGGGCAACTGAGCAGTACAAGGCATGATCACATTCTGAAAAAATGATACTGATGATTCTGAGCACAAGATACTCTGCAGGTAAGGCAGTCATTTCCTCTGTAGTCAGACCCATAGAACTTGAATTTTTCAAAAATATATATTGGCTTGGGAGTATACACTGACCTGTCTCAGCATGATAAGGTCTTTCGTGATCCATATAGGTACTAGAAACAAGCATGACAATTGTAACACAACAGCTTAAAAACACTGAACAATGCTGCTCTGGTTGCATCTGTAGCTTTTGTTATCCTGGCTACACTTAACCCTTCTGTGTACTGTTGGGTGACTGAGGTGATTAATTTGTGTTCATCAGTTTGGTTTTTTTCAGTTTTTTCTTTTTTTTTTTTCCAGTTTTTATTGTGTTCAGTAAGCTGACTCCTTGAGGCTTACATTAAGAAATGTGAAAGCACTTTTGGTGGTGATAAAGTTCCCATTTTGCTGAAGCTGTAGAAGCTGTGAGTTTAAACCATGCATGTGCATCCTCCTCTTGCGATAACTGTAATCTGTACAGAGCTTGGCTGCAAGGTTTAATAAAGGTTTCTTTGTCAGAATGAAAAGGGCTGATGGAGCGATGTTAATTCTTACTCCTTTAAATCATCCTTTAAATTTAAAGATCTGGTGATTTATGCGAACTTCTTCGCAGCACTCGTACTGTAATCATACTGGCAGTTGGCAAGTAGAAAGTAATATCATCCCTCTCCTCTTTCCTCGGCACATCTTGGTCCACTGAAGACATTCTGATGCCACCCACAGGAGGACTCAGGTACTTTCAGCAGTTCTGTCCTAATTTACAGCAGCTCTCTGCCCTTTTAAGGGTGATTTAGCAAAACAAGCTGGTAATATTAGCAAGCAGAGGGGACGCCGAGGCATGTACCTGTGTGGGCACATAACTACAGGGTGATATTCAAAGCCCTTATTTGATCTGTGCCTCAGAATGAGAAGTATTATTTTAGTGCTGGAGTGTAAGATAGAGAACAGAAAGCTCCCTCTTCGTGTTCATCTGGACTCAGGCAAACACAGATGGAGCTTAGACCCTGCTCCTTCCTTCTCACAGCCCCCTACCGCAGGTTACTCCAGGGGTAGGCTCCAGCCCACAACTAGACCACAAATCTGTTCTGTGAGAGTCCTGCCAAAGCCACAGATGCGTGAGGTCTCCCTTATTCCTGCAGGGCATCCTGTGTTTCTGGCTGTTTTCTAGAGAGCTGAGCACAACATCCAGCATCCTGGTGTGCAAGAGGCTGTGTCCCACTGGGAGGAGGTAGTGCCAGGGTGCTGTCACAGCTCCCAGCCATGACACAGCACGCAGAGCCTGGGAGCCCTGCAGCCTCGCCCAGCAGCTATTCTGGGACAGCACAACCTGCCTTTGTATTAATTCACAGATTTTTCCCTGGAGGCTTCACCTATGCAGATCTGTGCAATATGGTCCTGCTGCTGTTAAGCTAAAGACTTGTGAGATCCAAGTAAAATTAAAGGAAATCTTGGCTTCCTGGAGAACTTGATTACCTTTATGGTTATGCTATTAAGTACTGGTACATAAGGAAAAAAAAAAATCACAGTTTTACAAAACAGTAACAGAGAAGAGATAAGCAGAAAAAAAAGGGAAATCATAATGTTTATTATATTTAAATGAGTTTAGATGTATAGTTCTCACTCATAAGAGTGAGTACTATAATAAAATAAGTAAGTACTTATTTTATGGTACTTATAAGTACCATAAAAGGGATATAAGTTTATTTCTGTGAGTTCATAAATAGAATGACTTTTTTATTTTAATGCTGTGAACAAAATACTGGTCAGCAGGATTTTTTGCATAATATCCTCAGTAAAATGCTGCTTTTTGTTGCACTTTATCAGCAATGTGAAAAAAGATCAGGTTTACTGTGTATAGTTTTAACATTTGCACCAGTATCATGTTGAAGTCTCTAATTAGAGAGTCATGGTATTCTGATGGAGGACTTAAGCTATATCCCAAGAGGTGTCTCAAAATTTTTAATTTGGAAGGCTTGTGATGCGTGTTCCTGGTTTGGGCTAGCAAATGTGTTTGCCTGCCTGTTCTGTGTTTCACACTTCACAGTGTCAGGAGCAGTAGTCCAGGGTTTGCCAGCTCAGCAAAACCTGTCATCAAATTCACAGGACACACTGACTTGCTTCTGTCTCTCACTCCTGTCCTGAAAAATTCACATCCCTGGAGATACCTTCTTTTCAAAATATTTTATGTTTTTATCTTTATGCCTGTATGGAGGAGAATGGGGTGAAAGTGCACCATCTACCTCTTAGTGGATATGCTTTGGGAGCTCTGTCACTGTGAAATCATTGTGCCTCAGATAGGTCTTCATTGGATTCTTGTGAGGTAGGGAGGGGGATTTGATAATAGAGATGGGGAGCTACGGCACAAAGATGCCATATTCTGCAAATACTTGGGCACTTGTTTAACTGACAAGTATGAATCCAATTCCCTGTGTAATCTGAGGATTTCTGGGAAGCCAGCCAAACTTTTAACAAGAGCTCACTTTGGCATCACCACAGTTGCTTGGTAGATCAAGAACTGAGTGGCTGCCATGGGTGGGCAAAGTCAATCAGTGAATCCTGATATCCCAAGTCCTTATGCTGTGTTTTAACTGTAAGAACTCTCTTTTTCCTTAATTGGGGCCATCCTATCCCTTCTCCCTGTTAGGACATTTAGGGAGGCACTGCAGAGTCAGCAAGAGCCTTGATGCCAGGAGAAGCAATGGTCCCACAGCAGCCATCCAAGCTTGTTTCATTCTTTCAGGCTGACCCTGATGCTTCCTTACCTTCTGGGCCCCGATGCATTTTCAATTATGTGAAACTGAGAATTCTGCCGGCATGTGGATGTTACGCCCGAACTTACCACAATGTTTAACTCACTGGAACCACTGGTTGGACTTAACTACTGGCGGCCCCTCAGCAGTACAAGCAAACTGCATCGGGTGTGCTGAAGGGGCTCTCCGCAGGGAGGGCAGACAGGGCAGAGAGGGCAGAGCGTGCCCAGCGCCCGTGGTGTCCGCTGCTCCCTCAGAGAGGTGCGGGGGAGCCCCGGAGAGTGCCCGGCTCCTGTCTGTGCCCGCCGCTCCCCTCAGGGAGGTCAGAGAGGGCAGAGAGGCGCAGGGGAGCCCTGGAGGGTGCCCGGCACCCGTCGGTGCCCGCCGCTCCCCGCAGGGGGCGCTGCCGGGTTCGGCGCCTCCGGCGCGGCCGGGCCCGGGGCGGCTCCGCGCGGGGGCAGCGCCGGGCGCGTCCCGCCCTCCCGCCTCCTCCCCGCGTCCCCTCCCCTCGGCCGCGCTGGTGGAGCCGCCGGGCTCCCTCGCTCCTCTTCACATGGGGCTTGCCCTGCCGGCGGGACGGCGCTCCTGCTCTCCCGCCGACCGCTGACAGGGACCCGGCGCGGGAGAAGGGGGCTCGTCGCTGCTGCCGCCGGCGGGCAGGTAGGAGCGGGCGGGCGGCGCACCTGAGGGGACTCGGGGAACGGGCGGCGGGACGGGCGCGCCGGGCTCTGTCGCCCCGGCCGGCGGTGCGGGAACGGAGGGAGCGCACGTGGAGGGAGCGCCTCGCATCCCTCCCGCCTCCCTCCGACCCTCGGTGCCGCCGCTCCGGCAGGGTCTTCCCTGCGCGGTTTCGGGATGCTCGGGGAATCCCCGCCGGTCACTTGCGGGCTCATCGCGGGCGGATTCTCTTCCCGGCTGCCGCGGGGAGCGGCGCAACTTCAGGGAGGAACCCGGGCGGGGACGCTGGTCTTCCCCGTTCGCCCGAAGGGGATGGTGTTTGATTAAAGAGCCGCGGATCTCCCTCTGTCTGTTCCATCTTTTGCCTGTCAGGAGAACAGGTCCGTTATTTGTGAAATGATTCTATGTCAGTTTCAGGTGTTGTTACTTTTTTTCCTGTACCCTACCAAACACAGTTGGTAGATTAAAACACAGGACGAATTCCTTATGCCGATAAAGTGAGCGCTATGGGTTTGCCGAGTTCGTATACTCTGATGTTCTCATAGCTCAAAATAAACCTTTTCATTAAAAAGGAGAAAACCGGAATCAGTTCTCAGAGCTTTTGATTGATTAGAGCTCCCTCGTGGAAATCAGCGGGGAGTTTTGCCTGATTAAGAGCTGTAAAATTGTCCTGAGGTTTGTTACACAACTGGCTGTAGTTGTGCAGTACGGGCTCAGTTAGGTAACTTTGCAACTGGATCTCATTTTCACCGGTCCAGCTGAAGTACTTTCAAGTCAAATTCTTTTCATTTCTCTGCGTTAAGCCCTCTCCGCTTGACGTGTACAAGGTAGGGGGAGGACTCTTTTTACCTGCCTTAAAGAAGAGTAAACGTGTTGGGTAAACAGGGAAGCTGGTGACATCCTTTGGAGAGACAGCAATTGCAGTTTAGAAATTCTCCATGTGTTTTGCTGGCAGTGCCAGGTTAACTCTTTCCTCCTGAACGTGTTTTATTTTGCTTGTGTTGCAGTTGAGCCTCAGATGCGCTATTTAATAAGCAGGGACTCAGCTGTAGCAGAAGGTGTAGAGACACGCATGTAATCATAGTCCCTCCAGCAAAGAGCATGCTTTCTGGTGTGATTATGCACAAATGTTGCAGAAAACAGAGCATTGCTCCCAGAATAGCTTGGAGGTTTCAATTTCCACACATGTGAGCTGACTATTCAGTTACTGCTGTTCTGTTTTTTTCTATGCTGCCGAAATACCTGACAGTAAGCAGTTTACAGAATCCAGTCACTTGGTTGTGGAACTTTTCTTCTTGCTGCAGCTGCAAGAGTTTATGTGAAATTGCTTTTTTTTAAGGCAGGAAAGTAGGTAGCATAAAATGGAAACTTTCTTGCCTTTCAAGTAGCAGCGATATAGGACCAAACTTGGGGAGGGTGGAACAAACAAAACCCAACATTTTTCTTTGGGTTTGTAACTACTTTCAGATGAGAAAAACTCCTTTGGGATGGTGCTTCTCAAGTTTGTTCTTGGTTCCTTGAAATTTCAGGTGGTGTAGGTCTGATTGATCTAGCTATTCAAATGAGGAAAGGTATTGTATTGTGGTCTGTGGAGTTCAAATGCACGTTACTGGAAAGCTTCAAAAAGCCTTAAAATAGTCATTAGTGGGGCAGGTGTATTTGCTATGTTTGGGACAATTGCAATTCCATTTAAACAAATAGGGAGTGTTTCTGAAACAGGGCATAACTCTGTTGGCTTTGGTTTTCAGTACTGGTGTTCCCAAACTGAGACCACAATCCAGTATGAATCCTTTGCATGTAAATTCAGTATCTCCAGATACATGTGTTGGTATTGCTATCCTCATTGGAGGTTGGATACCTAATGTCTTTAAGGATAAGTCTATGGAAAAAACTCAGGGGTGAGATGAACAGCTTTCCAGAGCTAGAGCGATGGAAAACAAATTGTGTATCACTGAAGTTAAAAGTATTCAAGAAAGCTGTTAATAACATTCAAAAGGAGATTCTTAATATGCATGTGAAGAGCATTATCAGTTTGTGGAGCTCAGTAGCCAGCTGAGCTATCATGCTTAACTGTCTATCTTCTAATCCTTGGGTAGAGATTTTTCTAAACCAGGCTGCTTAAATGTACCCCAGTTTGAAACATTGAAATAAGGTGAATTATGGTGAACTAATTCAGCTTAAGAGATTGGATATTTGCACCTTGAGCAGAAAAACTGTCTTTTTAACAGCGTGCCAAAGCCTGGAGATCTCCCTGCCCAGAGAATCTAATGGGATGCACATGGTGGTGTTCCGTGTTCAGTGCTACTTTAAAGGAGACTTTTCTATGGCAGCTATCACTTATATATCACAATTGTTGATTTGCCTTCACAAGGTGGGCTAAAAAGTGCTGTGGGTATGCAGAGATTAAGTGCCTTGCTGAGTTTGAAAGAGCAAAACATTGAGGCCAGATTGAAAAAGGTCTAGACTGGCAGTTCGATCTGCCTTGTCTGCCTTGTTTGCTATAGATTGTTTGAGCAGCTCTTTCTAGGTATTGCATTCAATGGTTGGCTGACAACATTCCAAGTCTGATTTGTTTTTCTATTACATTCCTTTCTATCTCTTTGCATGCACATGGTATCTGGTAGTTTATCATGCTGTCATAGCTTCCCTTTTCCTGGGTTTATTATTTTGTTGGTTTAAAATCCTCTATTAGACTCCATGCAAAAACAAGGCTCTGTTAATGGATGGTTGGAGTGGTGAAATTTGAATGTGAGATAGCCAGTGGTCAGCATTATGGTTCTTGTGCAACCATCAGTCCACAACACTTGGCATAAATACCCAATCTAAAATTTAATATCATCCGCTGTAGGGAATCCCATTGGAGAGGTGACTTTAGGTAAGCAGGAGGTTCTGACTGGAGGATAAAGGATACATGCCTACGAAGAGCTGTGCCAAGGCTGATGTGAAAATGGTAACTTGGGGTTGAAGCATTTGTGACTCAAAAGTGTAAGTCCATTTTTGCTCCTAAAAACTGCAGTGTAAAACTTTAAGGTGCCTAAGTATTTTCAGTCTTTTTGCAAGTTGCCTGACAGCAAAACCTGCAGAGTAGCCTGGTCTGAGGAGTTCTGCTTTTGTCTGCCCTTGGAACTGAAGTGTTCTTTGCTGGTGCAGTTGCCAAGATGCTAGTTGTTGGTAGAGAGAGGTTTTTATTCAGTTTATATTCACATTTCAGTCGCTAAAGACCCTCATGTTGTCTCCCATTAATCAGCTAACTGTAGTTGCTGTCTTTAAGCAAATGAAGTAGTGATAATTTGCTCCTGCTTGCCCTTTTATGCTGCAAATGCTACACAGCTGTGAAGTTGCCATCTAGCTTTGACTCAGGATGCATTCTTCTTCCAAGTGGTGTGCAGTCCTCAAACAGCCTGGATTCTCAGAGAAAGGTAGGTCTGAGAGTGGCATTTGTGACCTAGAAAAAAGCTACACAGAGAAAAGGGGAGCTACATGCATGCTTGAAAATTAGCACCTGCCCAAGTGTTTTGGTGAATAAGCTGGAATGCTTTGCTGAATCACAGCTGTGAGGGTGCAGAAATACTAAACCTCTAGCGTTTGCTGTGGCAGAGTGCAGGGCTTGGAGTGAATTTCAGGGCAGGTGCTTGGATACCATCCGGACAGCAAAAATTTACCAGGAGTGGGGCTGTACCTTCTACAGACAGGAATGGAAATGTTACATTGCAAGACACTTTACTGGGAAATTTTACTAGTACTTTTCCCTTTCTCTCTGATACTCAGACGCCGAGTGAAAACTGATGCAGTAAAAACCCAATTCCCACTGGTTTCCTTAAGAAAATGATTATGTGAAGGGTGTGCCTAAGCGAACTGGCTTTGGCAGCTCCAACTGCAGCCTGCAGAAGCGGTGGGATTTGCCCAGTAATGACGTTTCTGTGTCAGTCCCTGTTAACTGATTCCATACGCGGGACCAGCGCTAAGTGTGGAACTCCCGGTACCGATCCGGTGTTGGTCCCATTAACCCATCGGCGACCTCCGCGGGCGGCGGTGACGCTGCGGGCATCCCCCGGGAGCGGGGCCGGGGCTCCGGGAGCGGCGCCGGGCGCTCCCGGCGCTCCCATCCCGACGGGCGGGCCGGAGCCACCGGGGGGCGCCCGAGGACCGGCGGAGCTCGCGGGGATCCCGGCGCGTCCCGAGGCACCCGGGATGCCGGAGGGTGCGCGGGGCGGGACGCGCATCCCGGGACACCCGGGATACCGGAGGGTGCGCGGGACGGGACGCGCATCCCGAGCCACCTGTTCCTCCCCCGGTGAGGGGCATCCTCTCCCCGGGATGCGCATCCCGAGCCGCTTGTTCCGCTCCCCTGTTGCCGCACATCCTGCGCTGCCTCCCGTTCGCAGCGATCGCCTGCTTTACCTGGGTCACACACTGTGGTGTCCTGTGACATCAAAGCCCTTTCTTTCCTTGTGAGCCTCGTCATGTATAGGAGCTGGTCTGGGCAGAAAGAGATTCCTCTCCTAACTTAGCTCGCTGCCTTCCCCCCCGCCCTATTGCTTCCACTAACCTTTCCTGCTTTGCCAGCCCAGGCTCTCCAAAGCTGGAAGTGAAATCTCTGTCAGCTTCTTTGGTAGCTTGACTGAAGGCAGTGCAAGAAGCACCTCGGGATGGGGCACTAGGAGGATTCTTGGCTAGACCAACCTTTTATGGCTAAAGCAGTGATTCCCGTCGGTGTGACTTTGATTTCTTATTTCTTGTCAATATTATGTGATTGACACAGGGAGAATATAAATAACCCAAATAACCCAAGGCGTTATTTGCTAGTGACTGCAAATTGGCTCAGCAAAGCCTGAAGTCAGTGGCTGTTACAGAGTTGGAGTAGTACAGAGCAAGATTCCCTTTAGCTGAAGAAGAGACAAATGGAAAGCATGTGAGCCCCAAGTAAGGAAAGTCTGTGTAAAAGACTGAGCTGGGGAGCTGCTAGGGCAATGAATCCATGATTTTCTAATCTACTGCCTTCCGTAATTCCCTCCTGTGAATTGGTCACTAAAAGTTACTCGGATTGTCAATCATCAAGCAGCAAGGTAGACATTCGCTGTGCACCTGGAGAGGGCAAGGCACCCTTCTCACAGGTGGAAAAAGCCAATAATCTGCCTGTGGGTTGCAGCTCAGACAGGGGCAGTCCCAGAATTAATTTCTGACTCTTTTTTAACTGTTTACTTGAGAAAATTTCTCCTTCTGCATTATGTTGTCCAGAGCCTTCTGGCAAGATTGCTGTCTTTAGTAATGCTTGCCACTCTGGCTCAGCATAATGTGAAGGACTGGGATTGCTAATGTTAGTTGCCATCTAGAAGAACTCTGCCAAAATCAACTGAGTATCGTGAAAAATGCAGAACTGGCTTGTTGAATTAAAAATATCTTGTACGATATCTGCAGTAAGGTAATAAGTGTATCATTATGTGAGGACTGTGACTGGCACTTTGAAGTCATTGCCAGTAAAATCCTCAGAAATGTGGACAAATGAATAACATGCAGCTAACAGTGTGCTAAGTAATGTAGACAGCTGTTTCTTATTAGGTTTTGCACTAATTGCTGCTGCTGTTACCATTGCATTTGTGAGTTGATAGAGTTTCACATCATTTGTATACTCCTGGTGCAAATGGTGCCCTTGGTACATCATGTGTTGATAAAAGCAGATGCTTTTACTTGGCTTTTAATTTGTGGTGCAAGTTTTATGGGATCATTAGAGTTCACTGAAAAAGATAGAAAATGACTTGGGGATCTTGCCAGACATTTGGCCAGGCAGGCTCATTTTTGTATAGTGATCAAAGAAAGGAGGAAGAAAAGAAAATCTGTAAAAATCCATGAAATGATTTATTTGGAATAAGTGTGTAGATGAAGGAGAAGAGTGAGGGAAGGGAAGATAGAAAATTGGAGCAGCCTGCCTGTCAGAATGTTTTAAGTAGGGTCCAGTTCTCCGTGAGGGATTGCAGGCAGCTTGTAACTGCTTGGGGATGTTCTTTTTAAACTCACAGAAAGCTTTCAGTTTTAAGCTTTCAGTAAAGATCTGGGCTGAGGCCAGCTTTACTTGTGTGGAGAAGACTGAAAAAAAATGCTGTACTAAAGCTTAATTAAAAATTTTTTGTGTGTGTGATTTTGGAGATGTACAAAATACAATGTCATCTCTTTATGTTGGGGATGGCAGTATATGCTGGAGGTGGCCACAGTGAAGTTAAGAAAGATCAAGCAGAAACCTTTAAGGCATCTGTAATTTTCTCTGAATTTAGGAAAAGTCCATTTGGCCTTTCATCTAAGTTAAGTGGCACCTGACTATCTGTAATTTTGATTTTGCTTCTCTTTGTGACATAAGCAGTCATGCTAACTTCGCTATAGATTCCAAATAAATATTGCTGTTAGTTTTGGTTTTATATCTTAAAGGATCATATGCAGCTTCTAGGAAAAATGACAGTATCAATCTTTCCTTTTCCTATGCATCAAAATCTTGTCTTCTGTAAGAAAAAAAAATTGGGTTAGGACTGCAGAGTAGTCAGAAATGAAGAAATTGGTGAACTGTGTTAGAAAGTCACTTTTTAGTCACAAGATCAGATACTCTGTGTCTCTATCAAGGACTGGGAGATGAGGCAGAAAAAATGTTCATTATATGCAGGTTGTAACTGCAGTTTGAAATGTCAGAAGCAGTTTATAATTAGAAACAGGAGACTAAAACTTCATCTCTGAACATAGATTTGTAAGAAACAGCTAATTTAAAATAAGGTATACACAAAAAAGCATTAAAATATTTAAATGTTTTTATGAGATTATCCCTTATATTGAATTAAATATTGTCTTGCTTCTGTAATTATTTTAGGTGCAAATAATGATATCAAAGTGACTGATTAAACAAGAAGATATTTTTTGTGTGAGTTGAATTTTAATAGTCCTATTTATGAATTATGTTCCACTGTGGACTTAAGGAAGAGATACTGTAATAAGCTGATGCAATGTTTCCCCATCAACTCAAAACAGTTTGCAATAAAAACTGCAACATTAAATAAAATAGATTGCAAGGATAAGTTAATTGGAAAAGTACTCTTCAGGTGATTAATTCTTAAATGTTTTCTATGGACTAGTAAGGGAAATTATATTTCAGTTTTTGCACTCAAAGCTGAAATATTTGGTTCATGGGGTTTTATTATGTATGAACTTTGTGATTTCATCAGTTCATTCATAACCATAGACTTTTTTGAACTATTCAGTGAATTTGGTTGGCAGTGTGGATTCTGTTAGGTGGAGCGCCTGTGAACCACCCCTGTGGAGAAAAGCTAATGCATTTAGCTGTAGTGTTCCCTTGGCCTAGAGACTATGAAAACAAGATGCACATAATTTTTAAACTGTTATTTACCACCTGAGAAGTGTGGTGGGTGACTAGCAATCAGGCAAAGCACTGACATACCATTCTGAGATGCCTGCTTCACAACCCCACAGGACAGCCGAGGCTGGAAGGCACCTCTGGAAGTCATTTGGTCCAATTCCCTTTTCAAGCATGGCCACTTGAGCCAGTCACCCAGAACTGTGTCTAGGTGGTTTCTGAATTTCCCCAGGGAGGGAAACTGCAGCTTCCCTGGGCAGCTTGTGCCAGTGCTTGGTCACCCTCACAGTGCAAAAAGTGTTTCCTGCTCCTCAGAAGGTTGTGTTTCACTGTGTTTCATGTTGTGCCTGTCACATTTGGTCTAGTCACTGGGCATGACTGGAAAGAGACCAGCTATGTGCTCTGTGTGCCCTCTCTTCAGTTGTTTGTGTATGTTAGTAATTTCCCTCTGAGCCTTCTGTTCTCAAGGCTGAGCAGTCCTGGTTCTCCTTCCTCTCATGTGAGGTGCTCCCATCCCTTCATTACCCTTGTGGCCCTTTGCTGGTCTCTCCAGTATGTCCACATTGTTCTTTCACTGAGGAACCCAGATCTCCAGCTGTGGCCACACTCATCCAGACCATTGCTGGCCTGGCAGTCATCAGTGTTGGGGAAGGTTCACTTCTATTGTGCCTTGGATGGACTGATCCTCAGTATTGCTGGGGTTTTTCCACAGCTTTTTGTGGGTCATTTTTGGTTTTGTTTGTTTTTGTTTGTTATCACTTTTTGTTTTTTGTTTTACTTTGGGTTTTTGTTTTGTTTTGGTTTGAGTCCTTGAACTGTTAACAGTCTAGGTTCTTTCAAGGATCTTGTGTCTAGCTGCAGATTTACCATTCCTGTCTATCATGGCTCCAGTCTGAGTATTGTTGCACAGCATTCTTGCAAGCTGGCAGTTTCCTCAGAAGTTTCATTCAAGGTTATGCAGTTTTGCTGTGTCAAAACTAGGCCTTGAATCACAGATAGCTGAACCCCTAGGAGGAGGATTCACACAAAGCTGAGGTGTGAATTCAGTATAAGCTGTGCTGTGCCAATTCCCTTAGGAGGACACACAGTGAATAGTAGCTGCAAGGTTATTTGAACTACTTTCAAAATAACTGGAGAAACTTTGTAACTTAAGCCTTCTCTGTGCTGCATTTTTACCTGTCAGTGTGATTTTGTATGTGTTTCTGACACTAATGTAGTTTGTAATTGGCTCCTTGCCTGATCCTAGACAGAGACAAGTGGTGCTGATATGGATTGCCTATGGCCAGGAAAACTCTTTTATTTTTCTGCCAGGAAAGGTTTATGTTCAATATCAGGAAAAATTTCTTCACTGAGAAGGTTGTCAAGCTCTGGAACAGGCGGCCCAGGGAACTGGTGGTGCCACCACTCCTGGAAGAATTTGAAAGATTCACAGATGTGTCACTTAAGGGCATGGTTTAGTGGTGAACTTGGTAGTGTTAGATTAACTGTTGGACTCAATGATCTTAAAGGTCTTTTCCAACATAGGTTATTCTATAATTCTATAAAAAAAGGGCACAAAAACTATCAAAAGGAAGAAATAGAAGAAGGTGAAGCTCAAGATGTTGACAGGAGTTGTAAAGGAGCAATGGACTGAGGGTGAGAATCAGGACATGCCTGCTATGTGTTATGCAGGAAAAGCTGGTAAAATTAGAAGGAAGTTAAAAATAAAAATAAGTTTTATGAAGAGACAAGATGATACTTTTAGTATTTCTCAAGGGATAGAAGGATCAAATATTACAAGTGTGTTTTAATGAAAAAACAGCTAGTAAAGTTCTCACTTTCTTAAAATGCATAACAAAACTTATATTGATTCACTGGTGCTAGAATTATTTCTGTCCTGAATGTCAGGAAAGGAAGTGAATACCAGGAAAGGAACTTAATGTTTTCTTGTATTTGCAAGTTTTCAGACTTGGAATTTCTGTTATCTGCAGTGGAAAATCAGGTCAAACACTGGGAAAAACTTTCTCATTGGAACAGTAGTGCAGCAGAAAAAAAATCTGAAATAATTGAGATTTCATTCGCTTGAAGGTTTAAAGAGCAGAGAGTGTCTACTGTGAAGTTTTCAGATACAGTTAATTCAGTATTGGGGACAAATGGTATTTCAGCCACATCCTTTATGATTTTGTGAAATCTTCCAGAAGTAGGCTTTCAGATTTGTTTGATCCTTTCCATGCCAGAGGCGTAGCTTTCTTAAATTGTTAATATCTGTGCATGAAGGAAGTCAACATGTTTCTGGCAGAAAATCACAAGAGTTAACAAACTGTGAAAATAATGGGGTTTGTTTTGATGTTGGTTTTTTCCTTGAACTAAGAGTTCTGATAGTGTGCAGCTGGTAATGGTCCTATTTTGTAAACTGGCTATTTATTAGCACTTTTTTGATGTATTTGCTGTTGCAGTTTAGATATTTGACTGCTTGAAGTGGCTTCTATGACTTGCTAGTCAAGTGCTAGTTTGACACCTTGGAAAAGTGTCAGCCGCCCCTCTTGCTGCTGGAAATTTGTAAAATGTGATGTGAATGACTTCCCACTGCTCTTTATGAAGAGGGACAGACACTGTGGTGGCTTCCTCAGAGATGCTATTTCAAGATTCAGACATGGTGGCATAAGCATTCATCAGGTGTTATCAAAGTGACTGGCACATCAGTCATCCTCCACTTTCTGCTCTGTTAAGGATTATTTTATGCACTGGAGTGGTGGTGGTTGTATGGGGTGGTGGTTTTGTGATTTGTTGTTTTATTTTGGTTGTGACTGGGTTGCTTTTTTGTGACGTTTGAGAGCAGTTAAGTTGAAGAAGTCTTTACAGGATGATTTCTGCTAGTTTTGTTTTTCAAAACAATCAATTCGATGACAAGACTGTATGCACGCTAAAATTCTCTTTTTCATTCAGATGTGATGCTGAAGAATGACTTTTCCCCATCCATGATCTTTACTTCCTGCTGTGGCAAAAAAAAATTTGCAGGGATTCTTGTATCCAGTTAAAATTTCTTACAGCATTGTTCTTTCCAGGTGTTTCCCTAATTAGGGGTTGAATTTGTCACCAAAGTAAATGGATTGGGTTGGTTTGTTAAAAATAGTCAGAATATCAGATACAATTTGTTATGAAGTTCTCTAAAACCTCTTTTGAAGCAACATCTTTTAAACTTTTTGGAGTTAATGGCTCAAAGAAGTGTACTTGAAGGCAAGCAGTGACTCTCAGAAGGGTTGACTGGAGGAGATTAAAAAATTAGCTATTGTAATCTGCAATGGATATGGATTTGCTTTGAACCAATGTTTAACTGGTGCTCACAGAAACTAGTTTCATTGTGAAGATGTTTTTTTCCTGCCTTAAACAAATCTTTAATTTCTGCACCTTGATACTCATGATGTTAATGCATTGATTTGCTTTCCTGTCCCATCCTTCTTTTCCTGGAATAAATCTGTTCCTGACAGTTTTCTTGCATAAACACTACCTACATGGCATTTAGAGGGTCTAAACCTGGTTTGTACTGTGTAAGTTTAAGATGAAGCATGATTTTTACAAGTGAAGCCAAATAAAGATATTCTGTAGGAATTTAGGATGATAATGTGCATGAAGCAAAGTTTTGCATGACTTGAATTTTACTACCTTCCTTTCTATAATTGCTTTTACTATGGCAGTTAGTCTGTAATCATTCTCTAAAGTGAGTACCCAGAGTTAATTTCCTTACTTGCACTTATGACTTGGTGGTGTTTTATTATGGAATAGTTAGGTTTAACCACCCAATTAGCAGGTGAATAATTATTTCATGCTGTTGCATCCATTTCTCTATGAGCATCCATTGTCTGATGTGAATTTTTTCAAAGAGTGCAGTTTTTAACCGTGACTGGAGGCTAAGCTGGGGTTGAATGAAATAGCAAAGAGAGAATGTTGAGGATTTGATCAATTTGAAAAGGTCCATTTCTCCTGCAGTTCAAGACAATTAGGGAAGATGGATGCAGCAAGTGACTTGCAGCGTAACTGATCTCCTTAAATTCACTGACAAAATATGAGCTGCGCTCCAGAGATTTTCACTGATTACCAGTGTGTAGGTTTCCAGCAGAACACAGGAGTTCTGTACAAGTGGCAGTGACCAGTGGTTACTGAAAGATATGGGAAAACAAAGGAGAGAGAATCCCTAACGTTTTTCATGCAGCTGTTGCCAAGAAACCCCAGTTGAGCATAACCTGTTATTGATTGTGGTTTCCTTGGCTTAGTGAAGATATATACATTAGACCACAAATTCAGTTTCTCTAAAGTGGCTCTCATGTGACCTATCCCTGTCTCTGTTAGTGAAGAATTTTTGTAATCTGGATTTTGTGTTGGGGGTTTTTTATTTATGTTTGTTTGTTGTTTATTTGTTTTAAATTGATTATGGATGCTGTAAGCAGGTGGAGAACACCCAGTGGACTTGCAGGTGGAAAATAAGGTAGAAGGTCATGTCACTTGTGTTGAAGTGAAGGAAAAATTAGTATGCAGCTAAAAGCTTATGAATGAGCCAGTGATGGGTGGTAAATGCTCTTATTAGCCATTTGTTAGGAGGAAAACACAGAAGATGACCTCTGTGGAAGAGGTAATGCATTAGCTGTCAGTGTAAAATGTCTTGTGAGCCCTGTAAAGAGTGAGGCAGTCACATTTGGTTTGCTTTGTTTGTCACCTGCCATGGAGAGTGGCTCTCCAGGATTCCCCTGCAGAGGAAACATTGTGTGAGCAGCAGAAACTTTGGAGCAGAGGAACTGAAAGTTGTTGATAACTTTTTTTGGTTGATAAGGGTGGGGATGGATGGAGCTGCTGAGCACTCTGCAGGAAGTCCTGCCGGAATTGTCTGTTAATCCCTACTTGCCTGTACAGCTGGGCTTACAGATGAACACCTGAAAGGGCCCCTTGTGACAGCTCCCATGGTGAAATCACTTGTGTTCCCAGGGTGTGATTCATGAGAGCTCATGTCATCCCTTTCCTGTTGAATGATCTCTGTTTCTCTTTAAGTGGTGTGGGTCAATGCTTGGAGCTGTGTGAGGATGCTGGTGTGAGGCTCTGCTGACAAGGAAGGCTGGCCAGGCCTGTTCTAAATAGATCACTAAATCATATTTTGTGCTTGGAGCATCCATGTATGTTTTCAGAGGTGCACTCGGACTTTAAACAGAGAAGATTTAACAAACTTTGAGCATGATTTAGCAGCAAAGCTGTTGCTTGGCCCTCTGTGCTGCGCTAGTCACCACCCACATTTTAAGGGAACACAAAGGAAGGCTGTGGGGCCTCAGAGCACTGATTTAGTGATTTTTCTTTTCAGAATGAGACTATCACAACATTTCCCTATTGCAAATAAGAAGGAAAGATGCTTAAAAATCAAACCAAACGATCTCAAGGAAACAATTTGAAGCATTAGCCCCACTCCATGTTTTCATGACAGCTCATGAAGAAGAAATGTTAGGCAAAAATGCTAAGAGGATTTTCTTCATTATTTCTTTCTTGTAGGGTGTGGGGTTTAAAGATTTCATGTATCTGTGATGCCTTGAAAATAGAAAGTGGGACGGGAAACACTATTTCCTAATATGTTTTTTCCCTTGGGGTTTGTTATTACAGAATTACAGCATTTGCAGAGCCCAGTTTTGTGACTTTTCTTGGTTTTTTCCATTATAAAAAATGCTCTCAAGCACAAAACAACACTGAGTTGGGTACAATATGAAAAAAGAAAGCAAACCAAACAAACTACAGTGACACAGTTTAATATTTTGCATTGTTTTGTCATCTTGTTTTCTTGTTAGTGGTGAAAATGATAAAGCAAGTTGTGATCAGTGTCTCCAGATCAAATGTAAACATCTGAAGATGTTCAGACTTTTTGTGTGTTCTATTTAAACAAATTATGTATAAAGATTTTCAACTGAGTATTTTTTCTATTTTATTCAGAGATAAAGATGACAGGCTTTTAGTACTCATTAAATATCTAACTCTTGGTTCTACTCAGCTCTTACTGTTAGGCTTTTCCAAAATAGACTTTAAGGAGTTTATGGTTCTCTTTAACCTTATTGTTAAGATAAAAAACTATTAAACAACCCCAAACTTGCTTCTAATTACTTCATATTTGTGTAATAACTCTTATTTTTTCTAATTTTGAAATTATCATAGAATAATAAAATAGTTTGGGTTGTAAGGGACCTGAGATAGAGCCTAGTTCCAATCTCTCTCCATGGCCAGGAACATCATCTAGTAGGTCAGATTGCTGAGGTCCCCATCCAGCCTGGCCTTGAACACTTCCAGGGATGGGGCATCCAG
Source organism: Zonotrichia albicollis (assembly GCF_047830755.1). Classification (NCBI taxonomy): domain Eukaryota; kingdom Metazoa; phylum Chordata; class Aves; order Passeriformes; family Passerellidae; genus Zonotrichia; species Zonotrichia albicollis. The sequence goes on along the minus strand of NC_133819.1, from coordinate 43,709,993 downwards.
AGCTTCTCTGGATAACCTGTTCCAGTGCTTCACCACCCTCACAGCAGAGAATTTCTTCCTAATATCTGAAAGAGCAGAGATTTTAGGTTAAAAACCTGTCCCCCTTGTCCTACGACTCTCTGCCCATATAAAAACTTGCTCTACTGAAAGGCCACAATTAGGTCTCCATGGAGCTTTCTTTTCCCCAGGCGGAACAACTTGGCTTGTTGAACTTCTTCATGAGGTTCTTCTCATGGGCCCACTTCTCAGGCTGGTCCAGGTCCTTCTGGATGGCATCCCATCCTTTTCTTTCTCTGCATCAACTGCGCTGCTCAGCTTGATGTCATCTCCAAACCTGCTGAGGGTGCACTCAGTCTTGCTGTTTATGTCACTGATAAAGATGTGATAGGGCTGAGATCCCAAGGCAGAGCCCTGAGGAGCACCCCTTGCCATCAGCCTCCACTTGGCCATGGAGCCATTGACCACAACTCTGGCTGCATCACTCCAGCCACTTCTTCATCCAAAAAATAGTCCATACTTCAAACCCATGTTTCTCTGGTTTGGAGATAAGGATATCATTCAGGACTGTGTCAAAAGCTGTGGTATTTTCTGGAGTCCCCCATGGCCCCCAGGCAGGAGTGAATCTGACTCCATGTTCTTAGAAGGCTAATTTATTATTTTATGATATTATATTATATTATATTAAAGAATACTATACTAAAACTAAACTAAAGAATAGAGAAAGGATACAGACAGAAGGTTTAACAAGAATGATAATGAAAAACTCATGACTCTCCAGAGCCTTGACACAGCTGGACATGACTGGTCATTAAGTTAAAACAATTCACATGAAACCAATCAAGCAATGACCAGTTGGTAAACAATCTCCAGACCACATTCCAAAGCAGCAAACACAGGAGAAGCAATCAGATAATATTGTTTTCATTTCTCTCTGAGGTTTCTCAGCTTCCCAGGAGAAGTAGTCCTGATGAAGGGATTTTTCAGAGAATATGACAGTGACAAAAAGCTTTAGAGAAGTCCAGATAGATTACAACAATTGGCCTTCCCTTGTGGACTGTTGCCATCACTTTATCATGGAAGGCCATAGGATTGCTCAGGCATGTTTTGTCCTCAGTAAAGGTGTGCTGGCTGTCTTGGATCACCTCTTTGTCTTGTATGTGCCCTAACATTTCTTGAAGGGGATCTGCTCCTTGATCTTCCCAGGTACAATGATAGATTCACTGGTAGTTTTCTTTCTTCCCTTTTTAAAAGCAGGAGTATTTTCCCTTTTTCCAGTCACCAGGAACTTCACCTGACTGCCATGACTTTTCAGTTATGATGAAGAGACGATTGGCAACAACACCATCTAGTTCTCCCAGGACTCTGGGATGCATCTCATCAGGCTCTGGGGACTTGTGTCTATTCAGTTCCATCAAGTGGTCCCAAACCAGCTCTTTGCTTACAGTGGGAGGAACATTGCTACCCCAAACCCAGCCGAGAGGTTCAGGGACTAGAGAGATAGGAGAAGCCTGAATTATACTCCTAAACCATTGACCTGGATTGAAGCAGATGTGCTTTCTGGCTTTCATTTGTCAGGAAATATTTGTCTTTGCTTGCAGGATCAGGTGAATACAGTATTTGATTTTTAATTGGCCGCTTGAACAAAGTAACCATAAATGCTTGCTTATACAATATACAAATTGTATGCTGTATACAAATATTCATCTAACTTGTTAGTTATTTTGAAAGAACAATGATTTATTTTTTTAAAGATTTGGGAGGGTCAAATTAAAAATATTTCTGAAGTAGCTTTCATGGCAGCACAACAAATAAGTGGCCTAAAAAGTCAACAGCAGGGATTGCTGGTCCTTAAGTGCATGGGCCAGTGGTTAGAGGACTTCCTGTGGGTAAATTGAAACTTTCCTTTTTCTGTAAAATGTTTGTACTTGGAGCTGGGCCAGAGGACATGAGAACTGCCTGGATTCCCTGCTCAGCTGGCTGCAGCAAGAAGAGATGCAGTGCCTCTGCTTCAGCCTGGTTTCATGTGGAGCTGGAGTACATTACTGGCAGGGGCACACTGGCTGAGGTAGCATCAGTTAACTGCATTAATAGCACTGATGTTAGGAACAGAACTGTTATTCAATTTTTTGTTGAAGGGATTTAGCAAAGTATGTGGAAATGACGAATAACTTGGTGTATCAGAGGAACTGAAACTCTGGGTTATTGGGTTGTTTATCTGAATAAACATTTTTGGTAGCTCTTACCCCATCCTATTCAACTTGTTTGGGAACCTCTTGCTATTGTGCAGGATATTGCCAGCTGTCAAGGGAAGTGGTGACTCTCAGCTTCTTTTTGCTCTTGCTCCTGTAGGGTGTTCTGGAAAAGTAAGGCTCAGGTATGAGGTACATCTGGGCAGCAATGCCAGGTGACAGATCTCCCTGTCATGGTCTTGCTTACCTGAGGTGTGCATTTGGGAGCTGGTTTTAACCCCCTGGGAAGGAAGAGCCAATCTGAAAGGTTGGAACAGGAAGAAAAGGAAGGGAAGATGAAAAAGAAAAACTGCCTTTGAAGTCACACTTTGAACCAGCCCCTGAATTCCTACAACCATTGCATAAGTGTGGCTCCTCTGTGCTGTGGTGAATGACTCACAAACATTGCTGCTATGCCTTTTCAAATCTGTGTAAAGAAGGGAAGTAATGCTGCTCCAGCTCTGCTGACTGGGACCTGAGGGCAGCAGGTTTATGGGATTTGTCTGTAAGCATACAAGAGACCTGTGGCAGCACCAGAAGAGGGATGTCTGGACTTCTAGCCCAGCACACATGCTGACTCAAAATGCTAAAAAACATTTTTCAGTATTTCGTGCATATTGGACAAAAAGAACAGAATGCTTGATCTCAAACTTTTGATTGATTTCTATTCAAACAAATTGACAGGCAGAAATAGTTGCTTGTAATACATATTGTGCAGGTATTCTTTTAGCCTATGCAGAGGCCCTTGTGGAAAAGTTACTGTTTATGGAGAGATTTAGAGCTATTTCTCTTCCATGCACTATTTACTACTTCAACTGAACTAACGTCTATTAAACATTCATTCTAAGTACAATACCCTCAAGAGTCAATTTAGGTAAACTGCAATACCTCTTTCTAGGCTAAAAATTGCTCTGTGTAATGCATGTAGAAAAAAAATCCATAAAATTATTTTTCCTGCTCCTTTCAGTCTTTTTTATATTGTGAGATTTTTTTTTTTATGAGGTAGTAGTTAAGGAGGGAGAAAGCTCCTTTGTCAGCTGCATAAAGGGACAGTCAAATCTTTTATGTGTAAGGGGCTTTTGGAATGATGTCTTCAATTTTCTTTTCTTTTGAGTTTTGTATATTATTATGACTGCAAACTTTCACACTCCCATTGTCATAAACAATAGTCTTTAGAGCTTTGGCATTTTCCATCCTGGCAGCCAAATGGATGGCTAGAACAATGCTGAAGACAGTGACTTAAATCATGTTGCATTATACAGTTATCCTGTGTGGTATTTACTTCAAATACTGTATAGTATTTTAAAAACATTGTGCCTGCAGCAGTGGGTGATGTCTGAGCATTAGCATTGCATTTGATTGCTCTTTGAGAAGACAAGCAGCTGCCTTGGGTTGAAGGTAAGAGAAAAGATGCTGCAGAGCTGAAAGCTTGTGGGGGTAGGAAGGAGGGTGATGCAGGTGAAACCTGCCTGGAGAGGTGGGCCTTGGTGAGGAATGGGAGGGATGGAGTCATGGTCTGGGTTGGATGTGGGTGGAGAGCATCTGGAGTCTCCTAACCTCACCCTGCTATCTTTATCCCTCTCAAAACTGAACTTTACTGTTCCTTTGGGTGTTACCGGGTGTAAGGGATAGGTCATTAAGTGGCACACAGAACTGGTGCATGTCAGATTTGTGGAGATATCAAGGAATGGAACAACAGCCCAGTGAAGACTGGGAGGATTTTTTCCTTAGTCTTTGCTGTATTTTTTATGAGATTATACAAATACTTTAACAGGTTGGGCATTCCTCTGTACTGTCCTAGCATTTATTTTTAATGAGGGCCTTTTAAAGAGGCAAAACCAAAAATACAATTTTGGGACTTTGTGCAAGGATTCTTTGTTCTTTTACCTGCAACAATTGTCTATTAAAAGTAATATTTACCTGTATTTCAATGAGTCCCTCCCCACCCTCCTCCTAATCAGCTCTTGCCAAGCACAGGAAGGGGATTAAAATAATCAATACCAGGATCTAAACTTTGTGTCAAGCCTACTGTGAGTCAGGTGAGCCAAACTAAGTCTCCCTGCTTATGCTCTGAGCTTCTAACTTGGTTGACTGAGCCAACCCCAACAAAAAATCATTGGCTGCAAAACCATTATTTGTTTTTTGCACTATTTGAAGTTGATTTCATCTGCAGGTACTTACCAGCACCATGTTTGTGCTGCAAAGCAGAACAGATGTGTTGGATTATCCTAGTCTGCTTCAGTCTATATCTGTTAGACTCATTTAACCTGCTTTGCATGGGGAAGTGGGTTTGAATTAGCTCACTGGCTTTGCTGGAAGGAGATCAGGGAATGCTTTTTATCCTCAGAGCCATAGGGAAGGGACAATGACAGGTAGAGCCTGTGATTTTTTTGCCAGTTCATTCATCTTGCATCCATACAGGCTGAAGAGGTTAAAATGTGTAAAAGCTCAAGTTGGTCCTGACTCTGCTAGCAAGTCTGGTTTGATTTATACCTGTTATGACCATGAGAGAGGAATTTTTAAATTTGGTGTCCCAGCAAAGTCTTTTCATTGTAGACAAAGATACAGTGTTGATTGTTCCACCTCATCTATCTTTGATTATTTTAGAAAGACCTGCTTAATAAGAATCTCCCTTTATCAAGTAATGCAGCATTAGCTTGCTATTCTGGGTCCAGCTAAACAAATTTAAAGCTATTTTCAAGCATACAAATCTATGTAAGAGATTTATCTCTGTAAAAAAACATCCTACAAGCCCAGCCAAGTCCATTTGGGACCATGGCTTGAGAAATTGCTAATTGCTGGTGGGTTTCTGTGTAGTATACTGTCTTTGCTGGATTCTGGCAGTCAAACTGCAGTTTGCAGTTCAAATTGCAGATTTTATTTTATTTGTTACCTGTAGTTTTCTCACATGATGCTTTTGCCATCTTACTTTATGAAATACTCAAATTGAGTATTTTATAGGAGCCCTGGGAGCCCTATTTTCCCAGCTAAAAGTAATTTTTTATCTCAACGGGAATCAATGGCACCACATTTAATGCCACATAGGAGTACAGCTGTAAAAGGTTTTTCTTTTTATTTTTTCCCCTCTTCATCCTTCCTCTTATAAAGTATAAATTAATACTTTACTACATTATAAAACAGCAGCTATTTGGAATGTTTATTTCAAATAATTTCATAAAATTCCTAGTTGTTTCATAATTTCATTTTTCTATACATGAAGTATATTATATAAAAAGTTAAATTACAGCAAGAAGTGAGAATGATAGGTTAATGGAACAGGAGTTGGGAAACTCAAATTCAGGTTCCCCAACAGTTCCAGCTAATCACCCTATCCTATTGGTGGTTTCTGTTTGAGGCTTTTTTGTTGTTGTCATGTTTTTTTAATCACCCTGAGTATTAAAACCCATGGTGAAGGATAAAGCACATCCTTCAAGTGACATGTTGAAAAGATGGTACTTAATTTTGGATCTTCCATTTTGGAGACCATATATAAGTTTACCACGTGACTGAGAAGTCATTTCTCCCACCCAGTATTGTATGACAACAATAACTTCAGCCACAGTGAGCAATTATCCAGTCAGTTTTCAGTATGTGTCTATGAAAGGGTGTTAGTACAAGCAGTGTCTCAGAGACCTTATAGTCTTTTGTGTCATTATATTCATGGATTTTTTTTATCCTAGTGTCCTGGGATGACATCCATTCTAATATCTAATTTAGGAGTTTCAGGATTAATTTTTTCCATTCTTTGCAGTACCAAACAAGATGTTCCCCTTCCCCTCCAGAGGGATGCACAGCCTCTGTATTGCAGAGTCTATTGGGGCTGGGAGTGCTGTCTTAGATAGTACCACAAACAAACTTTCCAGGATGACTTTTGCACAGCACTCTACCGCATTCTACAGAATAGTGCAGAGCTGTAAAATCAGCCATATAAGTCAAATCCCTGAGAGGTGCATTACTTAAATACTTCAATTTGCCATGAAAAATTGCCAATGCATATTTCCAGACCTAGTAATTCCTTTAAAAATTGGTTTCTCATTATCTACTTAGCTAAATAGCAATTTTACCCTTTTCTGAATATAAATCATTAAATTAGAATAGGTTTAACATTTACCTCTTCCTGCATCCAAATTCCTTGAGGCTCAGGAGACCAGACCATGCCTGATGGAACAGAGCAATTCAGTAACTTGATTAAAAGGACTGGGCTGCTCAACAAATAGGCCCTGCAAAGGTCCTGTGTTGAGGCTTTCCTGCGCCAGCCTTTTAATTTCAGAATGACATTCAATAAGGGCAATAAATTAACTAATCAAAAGGACTTGCATGAGTGGGTTAGAGGTGCCTGAACTTGAACTGAGAAAGCAAGCACATAGATTGAACAGCAAGGATAATGTTCTTGTTCCCCTTTAAAAGGGCTATGTGTGCTGGAATGCCCATCATATCAGCACTTCAGAGGCATCTCTTTTGGAGGGAACCAGTGTCAAAACTGGGAGTTTCTAGGAACTTCCTTCTGCTCTACCATTTTCAAGTATTCACACCACTATTTTCAGACCCCCATTTTCACATCCCCCACTTCATATTTCCAGTTTCTATTCAAGATGCTCTGATAAAAAGGCTGCAAAGCAATCAGTGCATTGCCAGAGCCAGAAAAAGATCAATTCAAGCATGACCACATTGCCAATCATGTTACTGTGGGAATTAGGAACAATTCTCCCCATTGTTATTCTAGAGGCAGTGCAATTCCATAGTATTAGGAACAGTGCATTAGTAACAACATTTACTGGACTAGTCACATAATATCCCATCATCATTATCTAGATGTGCCTTAAATGAGATGTGATACCAGACTTGAGGCATTCAGAGAGTGCCATTCAAATACTGCCCAGAGCTCAGGAAGGGGTTTTGGACATGCACTGGGTATTCATGTTCCATGCTGACAGAGTCATCAAGGGGCAACCAGTGGTCTTTTGCACCCACCTCTTCTGTTGGACAAGGGAAATAGCAGTCCTGCTGGACCATAGGCCAAAGCAAGAACCAGGGATGAAGACAGACAGAAATAATTGTGAGGACACATGGACATTTTTCCGACTTGGAGGAGTAATTCCTGCCTTTTATTTAGTTGGTTTAGTTGTTTTTTTTTTAAATAAATAGCAGAGCCCTACACTTCCTGAGTTACCATGTTTCACTGCAGGACTGCTGAATCGCAGTTCTTTGCATGCCCTGCATTGCAGCACCTCCCTGTGTGCCTCTGGCTGTCCCACATAGCCCAGAGAAGAGCCCTGGGGGCAGCTGTGTGCCCAGCTCTGCCTGCTGACAGCCAGCACACGTGCTCCCTGCTGCAGCCTCTTGCACAAATGCACAGGGAGCTCCTGGCACCAGCAAATTCCCTCCAGTGCACAGCACTGATGAGCCTCCATGCAAGCATCAGTGACCTGAAGCAGAGCTCTGCCTTGTCATTAAAAATTCATCTTGCATGTATTCTGTCTTTTGGAATTAGGCCTTTTAACAGCTCTCCCATCTCCATTTCTGATTCATGAACAGCATCTGACGGGTCTAGGATCCTCACCAAAACTGGCAAACCATAATCTCAAAAATTAAAACCAGCCCTTCCCAAAACTGCTTTTTCTTTTTAAATCACCAACCAGTCATAACATTAATTCAGCTAGTACAGTTTGCATACTGTTTGTATTTTACTTGCATCCATTAATGTAAAGGAGAATTAAATAATGTACAGGAGAGGCTGGGAAAAACATTCTTTGGACTCCATGCTCTTTTAAACAGCCTTTCCTTACAGATGACAGATTCAGGTCAGGAAAAGTCTAAAATGGGACACTATTGCCACAGATAACACTGTGAACAAGTAGTGCCCTTCCCCACCCTCACCACAACACACCCTCAAGAAGACCTGATTTAAACACATTTGTTTTCACAATGCTTTGGAAACCTTTAACAGAGATTCCTTTTGCACCTCTATCTTCCCTGTAGTGTGTGTGGCACAGAACTGTAAACAAAGTGCTGACTCCCAGGTAGTCACACTTAACTTTCTGTAACCAGCAAAGCAAGAGGAGTGGAGAAGAGCTGTGGAAACCTTTCTGAAGTAAAGCATCCAGAAAACAGGGAGGAAGTAGATACATACATTTACATCTATCCAAAAATCTCTTGGCACTTTACAAACTAGTAGTCTATAGGAGAGATCTGTTTTCCCATCATCTTATCCAATTTTGTCTAGACACAGTAACTTGAGATACAGCCCCTTGGATCTGTTTCTATGGCTGCCAGAGATGAGAAAATTAATCATTGTAGGAGTATTTTTCTGTTTCTTATAAATCATTGTTATTATATCATCAGATCTTCCTTGGTCTAATACCTAAGTAGTATCGTGTACTGAGCTTTTCATTCAGCCGCTTCATTTTCTCCCAAGAGCTGCAAAAGTCTGGTTTAGCCTGTGAAAAACTGGAGGCGCATTAATGGCGCCAAAATCCAGATATTTTTCCACTGGGGGAGTGCAGTATAACAAATGTAGCACTCAACATGCAATGGCTGCCCTCTCCCTGTAAAAGACAGCAACTTGAAGTGCTGATCCAGCTCCCAGCCCTTGCCTTAAGGACAGAATAGGTCACTGTGCACAAGAAGTTTGTTACTCTGCATCAGAATCGCTGAAGTTCAGAAGGGAGCCTATGATTTATCATTGAGTCAAAGGACAAACTTTAAAAAGACAGAAATTATGATGCAACTTAAAATGACAATGAAGTCGTTGTATCTATAGTAAGTACATCTAAAAATTACATATTCTCCCTGTTGAAGCAAACACAGTAAGTCTTGGGCTTATTGGGTATGCTCAGCTGTTCATAATTGTTTTATAACATTAGTTCATATTTTCCTTTTTTGAGATACTATGAAGTTGAGATTGTTTTACCAAGAGATCCACTTCAAAACTTTTAGATTTTTATAACGTATTTCATGTATGGAAAAATGAAATTATGAAAGAATTAGGAATTTTAAGAAATTATTTTAAATAAGCATTCCAGATTGCTGCTACTTTACAAAAAGAAAATGTGCTTGCAGTACTTCTTAAGAGGGAAGAAAAAGAACAGAAAAAAAAAAGTAATGAAAAACCTTTTACAGCTACGCTTCTATGTGGCCTTACATACTGTGCCACTATTCCTGTTGAGATAAAATCTACTTTTAGCTGGGAAAAATAGGGCTCATAGAGTTCAATTTGAGTATTTTTATAAAGATAGATGACAAAAGAGTCATATGAGAAAACAACAGGTAGAAACTAAAATAAAGTGTGCAGTTTGACTGCCAGACTCCAACAAGCATGGTATTGTACACAGAGAACAGCAAAAAAAAAAATCCACCAGCAGTTAGTGAGAAGCTAGCCAGCCAATAGTTTGGGGCTGTCCCTAACTCATTAGTTAGTCTTGTCCTTAATTAAAGAAATAAAAGAAAATAGCAGTCACCTGAAGCTGATTGCATTAAACTTCCACCAGCATCGAGATATTCATCAGTGCACCTTATGCTGTGACCGTAAGAGGAGATGAGAGGCAGGTACAGGAGCAAAGTACCTTAACTGTAATTTTGACATCCTCTAAGAGAAGTTATTTCTTGTTTAACTTGGAAGAAGGATGTGAACAATTGCAAGTGACACACAGTTTGTCTCCATGGCTCCTTAGAATTGTTTAATCTTGAGGACTGCCATTCTTCTGAGGGATTGTACCTGTTCTGGAAGGCTTAAAATAGTCTAGAACTTCTAGACATCCCAGATCAGAAAGGGAAAATGAAATTAATTATACCAGGAGATTGTTTTGGGTTGCTGAATACAAAAATCTTTTTAGCAACCCCTCAACAAAACAACATGTAAAATATGGAGGAGTTCTACTTCGACCTACTGTGGAGTGTGCAGTCCTAGCTCTGGGGTCTTGATAGATCAATCAGTTAAAGTAATAACTTTTTAAGAAGAATTTAATGAATAAAGCACCTATATTAATATTTCTATTTAAGCCTGCCTAAGCCCTAGTTCTTGCTTATTCTCAGCATGAACGCACAAGTCACATCTCTCTCTAGAGTGCCTTAAACAGAGCTGGCAGAAATCACCTTCCTGATGCCCATTGTGTGACAAAGGCTTATCATGATTTTCTCAGTTTTCACTGTGAGCTCTGGCAGGAGAGGGCTGGCAGAATAGGAAGAGTATTGGGTCCTGAAAATTAATACCATCATCCTTCCTGAAAATGCTTTTTTGTGCACAATATTAGGGGTTTGCTGATTGTCCAGCAATCCTTCTTGGTTATAAAAGAACATTATGGCCATCCTACTTTAATTATTTAGCTTAGGAAAATAATTAGGCTTTGTGCTTTAAAACCTCTCTGCACAGACATATGTGACTGAATAATTGATCAGGAAAGTAAATAGGAAACCTCTGCAAATGGTTCCACACAGTGCAAAGACAGAAGCATCTCTGCTGTGCAGATTTTGTGTAGCATCATTGTCATCTCATGACAACCAGAGCAAAGCTGGTAAAAACAGGGAAGTACATGGCTTTACTCTAAAGCTGTGTATAAACATACATATTCTCTTTCCACTGCTGTTTCAGGAATGTGTCTAAGCTTGACTACAATGAAAGCACTTTTCTCAGTAATGTTGTCTTCTTGTGATTTTGCAGCAAAGGGCTGAATATTCCAGTTATTGTTATTTGTAGGTCTAATGTATTAAGTATTTTCCAGGACAGTATTAAATTAAATATATGGTAGTCCCAGCCTCTGCTTTACATATGCTTGTGTAATTCCCTTATTACTAGAGGTCAGTTGTCAGCTCCTCCTTGGTGGGTGGCAGATATGGTCATAGGAAATGCAAACACTAGAAAAAGAATCAATAAACTTGTCATATTATAGTCTGAATTTTTAATAAAAACCATTGGGAATACAGTGCAGTGCTATGGAACATATTCTGTACTGCAGCTAGATAAGAAATTATGAAAAGAACTATTGATCATTCTGAAGCAGACCCATTTCCTCAATGCTGTTCTTCTGAAGACACTGAATTTCTTCTTGAGAATCGTGGCATTTGATTTTGTTTACTTTGTTGGGGTTTTTTTGGTTTTGTTTTTTTTTTGGCTTGGGTTTTTTTTTTTAATACCTTTCCTACTGATTGAAATTTGTTGTGGAAGGAATTAAGGCTGATAATAAAATAAGGGGATATAAGGCTGATAATTAATGAAATAAGGGGATATAAATCTGGGTAGAGCTCCATAATCAAGAGATGTTGGGAAATGATGAATAATGTTGCCAAAGGTTTCCTGCACAGAGTAATTGGGATAGAATAGGGTAGGGTCAGTTTGAAAGTAGCAATTTTCTAAGCATGTTTTTAAAGGCAAATATTTAAAAAAAAAAAAAAAAAAAGCCTGCCATCAGTTACAGAGTGTTTCACCTGCAAAATTATTCTGAAATTTTAAAACTAGGTTTTTAGGCTTTTTAAATATTCCATCCTTTGGGTCTGACTAGATGACCTCCTGAACTCCCTCAAAGTTTTAACTGACTCTTCACCTTTTTTCCACTGGCCAAAGCTATTTGTTAAATTTAATTTCAAATAGTTTTGTTTTCCAAGAGATTCTGTTCGTGGGGAATATGCTACTTATTTTGAGCGGGTGATTGCATTTCCCTCCCTCGTAATAATAATGAGTGTGAATGGAAAGGTACAAGTTGAAGGAGGACTGCTAAAAACAGTGTCAATACTGTGGGTGGATAGTCAGAAGTTAAGATGAGATAACACTTGCATCAACTATGAACTGTTGTTTGGCACATCTTTGCTTGAAATCAATGGCAACTACATCAGCATTTTTTTGTCTTTATGTTTTTTCATATTATTTCAATTTATATAACCCACAAATTCACTTAAGCCTAGCAGAAATCTTCTTGTTTCTCGGCAATCTGTAGTGCAATCTCCCTAATTTTGTCATTCATTTTTGTATTTAAAACATAACCCCACTGTTGACGTGTTATCAAGGTTTCTTCACTCAAAGGTCAGCTCTCCCTGGAGTCTCCTTTCGTCTGGAAGATGACATATATTAAAATTTTATAACAGTTCCCACTAGTTTCAATCCCACAATCTTGGGATCAATGTGGCTGTTCTTCTTCACAGCCTATCAAGTGCAACAAATGCCTTGGGTGAGCAATAGGAGATTGGAATTAGGCTCTTCTAAGCAAGACTTGTTTGCATAAATGTTTAAACCTGGTCACAGGAGGGCTGCTAAGGCTCCTTTCACTTCAGATGAAACGAGCTGCCTACACTTTCACATATAAAACAGCTGATATTTTACAATAAGATAGAGCAAGGGTGGGTGCATCTGGGTGCATGGCTACACTTAGAACCATGATTTTTTTTCACTGCTCTTTGCACATAATTTAAAATAATAAGTAATCTTCTCTTACTGTAAAAGATATTAGGAAGAAGATCCAGATCAGCAAGGATATGCTTTCTTTGATTTGTGTGAAGAGACTGGCCTTGGTAGTCTAAGCAAGCTCTGTGGGTTGGCAGTTTGGTAGGAGGGGACTTGAGAGCAGACACCAGAATCCCATTTGTCCTTCAGCCACTGTAAAAAGGGTGCAAACAAATCCTTGTGGCTGAAGAGCTGTATTTCAGATGTTTCCATCAGAATAGTTTAGATAAGGTCAAGGCAATTATTTTTTTTCTATAGACTTACTCCACTGTGACTAACACAATGGCCTGGTGCCTCTGGAGACTATTATGCCCCTGGACATTATTATGTGGATAATAAGATTAGCTTAAAAGCTTGGAGAGTCACTAAATACATATTTTCAGTATAGGAAATTTTTTTCTCAAACAGCACGACTTTTCATAATTGATTGCATATTTCAAAATGTCAGGCAGCGTCCTGCTAAGTTTATTGATGAATGCAATGGCTGAAATGTAACATTAAGGGGAAAAAAATAACACAGCATCTAACAAACAAATCACGGTTTTCTTTTAAATCCCCTCTTGTCATGGGCTCTTTGAATGATGCTGCAATACATCTCTGAGAATGAATATTACAGCTCATTGAATATTTGTGAAGGATTAAGATGTCTGTCCTCCTGGCCAGCTCTTTAACAGGGAGGATGTTGCCAGGGCCAAACCTCCATGATGAAACTGTTGAGCTGCTCCCTTAAACCTTTGTAAAGAAGCCAAACTGTCAAATACCTTACACTAAAAAGATTTATTGAGGTATGCTGTGATTGTGAAGTTTTCAGATAGGTAGCTTTTATCACCATCATTTGATCTGATGTGTGCCCCACTGGGACTGATTGATTATTTGCTGCTTATCAGTAGATAAGTGTGTGAGCTGGACTGAGTGGTACTGATTGAGCTGCCAGGGGCCATTACAGAAACCTGGGACAATTCCAGCATTAGGTGATCCTGTGGTCTTATATAATGTGATTGCTTGACTGAGTAGGTCAAGTTATTTACCAAGTTGCTTTTTGGTTGGTTTATTTTTTGGTTTTGTTTGGTTTTTGTGTTGTTTTTTTTTTTTTTGTGAATGTGTGTGGTTTGGACTTTTAGTTAGGGGATGGGAAAAGTAGTATCTTAACAGCTTTTTCACTTCATGCAAGTATTAAGTTTTCCCAGCAAAATAAGCAAACATGGGCAAGTGACTTCTTTCCAGTCCTCTGCTTCTGTGTTTATACATAACTCTAGACATGCAACCTTCTGTTTTTGTGGTTAAATGAGTAATTAAGAAAACCTAGAGAAAGACATGGGCATTGAATTTAGAGGTTCATTTCTTCAGAATATGGAGAACCTTTACAAAGTCCTGTGCAAATTGATGAGTCACATGAAATTATTTCAGTCATTAATACCAGCAGAAGTTCATCTTGGTGGATACTGAAAGCAAGTATAACTGTTATTTTAAAAAATGAAAGCACCGATAAGTTCCGAGGAGTTGATTTTCTTCTGATATATTGGGTGAGAGAGAGAAATGCCTCCCTTAATAAAGGCATAATCTGATGTTAACCTAAAACTTAATTTGTTTTCTTCAGAAAACATTTATGCTTGCCTTGCTGCAGGTTTCACAACACTGTCTTCAGCACCTAATATATTATAAAATATATTAATGAAGCTGGGATGCTCTTTTGCATCACTTTAGAGTAAAGATACACTAAAGTTATTATTAAGTTCTTCTGACACTTCACAGTACATTTCTCCATTCAGAATTGCCTACTGACTTACAAATACCAGCATAATTTTTTTTTTTTTTATTCCTGACTGCAAATGAAAGCCCAAACATTGCTGAAGTAAGGTTCCAAGAAAGTGACGTTTTTATAACTTTAAAATAAAACACAATGGTCTTGTCTTTGAACAAGAATAGGTTCTCTGTGTGGTAGGTGAGGGAATTTCCTCAGCCTTTTTTCAGAGGAGTGATGTTCCATTCCTCTGAATGCCTCTGTCCATACTGCACCCCCTGAGGGACACCACTTGTCACTTATTTCCATCTGAACATTGAGCTGTGGTCACTGCTGTCTGGATGTGGCCATCTGGCCAATTCCTCATCTGCAAAATGGTCCATCAATCAAATCTGTATCTGTCCAGCTGAGAGAGAAGGATGTTTGGGGAACCCTGACAAAAGCCTTGCAGTACTCCGGACAGTTGATGTCCATAGATCTTTTCCTTGTCTGCTGCTGCAGTCGCTCCATCACAGGAGGCCACTGGGTTGGTCAGGCAGGACCTGCCCTTGGTGAGGCTGTGCTGCTGTCCTGAATCAGCTCCCTGTTCTCCCTGTGCCTTAGCACAGCTCCTAGGAGGATCTGTTCCAAGACCTTCCCGGGCAGAAAAGTTAGGCTGACAGGTTTCAAGGTCATCCTTTCTACCCTTTCTAAAGATGAGTGCAATGTTTCTCTTTTTCCAGTCACCTGGTACTTCACCTGGTTGCCATGACTTTTCAAATATCATGGAGAGGGGCTTGGCAGCTACATCAGCCAATTCCCTCAGGACTCTGGGGTGCATCTTTCAGCACCCACAGACTTATGCATGTTCAGATTCCTCAGGTGGCCACAAACCTGATCTCCTCTAAGAGTGGGACACACTTTCTCCCTCAATCCCTGTCTTGCAGGCCATCCATGCTAGAGATACAGGAACAGGCTGCCAGTGAAGACTTGGACAAATAAAAGTCGAGTACCTCAGTTTTCTCCTTATCTGTTGTCACCAATTAGTTCAAGTTTGTCTTTTTTGGAAAAGAGTGAGAGCTGTATTTGAGAAGAGAAACTGACAGATTAACTTTTGGAAAGAGGGGAGCTGTACACTAGGCAAGGAAGCTGGAAGGGCTAGGCAACATTTTGGTTGTATTTGGAAAGAGCTTGGATGTGTAGGTGAGAGCAGAGGAGAGATTGGTACTGTGGTAAGGATGAGGTCTGAGCTCAGATTCATGAAATAGAGTTCTAAAGGGTTTGATGGGATGATGATAGAGAGCCTCCTGATCAAGATGACTTGGGTGACAGGAGCAAAAGGCAAGGAAGGGTTTATTTTGAAAGCCTTGTGTTGTTCTCCTTCCTCCCAAAACCCCACCCAAAAAGAAATTAAAAATCCCCAGATCAAAACAAAAGAATTGTTGTGGGAGAGAGAACGGAGTGGATTGAGAAGCACTCAAGACTGGAAGCTACTTAAGAAAGGAAATTTGGTAGAAGATTGGTGATGTTAGCTCAAATAAAAAGCAGAAATGGAAACTGAGCGAAGAGTAGAAAGGAGACAGGGCAGGCAGCAAACAGGAAGGATGCATAAATGAGCAGTGTACAGCTGTGCTACAGTCTGGAACAGGACCTGAGGTTTCTTTTTTTTTTTTTTTTTTTTCCTTTGTACTGCTCCTCATCTATAATTCATAGCAGAGTTACCAATGAACAAACCCTTTGCTAATGAAATACTTGCCTCCTATCACCTCTGCTGCTCTTGCTGTGCTCTGTGGCAGAAGAGCTTTTGCATTAACTACATTTGCTGCACAGGTCCCAGTACTGTGTGCCCATGCCAGCAGCCATTGTCGGGGAGCAACTGCTCCCCTGACAGGATCTGAGAGTGGATGGGCAAAGCTCCTTTGTACAGACCCCCCTGCCATGGAGTGTGCTTTGGCACAGCCTTTGCTTTGCTGTGGCCTATAGCAGACAGGAAAGTCTATTGCTGCTGTGAGGCTCCACTTCACCATGAGCAGGAGGTATCTGGGTGATAAAAACCACTCTGTCTTGTTGATGCCTGTGTTTTGTACCACCAAGTGTTTGTTGGATGGATTGTCTGCTAATGGTTGGCTTTCTGAATAACTCTGGCATATTTCATGTGGTAGCTCCCTGCTTTGAAAAGCAAAGCCAAGCCTTTGAGGGTCAGGAAATGCCAGAACAAAATATGCTGTATTAATTACTCAATTGAGCCTTCTAGTTTGTGTGTGTTATGACACTGGTTTTTATGAAGTGTTCACATGCTTTTCTGTGACAGTACTGAAACAGGAGAGTCTTTGCCATCTTTGGTGGCAATTTTACCACTCTTTTGGAGGGCAAATGGATTTGTGGGTGACTCACTCCTTAATTTGCCTGTAGGAAAGGTCAAATGCTGCAAAAGCGAGAGAGTACAGGGACTCCTCAGTTGTGATGTGAATGACATCTTTACATTGTCTTCAGTAGAGTTTAGAGTGAACTTCACATTCAGGCAAAATTTGGACTTGAATTTTTTCCTTTTCCAATGACTTCACTGATAGGAAGACATAAAAAAAGGATTTCAGCACAGCTTCCTTACTTTCAGAAACGTTTTTTCTTGCATTTTTTTTTCAGACACTAGGTAATATAAAGTAGTTTTGTATTAAAATGTATTATTTAAAAATCTCATGTTTTGGGGTTTTTTTTAAACATTTGGATGTTTTGTTGTTCTTTTATGCGATTATTAGACTTTTCCTTAGGTGAAAAAACCCCACAAACAGTAAAGATTTATGTTCCAATCTAGTAATGCAATTTAAAGTGATGTAAAGTATCTTAAATTAGGTAAAAAAAATCAATCCTTTTATAATCAAGGGAATTGCAAGGAACAAAGCATTTGGTTAGTAGTATAAGCTGTGTGTAATTGTGATGGAAGATTCACAATACTTAAGCCTTAGGATATCACTTGAGAGAATGTTCAGGATCTTGGAAGTCTTTGTAGTTTAATTAAAACATTATTGGTGTAAAAAGAAGCATAGAGTTATTCTGAGCTTTTTATAAACAGTTGCTTCAGGAGAGTCTTTCCTCTGACACGTGCTTACTGCTTCCATATGTGTGTTCCCAGCTCCCTGGAAGGGTCTGATCTGCGTTCTCAGTGTGCAGCAGCTGTCGTGGTTTAACCCCAGCTGGCAGCTAAGCACTAACACAGCTGTTCATCCCAGTGGGATGGGAGAGGGAATTGGAAGAGTAGAAGTGAGCACAACTCATGGGTTGAGAAGAAGGCAGTTTAATGGGTAAAGTGAAAGCTGCACACACAAGCAAAGCAGAATAAGGAATCCATTTCCCATGGGCAGGCAGGCGTTCAGCCATTTGCAGAAGGGCAGGGCTCCATCACATATAATGTTTGCTTGGGAAAATGAACTCCATCACTCCAAATGCCTTTGCCTTCCTTCTTGCCCCTGCTTTATCTGCTGAGCATGAAGCCATACGGTATGGGATATCCCTTTGGTCAGTGGAGGTCAGCTCTCCTGGCTGTGTTCCCTCCCAGCTCCATGTGAATCCCAGCCCATTTGCTGGTGGGGTGGTGTGAGGAGCAGAAAAGGCCTTGACTCTGTGTAAGCCCTAATAATAAAAAAATACTTCCCTCGTATTATCAACACTGTTTTTGCAAAACAAAACATATCCCCATGTGAGGAAAATAAGCTTAATCCCAGCCCAAAGCAGCACAGCATATCAGCTGGGGATAAGGCTCTCACATAAATCACTGGAACACCTTGATATATGAGGAAAAATTCTGTTTTGGAGAGGCGCTAGAATCCTGCAGAAACATTCAAGAAATTCTCCTCCACAGCCATAAAATGATATTAACTGAGCAAATAGTTTTGAATGGATACTTTATGTGATGTCTCTCCCTGTGTTTGCAGAATGCCCATGAAGAAAGTGATAATGTACTCAGTGTATTTGCTGTTCAACAAAATTTAAGCAGCAAACAGCATTCTTCCATAAACACTGATTTCCATTTTTATTGCATACTTGAGACCAGCCAGTGGGTGATTTTTGTTATTTCTGGTTTGATTTTATATGGCCAAAATCTCATGGAAAAAAGGTTTTCTCTTAGACTGGCATAGAAAATAGCTGTTTTAAAGTTCTGTGGCTTGCTGCTCTTAAGGGAAAATATGGAAACATTTTTTTCCCTTTTTTGAGTGAAGACAGGTAGGTCTGGTATAATTATGGTCATCTGTAGTAATCATCACCATTTTGGAGCAGATGCAGACTCTATCCAGGGAAATTGACAGGATACATTTGACTCAGCAGTCCAGATCTACTTTTTTATTTGTGTCGGAGAGACGGAACATTAGGGCCACACTGTGTATATAGCTCTCTTCATTCCACCTCTCTCCTAGTAACTCATTCCAGACCAGCAGACTCTGCTGTCCATTGCTGGCAGTAGGAGTGACATTGCTGTCAAAAAAGGGTGGGAAGCTGGCCAAGGTGGAGCTGGGACAGAAGGACTGTGAAAAGTTTGGCAAAGAAAAGTAAATAGAAAAGGAAAGTCAGAGGTGGACACTTTCTAAAAGGGTTTAATGAGAAATATTGCTTACTGTATTTTTTTGAGGGGAACACTGGCTTCTGGCTTCTCAGGACCTTCAATCCTGCATGTTACGTGTCTGAGCTCCCACTAGAGAGGTGTTGGGGACAGGAAAACCTTGCTGTTTTCATAACTAATCTCTAATGGTCTGTGTCCTTTTCTTACCTCTCTCATGGCTTTTGTGGTCCTTTTGGACCGTGCTCTTGACACAGTGTCAATAATCCCACTAATTACCATAGAATAACTGGTCTAGGGGAATTAAAAGGTGCATTTTGGGTAGTTTGTGCTTTTCTAGAGCAATATACCTTTGGAAAAATACTGCCTGTATCAGATCTAAGTTTTTGGCTCTGGAGGTGACGAGGATTTTGACTGTGGTCAGTGTGGCTGTGGAAGTCCCAGCCACTCCACTTTCACTCCAAAAGGGAAGCAGTTGGTCCCTTTTGATAATTGACAAGATGAGCTGTTGTGCCAAATAACTCTTTTTTAACCAAAGAGCATGGAGGTACAGCTGCTATGTTGGCAGTAGAGGATAAAATGAGTATTCCAAATCTTTCCCTTGGGAAAGAACATTGGCCACTGGAAAAGGAATAGCTCCTCTTCAATTCTACAGGAGCTTGTTCAGTCACAGCAACTGTGTATTTAGACCTCATATCCTCTCTGAAGACAAGAGTTGTGTGTGGTTTTGGTTTGGACCTTTTATTTTGAGGTAAAAAGGGAAAACTGTCTTTAATCTTACCTTTTGTGAGGTTTGTAAAGACTCTCCTGTTTTTGAATAGGCAGGATCATTGTCTATCTTGTGATTATTTGGAGGTCATCTCTGAGTCCCTCAGGCAACAGGTTGATAAGTGAACTTCATTACTTTGTGTGGGGACTATGTTTTGAATTGGAATTAGTGAAGTAGGATCCAGGGCAGTAATTTGCACCTAAAAATTTGCACATCTAAGATGGAAGAGTATAGGAAATCCTACAGGTTGTTTGGGTAAGCACAGACTGTGTGAAGGACAATGTGGAATTGGCCTTCCATGTGATGATATTTTCCCTTATTTTAAAATTTAGGTTGTAGGCTCCCCATGATCAGCAGGGAAACAGCTGGTGAGAAGTGCTGCTTCCTCTCTCTGGGTCACTGGTATTTACAGGGATATTTGTGGTCTGCCTGTAATCAGACAGGGGTATATGGGCATTTGTGAGCTTCTCTGAGCAGTGGTAGGAATGAATTGGACAGGCACAAGTGAGTGCTAATAGTTTTGTAGTGCAACAAACCACCAGCTAATATGTCTCTCCTATTTTCCACACCCTTTCCACCATAAATTGTGTTACCCAAATGTTTGAATTCTGATAGTCATAGTGCTATATGAAGCCAAAACTTAATTATCTGAGGGATTTGCCTGTGTCTGTGTGGTTTGACCTTGAGTGACAGCTGTGTGGGATATTTGAGATAAATGGTAAAGGAAAAAAAAGCAGAAAGCTTACAACTAGAAAGGGCAGAGACTAGAATGACATGATAAAGTGTAGCATCCATCAGTGGTTTTCTCAGCCTAGTCTTCCATCGGACCAGGATAGAAGCAGGACCACTCCATCCTTGTTAACTGGTAGGAAAAGTGAGGAACAGTGTGGTCTTTGAGTTATTTGCTGTTTGGAAATGCCATGTCCTTGGACACAGAGGTTGGTGGTTGAGAAGCTGAGGTGCAGTTTGGCATTCTGCATTGGGGTGGTTTCAATCAGCTTACTCCTTGGGTAGTCTCTTACACCCTCTAGAACAAAACACATTATTTTATTCAAATGCAAAGAAGTGCTCAGTTTCTCTTGATGTCAGGTCCTGATTTTGCTGACACAGTGGTGACAGGTACTTGCCAGTTCAGTTCTGGGTAGGATCATGTCAGACAGCTGGCTAAGCCAGGCTAGATTGAAATGGTTTCTTCTGTCCTGTGTAGAGCTGGGTTTGTTCTCATGGAAGATTGCTGATTGCTGGCTATTAGGTAAACAATACAGTTTTACACATTTGCTTGGGATTTGTACACACTAATGTGTATTTTACTGTAAATGAGGAAGACATTGGGGTGACAGAATAGGGATGAGTTCCTCCCACTTGGGGTCTGTGCTGTGTCAGCTTAGGAGTTTTCAGCCTGTAGGTGCTTGAGGGGCAATATCAAGGGGTCCCTGACTTTAGGTCATTGTAAATGAAGGGTGAGCATTTCCTGTGCAATTGGCACAGCTTAAATAAAAATATTTTATACATGGCAAAAATCTGAATGCCTGAGTAGTGGGTGAGAAATGGAGTGATATTTGAGCAAAATATTTTCAGTTTTCATGCAGCCAGATTAAAAAGATAATTTTGTGGCCTTTAACCTTTACTAGACTAAACATAGCATAATCAAAACTTTTTTTTTTTTTTTTTTTTTTTTTACTTAAAGCTGTTTTTGAGGTATCATTTTCTGTTTTTTTCTTTGACAGAAATCTTTTGTGTGATCCTCTGTTTAATCCTAAGGATTGTATTCTCTGCTTTTAGATGGGGACAACAAAATGAGGTTTTGATGTCTTGGAGCTTTTATCTTAGTATTAGGGGAGTTTGAGCCTATTGTTTTGAAAAGTACAAAACATGAGGCAATTTTTAAGGATAAGAAACAGAAGATGAGAATATTGGAAATAAGGCAATAGAAAATACAGCTTCTTCAGTGAGCTGTCTCTTTGGTTATTGCTTTAAAAACTGGGAAAAGGCAAGGACAGCATCCAACAGAAAACACAAATTCCAGCAAAATTAAAAACTGCTGTATCTGTGGCAATTAAGAAACCCATTATATTGATAACAGACTAAGAGGCTTTACCAGAGTCTGTTTCAATAAGTTTGTCACCAAACTACTTTTAATTTTCCTACATTACAATTTCATGTAATGGGCAGATATAAAGTGTTTTCATTTTGGACAGCAGGTTGAAGCTAAGACAGAAATTTTTCTAGCAGACTACTAAATTTCACATAATAAGAAATACTAATTGTACTGGACAGCAGATAGATAAGCAGAGGAAACAAAAAAAGGTTAGTGCCATTAAAATTGGGCAGCAATTTTAATTAAAACTTTAATTTAAAAATACAGCAAACAGAAATTAGAATCTATTTTGAACAGCCAGGAAGTAAAAGCAACATTTAATATTTAATTTTCTCAGTACAATCTTTGAACAAAATTTTGAGGGGGGAAAGAAATCCTAAAATACCATTTGTCTGATTTCAAAATGTGTTCACTGACTGAAAGGACTTATTCAGGAATTCAAAATGCCAAGGAGTAAAAGATAAGGTTTTTAACATTCCTCCCTATTTATCACTGTATTTTATTAAGCCACCTTTCTGCTCTGGCACATCATTATAGCAACCATACTAAACTTGCAATAATTTGTATAACCTTTCTTGAGTGTCCCTTGAAGGAATGCATGGGAAGTACTACACCCCCATTAAAGATGTTTGTCTCTGTATTAATAGTTACTCTGTAGGCAGTGTGTAAGTGAGGTGTTCAAGAGCTTGCATTTGTGTTGGTAGAGTTTGACCAGCCAAAGTTTTCATTGCAAATGCCTTTCTGAAAAGCCAGTTGTGGATGCAGGTCCCAGCTGGAATATGCTGCTTGTTTAACGTAACTATGGTCTTCTACACCCTGCCTTCTGCCCATAACATGCTGGAAACTGCAGTGATCTTTCTCCTTTTTAGTCCTAAATTATTTTAACTGAGTTAACCAGACCTTCTGACACTAGCTAAGTCAGTGAAGGGAGTCTTGGAAAGATCCTGACTTTGTTCAGTGTTACAAGGAGGAGGCTAAGGGAATGTGATCTTAATGCTGTCATCTGAGAAGATGCAGCCAGGGTTCTCTTGGAGGAACAGTGGTAGGGTGTTTGGCAGCAGGCACAAGTGCTAACAAGGACAACTGACAATAAATTGTCAGAGATGGTGGTCAAATTCTGGAAGAGACCCAGAGAGGTAGTGGGGTTATCATCATTGGAGACTGCCAGAGCTCATCTGAGCAAGATTTGCTTTGAGCTTTGATACAAATTCCCAGTGATCCCTCTCAACCTACATTACTCTTACTAGACAACTGGCCTGTGTTAACTGTACTGAAGACCCAGTGCAAATTGACTGCAGCACTTGTCAGATGTTGAAGTGAGAATTAAAGAACTCCTTTGTGGTATCACTGGGAAACATGATGTAGGTGTATTCAAACTGCTCTGAGAGTTTTCTTGGGCAGCCTATTTCCCTTGAAAGCATAATCTTGGCAGAAATCTGAAATGGTCATAGGTTACCTACCACAGATGGAAAAACATGGCTGCTTGGAGGCCAAAAAAGGGGAGGAATGGAAAAAGCAAGCTGAAACTTCACACTGGAGGTAGCTAAATAAGAAATGCTGCAGTAATCATTTGACTGAAACAGTTTTCTTAGCATGTGGTAAAATGTCCATATTCTTGTAAAATGTAAAATTAAAAGCCAGCACAGGTAGGAAATTTAATTTATGTCAAGCTTTCTAGCTTATAATAAAAATCTCATGAGAAGAACTGGTATTTTCCTACAGCAAGTATTAAATATTTTCCTGTGTTATTCCTACCTTCAATTAAGTTAATGTTTAAGATGCCTCTATGTGCTTCATTTAATAACATATTACACAAGTGAATAATTTGAAGAATTCTTCAGTGAAATATGGAAATAATATTTGTGTAACATCAGCAAGTTAACATCCTATTTTGATATATTGCTCTACACTTAATATCCCAGCTTGGTCTTTGTTGATGTATTTACTCCGTAGTTGAAGCAATTTAAAACACTAAAAGGAGTGACTGTGCCTTCAGTCTCATTACAGACTTAATGCAACAGCAGTCAAGCACCTCATTATTGTATAACCCAATTTTTGTAGAGGGCAGAAATTGTAGGTAAAATTTACATGTTGACTCCAGATCATAAAGACTGTCATGCATCATTCACTGGGTCAGGTCTGAATTGCTGTAATCTTTGTAGGTGGAAAATAATGCTTATGACTGAAACAGCAAAATTCTTGAAAAAATGCATATATTTTCAAAATGTTTTAGAAATGTTTACTACATCTTTTCCACAGGTACCCAAGGGTGGTTTTGATACCATAAAGATGTTACAAAGGCATCTGTCACTGAAATTTTGATGGACATGCATTGGGTGGGCTGATATGTGAGGACATGCATTTGCTATAACCCATGTTCTCTATTATTAATTTCTATGGGTTTTTTGCTTTGTTTCCTCTCCAAGCACCTTTACCTAAGATTGCTGACACTAGAGAAGAAAATAAAAGCACAATCTTCTACTAGATTAGAGGAGCAAAAATGAAGATCTTGGTTTCCATACTTATGAAGGGCTTTTCAATCTCTTGATTTTGGAGTTACCCTATACTTATGTACACTGAAACATGTTCATGCATTAGACCAGTAATTATATGAAACTAGAAAATTATAATTCTTTTGAAGTTATGAAAGATATCTTTGACTATTGGATCTATTTGCACTGGATCACTGCAGATCAGGAATAAGTCATAGATAAACACACAGTGCATGGCAAATGCCTTATGTCACTGAAGAAGTCAAAGATCAATTTGAATATTTTTTGTTGGTACGGTTGCATTTTGGTTACTGCCAACATGCATTTTCCTAATTCTAAATATATGCAGGTATAAAGGAGCCCAATGGCTATCCATTCAGAGTTAAGAGAGATATAAATACTTGAACAAGGAAGACATTGCTTTGTG
This sequence comes from Zonotrichia albicollis, assembly GCF_047830755.1. Classification (NCBI taxonomy): domain Eukaryota; kingdom Metazoa; phylum Chordata; class Aves; order Passeriformes; family Passerellidae; genus Zonotrichia; species Zonotrichia albicollis. The sequence goes on along the minus strand of NC_133819.1, from coordinate 43,685,281 downwards.
CTCTGAACAACAATAAGCATGTTCTAAGTTTTGTGGCATCTCTCATGGAATATTTGGGACCCAGTTTAGTCATCAACACTCATTTTTGGCATGGTGAGATATCTACAGAGTCTAGTTCTACTCTTCTATCCTCTTAGGAAATATGGTGACTCTGCCTTGCAATTCCTTAGGTCCCTGATGCTTTGCAACTGTCTTTCAACAGACGTTGTAAGAGAATAGATAAATTTCTGTTTGAAGAGCAGTCATACTCAGCAGAGGACAGGTGAGGGAAGGAATTAAGAGTTTCACAGGTCTGGAAATAACTTTCAAATCCCAATTAATACATAATTATGCCTTAGATAATTTGACCATAGTCAAATTGCATTTGTGAAGTGGAAACATCTGTCTGGGACTTCAATACCAGCCTCTTGTGTCTCTTGTCCCTTGAGTGCCATCACTGCTTATAGGCATTATAGGCACTTATAGGCATTCCTTTCTCCCTGTTAACAGTGGGTGCCTCATGGACATTATTGCACCTTGTATAAATTTGTCCTTTAAAGACACATCAATGCAGGTGGAGTCCTGTGCAATATGTGCCCATATCTTAGGGGTATTGCTTGCCTAATGTGAATTGCATAAACTGTTCTCCTACCAGGCTGTGATGTCAAGACCAGCAGGTGTTCCAGTGTTTTTTGTGTGTGGCAGTAGGAATTCCATCAGTATTGATTATGTGAGTTCATTTTTCTGTATGCATCATTTTAGGAACTGAGAACCCCTTCCCTCTGCCTCTAACTCTGTAATCACTTAAGGAATTGAATTTTTCATTTTGCCCTTTTGTTGTAAGTTTATGCTATCAAAGACAGATGGGGACTTGCAGATTTCAAATTAATTATTTTGTATGCTCATAGATTCCTTTTAAAAGTGCTTAAGGGACTTCTGTCATGTCAGACAAAGTTTTATAAAAGACATTCCAAGTATCTTGCTTCTTCTCATCTCTGTTACTGGTTGGCAACATAGATATTTCTCACACTTCAAGAATTCCCGAGGGAGAGAAACTCTTAAAAATTCTTGGTGGCTTGGATTTCTAGAGCTTGCTTTTGAAAGTGTTATTTAGCCAAAGCCTTGGCACTGTGTCAGAAGGAAGTAGGTCTCCTATAACATTGCTGACAAAGCTCTGTTGCTTCCAGGGCCCAGGTTAGGATCTCTGTGAGGCTGCGCTGTGTCCTGCCGCGTTAGGACCCATCTTTGGTAGCTCAGTAGAGCACAGATCCTGGGAAGCATGGACACGCCAGCAGAGGAATGGCACGCCACTGGCACCGGCGGCACATTTGGCACTGGTAGGACTTTTTGCTGACAGCATGCTGCACTTCTTTTGTGAATCAATTTGATACCAAAAATAGCTACTGGCTTTTTCAGAGACTGAGTCTATCATGGTGTGGTGGTACTGTGATTACAAAACACTCCCAGTATGGAGTAGGATATAACTTCCTAGAGGAAAGCCAGAATAAACTAGTAGAAACTAAACTAGGAGAGAAATTAACACTCTCCATGTAAATATAATTTGGCTGTCATGGCTCTTCTCGTGCTTGCAGTTGGAGCTGCAATGTGATCGTATCTCTTGCTGATTTAGCTGAGGCAGAGACAATGTGTGCTTGGCCTAAATCTCATGGGTGACTCTTCAAATATTTGATTGAGGGTTTTGCAAAGAAAATAGAAAGTAAGTAAATGACAAGAAGGCCGGAAAGGCTCAGAGTCTACCTGGACTAGTGTTACAAACCTCAGTGTGTTGTCCCTGAATCTCTGTTGCGAAGGGAATGAACTCAGGACTGGCTCCAGCCATCAGGTAAAGGTGTTCATTACCTAGAAACCCCCTGAGAGTGGGCAGGCTGCTCTTTGTCTGTCAGACTCCTGGGAGGCCATAGGAGTTCTGCTGGTTGCTGAGAAAGGGGCCAAGCATGTTGGGGGAGCAGCTATGAAGTGAGAGAGCAACTGCTTGCAGCATTATCCATTGCTCCCTTTCTTCTCCTCCTGCCCTACCTGATGGAGCAACTTGACTTTAAAACTCTGTCCCAGTTTTGGGCTCAACTCTGTAATCAAGAAATTCAGTTTTTCTCACATTGCTAGGAAGCTGAGCCAACTTACAGCAGGTGTACCTTCTGGCTGTATTGCAAATGCAATAACCAAACAGTAAATGGCAAGTCCTTCCTAACTGCTCCTCTTGATGTGCTTCTCTTTGGATCAGGAGCAGGAAGCAGCTTCTCTTGTAGAATCATTTTCATGCTGCAGGAAGAGCCACTATAGCCATCTGTTGAGGAAAATTAGCAGTTTGCAATATGTTACATCTGTAAATGTATAAACTCTTGCAGGCATTCTGTGTGTTTATATACATACTCTGGTGTAATTGGGTATAGCTGAGGAACTCAACTTGCTGCTTCATTCCCAAGCAATGAGACATAACATGAGAGGAAATGGCCTCAAGTTGCACTAGGGGAGGTTTAGAATGGATATGAGGAGAAAAATTCTTCACCAAATGGGGTTTTAAAGCAGCAGAACAGGCTGCCCAGGAAAGTGATTCAGCGTCCTTGCAGATACTTTAAAGATGTATAGATGTGGTGCTTAGGGACATGGGTTAGTGGTGGACTTGGCAGTGCTGGGTTAATGGCTGGACTTCATCTTGGGAGTCTTTTCAATGTAAACAATTCAGTGGTTCTCCTCTAGATGATAGACAAAATGCTTTTGCCGGGTGGATGAAGGGTAATTTTAATTTAAAATTTATTTTATGCAAGTGCAGATGATAAGGCAAGGGTTAATGTAGTAGAATATACATCTATCTTGTTGTTCAGAATTGTCTAATTATTTCAAGAATTTAGCCTCAAAGATGTTCTTAAGGTTCTCAGTTGGATTTATTTGATATCAGAATTTTGACTGCTGCACCTTAGAGTGCTGGGATTATTTGATTTTGTTCCAGGCTTATCCTTCTTTGAAGCATAGCAAAAAATCCAATTGTTTAAGATTCTTGCATAAGTAGCTATATTGTAAAGCTTTGTTTCTTGCTAAGACACTTTTATTTTCACTCTAATACCTGATTGGGAAAACCAATTTTTAAAAGGCAGCAAACACATATCCTCATAGTGAATATACCTTTGTTCTTGTGTTTCGTTTGATATATCAAACGAAATATATATATATATATACATATATATACATATATATATATATATATAAGTGCACGCAGCAAACTGAAATGACAAGCCTAAGAAAATTGTAATATCTTTTAGTGATAAGCAGTCAAATAAGTATCACATGGTAGTAGCTTTGAAATTTTTGATTAGAGAGGTTCAATTACATTTCTCTGATTTTCAAGGTTTATGTGTCACTCATATTTGCAAATTGCTTGCATATTGTAGGTTTGGGGTTTTTTGTGTGTGTAACTCCTCAGTGTGGTGTCTGAAGTGGATTCAAGGGTTCTGAGCTTTTCCATGTATCAGTGCCTAATCCCTGCTCTTACAGCTGCCTGTGCTTCAGGTATTCTCTCAAGAGTATCACAGACTGAAGCCAGACTCTGAGAACCAATACCCAAACCAGCAGGCAAATAATTTAGTTGTGGAAGCCTGAATTTTGCAGGGCTTTCATGTTACTCAGTCCTGCTTATAAATCATCAGCTCCAGGAGTTATGGTATAGAACACTGTGAACTTTGCTGGCATTTATTTCTCTTGGTTTTTAAATATATTTTTAGCTTTTATAATGGTGAGAAGGGGCTGTAGAATATCAGTTCTAATTGCTTTGTGAAGAGAAATTAAATGAAGAGCAAACCCACTTTTTTCATGTTTTTAAGGGAAAATATGCCATTTTAATGATTTGGAAGAGGAACATTGGGACTATTTAATGCTTTTGCTTGAAAGTATTGAGTTGCAAGTGAAGGTTTTGGATAGGCATATTTAAGGAAACAAGACTGGATAAGAGGACAACTGTGTGCGTTACTGTGTCTCAGCATGTAGATGATCCAGTTTGTTTTCTCTCTAGCTTCTACACTGTTCCAAATAAAACACATTCTGTTATCCTGTTGAACCAACACACTGTCTTAGAAGGTGCCATTTTATCAACAAGACCAAGCACTCACCCTCTGTAGCCAGCCTGAGAGCCAGCCTTGCTGTGGGAGAGGCAGACTCCTATGTGACTGGTACAAATCCAGTGTATGTAAATGAAACAGACCTTGGTTGATTCTGTGGGGAAAAAAAATCTCTGCTGCTTTTCCAGTAAAAAGATTTTTACTAGGGGAGTTGTCTGTATTTATGCCTAGGAAGGTTATTTTGATCTTGCATTTGTTCAGTCTCCTGGTTTTTGTATTAGTGAATTTTTGATTTCTCTTCCCCTGCATGTTTTACAGCATTGTAAGAAGGAAGACAGTGGGAACTCAGTGAAGTAAGAGGGGACTGATGGCATTAGCTACATGCTAAAGGAGTCAGGGCAAATCCTAGATTTTCTCTTCCAGTGGAGGAGAATAAAATATATGTATTTTAGCACTGACTCCTACAGGTGCTTTGCATTGCACTGGGTCTGACTTCAGTGGGAGCCACTCAGAGCATCCAGAACTGGGCACATTTGAGCATCTCCCAGTACTCCAGTTATTGTGGGGATTTTCCTTCTCTTAACTGAAATGGGGTTATTTGTGTAGGTGCAGCACACTTCTGTACAGTGTTTTGTCATGCATTAGATATCTCAGTTTCTTCCCAGTGACTTTCCCTTTTCCCCTTATAATTGAAACAGGTGGTTCTATGGTAATGAGTCCCTTTGAACTGTCAGTGTGTGTATATTTCCATTTACACCGCTGGCACTTTGTTCTGAGCCTTCTCCCCTTCTGTCCAAATAGATTACATGCACTATCAGATCTGTCTCATTGTTCACAATAGCATTGCTGTGGATTCTCCAGATCCCCCTTCCTTACTGAGTTTATTGCTCATTTTTCAAAGGCCTTTGACAAACTCTGGTAGGTGTAACTTGAAATAAATCTTCATTAATAGTTGTCAGATAATCAAAGTGAAGGAGGAAAAATTGTATTTTTAATTGCACAAACTATCCTGTGGAGGGATCTAGCTAACCTATTGACTTTCCATTACATAATAATTCATTTTCAAATTAATTTTGGCAGCTTGCATTTTGTCTGTATTATCTATGATGATTTAAAATTCTGTAGCATTTTATAATATAATTGATGTTGACCAGGATAATTTTTAATGCCAACAGGAGGACAGTCTTGTGCAGTGATTTGAGATATGGCTGAAAACCAGGAGTCTAGCAACGTGGTCCAAGATAAGTAATTGAATGACTCTGTTTAAGACAGCACAGATTGTTCATGAGCAGTTTCCAGAGATGCAGAGAGAAGGGCCACAGCAGCAACAAAGATTAGACATAATGAAAAAACCTTAATGCATATCAAAATAAAGATAGGTCTGCTTTTCCTGTCATGCTGGGGTCTCTGTTCAGACCTGGGCAAGCCAGGTGTCTTACTGAGCTCCTGATTAAGCACATGGAATATTAATTTAATGAACTTGCTGAATCAGGAACTCCTGATGAATTCCCAGCTTTCCTCATTTGCACAAAACCTATTTACAGCAGAATGTGAAGGAATGGATTTGCTTTTCACAACCAAGGAAACCTTGGTGTCAACAACTGGTACAGTAATTATTAGAGAGTGGGAATTCCCAGCCACATAAAATTTCTTAAAGAAAAATAAGTACTTATCTCAATTACTATCACTCCCTGAAGGGGTGCATGGCCTACATTCGGCTGGAGCTGAACAAGTTACTAAACAGAGGAACTTTTAAAAACTCTCCTATCTGAACCTCCAGCCTAATTTCAGCCTTTTCTATAAATCTTGCTCTTACTGTATTTTGTTTAATTTGATCTGAGTTTTATTAATTTTAAGTTTCTAACTGTAGACTTGGTTTCCATACTTCCTTTTATTTGACTTAAAACCTGGATGATCCAGAAACTGTAGGTAAAAGGCTTTCTGTCTACAGAATTAAGCTGTTCATGTGTTTTGAATACTAAATGTCTCTTCCATTCATAATTTATAGATGTAAATATGTAGGGAGCAGCTAGTGCCACAACAACCAGTGCTTTAAGGGCTGCTTTCTTTTGGAGGCACTTATTCACAGCTCTTACTTCATGTAACTCTACTGTTAGTATTTCCCACCGTGTGCACATACTGCAAACATAATTTACCTTTCCAGGAGCAGGCTCTTGCTGTTTACTTCTGTAGAAGCAGACAGATGCTATTAGCTCATTTTCATTTCATGACCGAAGTGGCAGTAAAATAATTCAGAAAAAGCTCTCAGCATATGGTGATGGGAAGCCTGCAACCCCCAAATTCATTTGTGCGTACTTTGGTCTGGAGTACAGGTTGAGTACAGGTTTCTAAATAACCAGACCTTTCTCTAAATGCAAAGCACATTGGTTACTGCTTTTAATCTCAGCATCTTTGTCATTTGCTGCTCTCTTGTTACCTGAACTGAAGGTGAGGCTGAGTGTGAATGTTCCCCTGATTCTTCACAAGGGGCTGTAGAGAGCAATATCTTAGTTTTTCAACCAGACAGCTTGCAGAAAAACTTTTTGGACATTGTGTGTGTGTAGGAGGGCAAAATGACACCGTGGGCAAAAGAGTAAACTTGAAATCAGAATTCAGATGGCATCTTAGGTTTATTTCATGGTGAGTCTAAGGAGCCTGGTTCTGAATTTATGGTGAGCTTATGCGGATCACCATTTTGCAACGAGTTGGATCTGGTTGAGTGAGCTGAATTCAAGTCTTTTAACTCTGAGAGAGAGGCATGTACTGTTTGTGTTCTGTGTCACAAAGATCCTTACTTCTGCAGGCATTAGACAACTGAACATTTTTAAGCCATTTGAACAGAGAAAGATGTAGCTGTCAAATGTGTAATACTGATTTTCACTGTAATCCAGTTATCTAGACAGGCACAGCTTTCTGAACTTGTGTGCTTTTAATGAAGTACCTACACATGGGAGCCTGTGTAGCACTACTTTGTGCCAGAAATGCTGGGCTTATGTGTACATTTTGATTTTCTGCATGGCTTTGCAGCCAAGGGCCTCAAATAATCAGTAAGTTCAACAACATATCACAGAAACAATCTGTACCCTGAAAAGTTTATAATTTCATTGTTTGCTGATTAGTCACTGAGTAGAAGAGGTTGGAAAAGACCTTTGCAGATCATCTATTCTAAGCCTGTGCTCAAAGTGAGCTGTGTCCAGATAAGTTTTGGATATCTCTAAACATGAAATCTCTACAAGTTCTCTGAGAAGCATGGTGCAGTGTTGAACCAAACTTATAGTAAAAAGTTTCCTTTTCTTTAATCAAAATCTCCTGAATTTCAGTCTGTGCCAGTTGCCTCTTGTCCTGTCACTGGGCACTACAGACAAGAATTTGGCTTCATATTTCCCCATCTCTCCCATGTATCAGTAAGATCACTTTGAGCTGTGAATCTCTTTAAAAAGGTCAAAAGAGCATGTTAATTTCTAGTAAATGAGTTCTAAGTATGCCAGATGTAGAACATGTTTGAAAGACTAGAGACAGAGACCTGTCTTGTAGGTTCTCACTTTTTCTTTGTAGCTGACACATTCTTTGGTGGTTTGTTTTATTTTTTTGGGTCTTTTTGTTTTCCTTTGGTGAGGTTTTATTTGGTTGTTTGTTTTTTGGGTTTTCTTTGTAGCCTGGTATGTTTCAATTTCAGCATAGTGCAGTTTTATTTTTTTTTCCAGTTGGTACTGTTTTCTTGATGTTTCACCATGGAGAGGTGAAAACAGACGGCCTGTTTTTGCTTCAGTCTAGCACTGGCTAATAAGTTTGTGTGGGAAGCATATGATCCACCACTTTCCCGTTTTCCTGAGGAAATGAGAGAGAATGTGTGCAATGATGAAATGAAAACTTTACAAATATGTGACCTATCACTTACTTTTTGTATGTGTTCTATTGCTTTCCTCTGCTGGGCACAGCTCTTGTTCAGTGAATATGAAAACAGTGTGGACATTGAATGAAAAACAAGGTTCTAATGAACTGAAAAAGGAAGAGTTTGTAGCAAAGAAAAATGAATAATTTTTTTCCTCCATCAATAATGTACCTAGTTAATTGACAAAAAAAAATCTTATGCAATCTAACTTCTCTATGTTTGTGCAAAACAATACCATTTTTAGCCACTTTCAGTGGGCTCAAAATCTATTTTCCAGGCCTCCAGCTTCCTGGTGATGTGACATCAGCACAACAGCCCAAGCTGGTGATTATATTAAAAGAAGAATAAAATGACACAAAAGAATAAGGCTGTGCCTTGATCTTTTCCATTGATAAATTTAGAACTTGCAAAAGCTGAAATAATAGTTGTTGTGATGAAAAGAAATATAATTTTTATACTTACCTGCTGTTCTGAAAAACCAATGTATAATTATTGTAGGAGGAAGAAAAATACATCTCTCCCCCTCACTCTGCTACTTTTTCCTCTTCTCTTCAGTGTTGAAATCATCCAGTTTAATTAAATCACCAGCCTATTTCTGCACAAAGGATGACATTTTATTAATGATGCATGATGTGTATGAGACAGAATTAACCCAATTTTCAAATGGATTTCAATTTGGAAAGGGCAACATGTAAAAATGTCTTGTAAATGTGTGGGATGAGCTTGTTGAGCAGCTTTCTGCAGGAGATGGGATTACAAAATGATGAATAATTAGACAACAGTCTCTCCAGTCCCTGGCTTTATAACGTAGCCCAACATCATTGTCTTTTGCGTGTGAAGTTCAGTTTTGCCCATTTTCGCAGTCATGTTTCTCTCCTAGCAGTAACTCCAAGGAATAGTAGTTTAGGTGACAATATTTACAAGTAACTGGGAGGGGTTGAAGGTGGCTGTTTTGATCTTAGGATGTCAGGCACTGTGTTTGTGGTGTGGCTCACGTTTCAAATATGCCTGGAGAGCCTGAGGTTCAGAGAGTGGCTGGGGTTCACTCAGGCTCCCTTCACTTATATCTGAATGGGGTAGTCACAGCAGGTCAATTGATGTAAGTTGTTGTACAGATTTGAAGAATTGTGAGTTGTTAACAAGCTTTTGTCCTTCCTGCCAGGGGAGCAGATAATCTGCCTCATCAGTCACACTTACATTCCTTAAATTTGAATGAAACTCTATTGCCAACTCCCCGTACTCTGAGTTGAGAAATGTCTTCCTAATTCATAGGAAAACTGGAAAGGTGTGGTTCTGCAGGTTTTGAGTTTATTTTTAACTTGGCAGATTTGGGGGAAAAACCTTCACTTCCCTTTCCATATCTCTGAAATGTAATTTTTATCAGAACAATTCTCAAAAATCATTAACCTCTGAGAACAGGGTGTTGTGGAATAGACAGTGAAAAGATTTGAAACAGACAGTTAAAATGTCTTGCTGATTAAATGGCAAGACAAATCTGCCTGCTAGAAGTATGAGATTCCTTTTTTGTGGCAGTTGTATATAGGATAAAGTGATGAAGGCACTAATCCATGTATTAGGAAGCAAATTTTTAAAGGGTCGGGCTGTGAAGCTCAGAGCAAATGTGCCAATTAGTGTTCCTGTATTCTTTATTGATGCAGAAATGGTTGTATAGGGATTTTTTGTAATCTCTGTGTTAAAATATTTTTGTTGCTTCTGTTGAGAGAAACTCTTGAGCTACAAGATGGGTGGTGGTGTTCATAATGAAGTAAGGGTTGGAGGTCCCTGTTACTCCAGCTATCTGTGCTCATGTAACTGATGCCTGACCCAAAAGAGCAAACACTCTACAACAACAACACGTGGCACCATAAATATCCTGCCCTTCTGTACAGAACATCAATCTTGGCTTGCTTAGGAGTGGAGGCAAGTAATCTGCTGCAGTAAGTGTGGAAACAGTGAAATGTATTTTGGCCATGATGAATATTTCCTGGCAATTTAAGGTTTGTATGAAAGGGACCTTCTATGGCATTTATGCCAAAAGTTTATGTAAGAAGTGCGTACTCTTTAGAAGGAATAGAAGGAAATAAAAGCAGATTGGAGGGGTGCTGTACCAATTTAATTTACTCTTGTCAGTGTGTTGTCATAAGAAATATAGAATTACCATCCTGTCTATCTAGCCTGTGGCTGGGAGAATGTGGCTCCATAAGCAGGAGCAGAGCTGGAAGTCGAGGTCACAGTTCACCCCCAGAGTTCAGAGGCATGGTGGAAAATATCATTCTGAACTTGGCTTACTTATAAACATATGAGATGATTATTTCTTTGTCCTATAGGTATTCCTTTGATTTTATCCTTTCCCCTTATGCTCTGGTTGTCATTCACTGTTACTATGTGGAAGGAGGGGCTGTGCCTTGTGTGCACCATCCTTAACAGACCTTTTCTGTCTTTCAGAACAAGGAATGAAGAAAATGAGCAACATCTATGAATCAGCAGCCAACACCCTGGGAATTTTTAACAGCCCATGCCTGACTAAAGTGGAGTTGCGAGTTGCATGCAAAGGCATATCTGACAGGGATGCCCTCTCAAAACCAGACCCTTGTGTCATCCTTAAAATGCAGTCACACGGTCAGTGGTTTGAGGTGAGTGTTTAATAAAATAAAATTGATTCTTCTGGCACTTTAGGATGGCATAGACAAACTGCTGAGGCAAAATTGAAATAGCAATAACACTAAAGAGAAGCAGCAATTGGAAGCCTGTGGCACAAGCTTGCAAGAGAGAAGGGAGATTTTCCATTAACCCTAACACAGTTTGAATCAGAAACTTTGAACTTCTCTTTGGAATCTAGATTAAAAATCAAGATGAATAAAGAAAGAAGCATCATAAAACTTTTCCCTTCAGGCCTTATTTTTCATAAAAGCTATACAGTAGCACAGATGATAGTGACCACGAGGCATTACAACATAAAGAGGAATACTGTGGAAGAGAGGAGGATTTATCATTAGTTGGCAAGGGATTTGGTGACGGAGTAGCTTGATTTGAAAATTTTGAGCATTACAGTTGGATTCCTTATTGCAGTTAGTAAAACTAATGCATTTGCCTTACCAATTTGCCTTGTATTACAGGTTGCATGTTTGATCAAAATCCTGCTTTGTGTTATTTTACCTGATCATGGAAATTATTTCTTTGATAACTGGAAACATGGTGTCTTAAAGAAATTCAAATTGTAACTATAGAATATAGAATGGAATGTAATATTTTTAATGGCATCTTGTTGGTTATTTTATTTAATAATTATAGTAGAGTGTTTGTGGTTAATCAAGCTGAAAGGTGTGACTTTAAAAAGATAATAGAAAGTATGTAAGAGAAAATTAAGAATTTAATAAATCCACTTAATATTGAGTGCATATTCATCTCTCTCTTTTCAAGAATTTTAGCATTCAGCATAGGATTGTTTTATCTATGAAAAGATAAAAAATAATAATGGTGAGCTTATGCAGAAAGCAAAATCTTAAATTCAGGGATCTTTTAATTTAGCATTTTCAACTAAGCTTTTCAGACTTTGAGAAGTTTCTTCCATTTATTCCAATTGTTTTGACCTATGAAATTTTTCCATTTCAGGCCAGCAGAGCCTAGTAAAGTTAAGGGGGTTTTGATGGCATTCTTCTTTTTGTCTTAGTTTGCTTTTGTAGAACCACTAGACATATCCCTGGTAGAAAACCAGACTATAAATGGAAATAAAACTCTCACCATTGTTTTTAGTGCATGTCCATGTAATTGAAATTTAGCGTGATAAAATAGTTAGCCTAAAAAAGAGTAATTTTAGCTCTCTGGCTCTCTGTGTATAAAAAAGCATTTAGCTGCACTGTGTGTAATCACACAAATAGTAGAAATTATTCAAGAAATGGATTAAAGGTCAAAATAAATGAAATGGCTCTGTTTGGAAAGGACACAATGAAAACTTTGGGTGCATTTACATACAGTTTGTCTCTGGCAGGATAAGTTGATTTAAATTATATATTCTGATGTAGTAATGGAGATTCCCTTTATTTGATGTGGTTTTTAATTTGGAAAGTGATTGTCTGATTAGAGTAAATCTTACAGAATAGATCTACCCATTGATAGGATTCTCATCTTACGTCAGTTGCTGCTACTGTCTAGTGAGAGTCCAGGCAGTTCATTTTAGTGTGGGAAAAAAAAAAAAGTTTTATTAGTTCATGTTCCTATCAGTGCTGCAAAGCAAATGCCACTCTGCCATGATGAGTATTTTCTGGCCAGCACCTTCTTAAGAGAGTTTTTAATTAAGTTCCTATTGCTGAACTAAATTGAGCAGAGTCACTCAGGTATAGCTGGAGACATAATTTGGCTGGATGAATCTTCTGCTGATGGCAATCAATGATCCAGCAAGACCTGAAAAAACAGACAAAGTAATAATTAAAAAGTAATAAAGACTAGTAAAGTGAGTATATTCAACATAGAAATCACTAAATGGCAAAGAAAGAAGTAGAACTGAGGAGTGTGGATTTAGTGCCTTCATAAATTATCTTGAATTTCCAGGCACCTTAAACCCCTTGGAGATCCGAAGGTGCTGTAGCAAGATGCAGTATGACTGAAATGTACATACTGATCACATGCTCTGGTTGTGTGGAGGTTTTGTCAGCAAGGAGTAGCTGAATTGAAATGTCCAAATTACAGGTTTTGGTCTGCGTATGTTGTGCTCTTGCACAGAAGTTTGTGGTTAATCAAGCTGAAGGGTCTGACTTTAAAAAGAGAATAGAAAGTATGTAAGAGAAAATTAGGAATTTAATAAATCCAGGTAATTTTGAGTGCATATTCATCCCTCTCTATTCAAGAGTTTTAGCATTCAGCATAGGATTGTCCTATCTATGAAAAGATAAAAAATAGTAATGATGAGCATATGCAGAAAGCCATTCTACAGGTGCAGACAATCCCTGAAAGTGAGTGATCTGTGTACATTGGTCTCTGGGAGAATTTTGATAAAATATGTCAGCCTGTTGCTGAGGAATTTTTTTTTCAGTTCTGCAGTTCTGTAGTTCTGTGTGTGCATATGTGTGTGTTTGTGTAAATTATGCCACCCACACATGTAAATATAGAATGAAAATGTGTTGATGCTCTTGTAGAGTGGGTAAGTGCTGTTTCCAGAGACTGAAAATGACGTCCAAGTATTCTTCTTATTTTGTTTTTAACTGTGGTTTTCCTGTTTTGTTTAGTTTTGGGGGGTTTTGTTTGTTTCCCAGACACAGAATTGATGAGGTTGGAAGGGACCTCTATAGGTCGCATGGCCCATGTGCTGCTCAGGTGGGGACACCTAGACCCAGTTGCCCAGGACTGTGTCAGACAGGTTTTGAATGTCTCTAAGGAGGGGATTCTGCATTCTCCCCAGGCAACCTGTGCCAAGGCCAGTTGCTGTCACAAGCAAAAAATGTTTCCTGATGTTCCTGTGTTTCAACTAGTGCACATTACCTCTGGCTCTGCCATTAGCCACCATTAAAAGGAAGCCTGGCTCTGTTGTCTTTGGACCTTCCCTTCAGGTGTTACACTCATGAGATGTCCCCTGAGTGTCCCAGGTGTGTCACCTACAAACTTGCTGAGGGTACAGTCTGCCCCATCATCCAGGTCATTAATGAAGATCTTAAACAGGATCCAGTACTGACCCCTGTGTCCCACTGCTAGCCTCTGACATCCAACTAGAATATGTCTCACTGATAACCAGCCTCTGAGCCTGGACAGCTTTCAGTCCACCTCACTGTCTGCTCATCCATTCTCTGTGGCAGCAGCTCCCCTATGAAAATCTTATGGGAGGCAGTGGCCAAGGCCTCACTGGAGTCCTGGTAGAAAATATCCACTGCTCTTCCTTCATCTACCAGGCCTGGTAGATCTACTTCGTCTCAGGCATGACTTTCTCTTGGTTGGCGACTCATGATGATTTTCTTATCCTTAATGTGCCTAGGATTAAGTTGCTGTACCAAGTTCCCAGGAACTGAGGTGAAGTTGGTGGGGCTGTATTTCCCTAGATAATGTGATGAGGGACACAAAACTCCTCAGTAGTGAAACCATGGGGAACTTGGACAAATACTCAAAGAATTCTTGGTGCTGTCCCCCGTTCTGTTACAGATATGCTTGCTGGTTTTTTCCTCGTCTGGGTAGATGTTTCTCTGTAAACAAACTGGCACAGTCACAAGTGTGCACACACACCTCCCCCTAACATTTCCCTGCATGTGCATGTTGGTGCTGTCTGTAAAGCACTATACTCCACCAAGCTAGAATGTAAATGATATATTTATTGTGTCTCCCAGGAAAATCAGCAGTTTACTCCTTCTCACACATGAAGCCTAACATGACAGGGTGTGATACAGCATAATCTTAAATTCTGCTGTATTTATGTACTGAAAGCCAATTTGCTCGTCCAGGGCTGAATTTTAGCTCTTTTGGCCATAATTTTAAGCAGGTGTGCACTTGCAGGGTGCCCAAATTTTGTACTTAAACTGTTTGTATAAGATAATTATTCAGCAGCTGTTGTTCCGTCTTGACTTGAATGTGTTCAAGGAGTTTAAATACTGTACCAAGTTTCAGATGGTGAATGACTGAGGTTCATGGTGATAAATTCCTTTGTTCCAATGATTATTTTACCCACATAGAGTGTGAATGTCCAAGTGTAATAAATGTTAGCTGTTAACTAATGCATTGCATGGGAGCCTTCAGCTGAGATGTGCTGGCGCTAACATTTCTCATTAACTCCTTAATCCTAAGGAAGTGTCTTGGCCCTGTTCACAGATGATCTGCATATGGCAAATACCCATAGTACATGTTATTTTGAAAGCTGAGTAAGTTGCAGAGCTGTGTCTGGTCATACAAGATTTACATGAGATCAGGAGGTGTCACACAGCCAGATGGAATGTTATTTCTGGAGCTATGAAAAGAGAAGAAGAGCTTAGGAAGACAAGTAGTCATGTTTGGGAACCATAGAGGGCTTTCTGTAGTTGCATTCTTCTGGGTTTCAGCAACAGGACAGAGTGTCTGCTTCCTTGTGGATTTGAACAGCCAGCTGGAGGTTTTGTGTTTTACCCAAAGCCTTTATTAAACCTCAGTAACTGCAGAGCAAATGAAGCAGCACCCAAAGACAACCTGCACTTGCTAAAATTCATCTTGATGGACTCGGGTGAAATTGTTAGAATGGATAAGTTTGTTTACTGAAATAGATTTTTTTTGTTGAAATTTTCTCTGAAGTCACAATTTGTGAAAAACTCAGTGAGCTTTGATAAAAATATGTTGATATTCTTAAGATAAAAGTTATTCACTTGTAATTCAGCGTGACATTTCAAGGACCAGCTTGGCAGGAATAAACAAACAAACCTGAGTTTTCTGTGTTTCCTCTTCCTTTCACATCAACCTGCACATCCATCTGTATTTGCTTTTCCTCTTAGTCCTTCTCTCTGTTTTGTTTCATCTCTGAATTCCAGCATCCTTCTCCTTCCTCTGCCTTTTCACATATGTCAGCTCCCCATTTACATTCCCAGCACCTGCTGCCATGTTTCTCTCCTCTCTGTATTGGAGACTGGGAGAAATTTCCTGCCCCTTCCTAGTCTGGGTGAAGGATCTGAAGAGAAGACCCTGAGGCAGACTTCAGCTCTTTGTTTCCATAGATACCCAAAAGTAGCTTTCATGTTATCCATCTGTGGCTGTTACAGCCCACTGCAGAAGCCAACAAGCCATGAAATAGGGGAGTCTGTGGGATGATATATTCCATGACTCTACCAAACTGTTCCGAAATAAACACAAAAAATACTGTGAGGAGGCAAGAATCCCCACACACGAAAAAATACATCCTTTTTAGTTCATTTTGATGAACAGGTAATAGATGGAGCATTTGGATGGAACTGGAAGTTTCAATGATCAGAAAGAAGAACTACCACCAGCAGCCATACAGAATGAGGCTTGAGGCTGTGTAACCCCATCATGCATCTAGTTGCTAGTTGGTGACATTGAAGAAATATGGGATCAGAGAAATATAGAAGTGTCTTTCCAGCTCTCAGTGATCTGCAGCTCAGGGAGTTCTTAAACAGGAGTTTATGCCTTTGTAATTGTAAAAAAAATGTTGGTAGAATAACTTCCATAACTTAGTTCAAATAATTTTAGAAGTCTTGTATATAAAAGATAAAATTTTAGGATATCCTGGGACATAAGAGTTCAGCAGCTTAAGTGGAGGTTGAATAAAGTAATATTACTTGTATTTTTTGAATTTAGCTCTTGCTAATTATTTTAAAATTTATTTTTCCTGTGTTAAAAGAGACATTGAGAAAATCCCTGTTCATTTTCTCAATGCCATTTGGGAATTTATTCTTCTGATTTGTCCATGACTGTATAAAAACGCATCCTTTATTTTGAAGATTCAGCCTACCTAACCTATCACAAAACATGGATTTGTTTGGGTAGTTATTTGAACTATGTTTATTTCAGAGCATTGCAGAGATGCAATGCAGTGTTGCATTTCCACAGTGATTTCTGGGTGGTGATTTGGGATTTATTCTCTGCTTTAAAGAACTGCAAGGCTTCACAGTACACTGGCTTATTGGAAGTTTGATGGGTTTGGGTTGGTTTTCTTTAAACAATTCTCTAGTCAATGCTAGAGCAGATTCTAGGTACTATTTTTCTGATTTCACTCTTAAGATTTCAGCTTGGTGAAGAAACATCCTGTATGAAATTAATTATAAGTAATGGCGTTACAGTAAGACAAACATACCATCTTAGGAAGATTTTTCTCTGACAAAGAAAGGAACTTAAAAAGTTCTGATGAAATGTTTTATATCAGATTGTGCCAAATTTGATGGCAAGGAGATGCTTTCACTGAATAGAGGTTATGAAATTAGCTCTTCTCTTTGTGAAGAAGCTTCTGATTCATTTGCAGATTTGGGAGTTTTTCTCTTCTGGGTGTAGAAGAGGGCTGATAATTGGAAATGCTAACTGTGAGTTCTCTGGCCAAAGCTTAGATCAAATGAAATACTAGATCTATTGTAAAATTGGATTTAATTAAATACTATATCTATTGTAAAATTGGATTCATGCAGATCATGTTTGATGAAAGCCAATGGGGAAGAATTGAGTCTTTAATTTAGATGATCAAGACTTTCGTCAGGAAATAAAGGCAATGGGATTTTTTTCTCATTAAGCCACAAGGTGGCCAAGGTCCTACCTTTTCTGACTCATGTCTGGCAGTCAAGTTGATTGACCCCTTCTGCCCAGATCATTCAGGCCTTCAGAGCACTTGGTGTTGTTTGAGCACAGGTCTATGCCCTGCACAACTTGCAGGTGATGATCTGTGAGTGCAGCTTTTGATTAGTGAACTTTGGACCTGGGAAGAAATGAGAGCAGTCCTGCTGCATTCACTTCCCAAGGGATGTTCCTAGAAGAAGATGCCTAAGAGTTTTTTAGGTGCCATTCGACTTATCTTGTTTTCACTCATCACACTGGAAGCTGTGATTTTATTTACACCATAGCACAGTGCCTGTGTATATGCCTTTGTGGTTTATTTCATCCTCATAATTCAATATCATACTTTTCTTTCTCCTCTTTCATCAAGTCTCTGTTGATGCTAATGAATGTTTCTTTACTCAAAACTATTTGGTAACCTCTGTTGCTGCCAAGATTTGCTTTTAGCTTCTGCTTTCTGTTCCTGGTACATTTCCTTGAAGTCTTTTTGTATGGTGTGACTGTCAAAGACAGCTCATCTTTTTCAAGCACCACTGGAAGTCTGTGGGGTCAGGCTCAGGCTAATTGAATGTTTTATCTTGGTCCGTTCTCAGCCTGAATCCATCTAATCAGATATCTTCCTTTCCAAGCCTTAATATTTTGGAGGCACACTTTCTTCCAAGGGTTTGCCTGCTGAAGACCTCCTGTGAGCTCTTTCTGGAAAAAGAAAAGTTTTCCTCATGGAGGGAATCTGCTATGCAGTTTTTCTCCATGTCCAAGAGAGCATCATTCAAAACACACTGTTCAGCCCCTGATGCACTTAATACATTTTTACAAATATATATGAGTAAGCTCACAATCTGGAATTGTAATTATAACTGTAATTAATATTAACCTTCTTGTTAAAAAGAAAGAGAACTCTCTCCCAGGTCTTTCCAAACTACTTATGCAAAGTCTGAAAACTAAAGGCTGTAACTTTCTTGTGTTGGCAAACATTTGATAAGAAACTGGTACTGGGAATTGTTTTCGTCCTGTGCCTAGTTCAGAAATATGAACATCATTAAGTTTGATGATTTTTTTTTTTAGACCCCAGGTAGTAATGTGTCTATTTATTTTAAATCCATTTTATAATAACTGCCTCTTGTTTTTATCTCATCTATCAGTGCTGCTTTTTCTTGAGCCTCCTCCTTGCCTCAGCATTTAAAGACAGCCACAGTGCTTTTTTTTCCTGTCTTTTTTAATCAGCTAGTCTTTCAGCTTGAACTCATTTGAATCAGACAGATTGTCTCAACTGAAAACAAATACTGTCATGTTGAGTCAATATAGATGAAATATCATATTATTCCACTAGCTCAAACATCATTTTCTGCCTCTGTAGTGCAGTTTGTGAAATGTAATGCATGTGCAAAGGAGAGAAAGTAGATGTCTTTGTTCTTATTGAGACTGGTCATATTTGGGTGGATGACTCCTCTCTACCAGAGCTGGAAGATGACTTCTGTGTCCAACTAAACCTCTTCAGGTCCCCTGTCTTCAAGCTAAAGAGAGTCAAGAGGTATTTTCTCATAGTTTACATAATTGAATAAAACCAAGTGTACTCCTGAGAAGTCAGGAGGGAGTGCATGTGTATGAGAGGTGGTAAAAGCTACATGGTCTCTCCCTGAACCTGTTGCCCGGAGCATTCTCTCCCAGGAAGATCTTCCTTTGGGGCTGATTTGCAGGAGCCCTCTGCCTGGTAAATCAGCCCCTAGGAGAGCCATGAAATGAAATGTGGGATCATGTAGTCATTTTTCTATGTTAGGAAATAGATACATGCTTAAAAATCAGTTCAATACTGCGCTAGCTTAGAGGGAAATCTGAATGACCCATACTTGTTGACATCCTACTTCAATGTCCAGAGGATAAGGGATTATGGAAATGTTTGGGGAACTCTGTTCCTTCCTGGTGAACAATTTATTTGTAGCCATTTCCTGCAGCAGATGTCTCCAGCCAGAGTTTGTCTGTGTTTGCAGGTAGCACTGTGCCCTTACCCTGCCTTTTGTACCTGTGGAGGAGCCAGGCTGGGTGCTCTGGTGTCAGATTTCTCTATGGCTTTGCAAACATTTGTGTATTGTTGCTGGTAGAAACATTTTTGAGTGATTTTAAATTACTTGAAAATTTTGCCTTTATCTTAACTTTTGAGTAATTGGATTGCAGACATGAAATACTAAGAGAGAACTGAGAGGAGTTCTCATCTGTTCTTGTATTTATGACATTTAAAATGTGGAAATACTTTGGCCAACAAAATAGTTAACTCTACATTAATAAAAGCACTATTTTTACCTCATTAACAGGGCAGCAGAATTATTTCCTCTTCCCATGCAGTTTTAGATATTTCTTTGCTTTTAATGTACTTTCATCAATGTTTCTAATCATCCTAGGATGTTCTTGTAATTACTGCCTTTAGCCATGCTGTCTATTTGATGGTTCTTAATTCACGCTTCATTAACTTTTCACAACTTTTTCTCAGGACAGTTTTCCATAAAAGCTGTGACTCACACAGTGTTCTCAGTCATTCATATATATATATATATATATATATATTTATACACACTATATATACACACACTATATATACACGCATACTATATATATCTATGTATATGCAGTCATACAGATACAAATATGCAATAAAACAAGATTTTTCTAATATTTACTTTTTTTTTAACCGCATCAGGCCTTATAGTTTTGTTGTATGAATAGGGTAAGAAAAAAAAAAAAAAAAGAGAGACCATTAAAAATGCTTTCCAAATTATCTAGGGAAGATATCAGGAAAAAAGAAGGCTTTACAGTGCTCCTACTCCTTAACCCTGAATAACTGGTTTGGTAATAATATATACAGGAGGAATTCTATACTGTCAGCAGCTCTACATTAAAAAAAAAAAAATTGTTTGCTTTCTTCCCCTGCAATTTAATTATCTATCAGATATGTAGTATTTTAAACCTGGTTGGAAAGTTTAAGGCTGCTTTTATCATGGGCAGGCAGATGCACATTTCAGATCACCTCAGTAATATGCCTTCCTCTCATGAGCTATTTTTTACAGATACACAAACTTCACACATCTCCAGGACAGATTTTAAGCCTGATTTGACTTCAGTAGTCTGACAGATTGTGATAAACCTACAGTAAACAGGAATCTTTGGAGCTGCTTTGTAAGTAGATAATTCACTTGATTGATTCAGTACACTGATTCTTAACCTGTAACAGCAGGATGGAACTGAGAAATTGTCAGCAGTGTGAGCCTCTTCTGTGCTTGCTCTGAGGGGTTTCAGGGTCTAACACAAATTGTTTCCTGAAGGAAAAGAGCACTTATGAAACTCTGAGAATAAGTGACTTAGAAAAACAGTCTGAACTACTGCAAATGTGTTTTGAGAAGACTTCTATTCAAATATTGATTGACCAGGGATACCAAGTTCATTTAGCTGGTTTGGCTTAAAACCATTACATAATAAGGGAATGTGCTGTTGACACAAATTGATGGAGTTCAAGTTTATGGAAAGGAAAGTAAAAGCAATTTCCCTGGAAACTGGAACTACTGTTTTCCATATTCCCTCATCTTTGGTATAGCTTAATAATATATTATACCAGTTATGTTGTAACCAGGCCAGAATACAGACTCCCTGAAATCTGAATTGAAATGTCCAAGCTACATTTCTGTATAGATGTGCTGACCTCATCTATTAACAGATATTCCAGGATTTGCCTGATTTTTTTTAAAGTTTCTTTCAAAAATGGGATGGATTGGTTTTTTTCTTTCTTCCCTTGAGAACTTTACAATTTTGCCTGTAAAAACAGGTAATCAAAGCAGAGCCACATTGCATCAACTACCAGAATTGTGATTTCTGCTCTTGCTTCTTTGCCGCTCTTAGTGTTCTCCAAAAGAAGATCCTAGATGTAAACTAGTAAGACTAGTCTCTGAAGAAGAGGAAGTCTCAGGGTTGAAAATACCCCCTGTTTCTGGCAGAGGGCTTGGAGCGGCTGCTGCAATCACCATGCCACTGCTGCTGATAACAAAGTGAAATTGTACCAATCCTGGCTCTACAAAGGTGCTCATTTGAGAAGAAAATTTTAGGGCACTTTGGACAATCCGTATAAAGTCCATAGTATTTGGGTGTGAATTGTGTAGGTGATCTTTATAAATGTACCTGCCTTTTGTTTAAAATGTCACACTTAATGATGGCAGAATAAAAATACCTGACAAGCCAGTTCTTGGGTTGAACAGTCTCCTGTAGAAGAGCAACCTAAGTCATTGAAATGGGAATCATTGCTGTAGCTCCCTATTTTTTTGTTTTCAAAAGGCCTACAATGTTTTGTTCAGCTACTTTTTAGTTTGAAATTCCTAAAATGTTAACTGCAACTATCTGAGGTGAATGTCATAATTTTGTGAGATACTCAGGTTTATTACACACCACCAACCTGCAATGTTGTGCTTTTGAAGCAGAAAACTGTCCATTGTGGTAATCCGGATTTGTCATAATAAACTTAATCAGAAGGATCTGAGGGATTTTTCCAAGTCAATTTCAATTTTTAAAAAAGTCAATAAAAATACAAGGTTTGAGGCTTTTGTTTTTCAAATATTTGGAAAAACTCATCGCCTAGCTATGGCACCAGCTGGCTTGTGTATGCCATTGGTGTAGAACCAGCTGCTGGTGCAGAACCAAGTGATGCACTACATGCCTTCTATATGCCTCCTCAGAGAAACATTAGACTGATCATTGCATCTTCTTGTATTTAACTTTAAATGCTGTTTGAGGGCTGATTAGTCTGCTGTTGCCTTGTAAGTGGGGTAAACTTAAAAGCTTGTGCTGTGTCACTGCCAAATGAACTGGACTAGCTTCAGCAGCCTTACTCCCCTGGCTGCCCTTCAGGTTCCACATGGATGCAAGAACTGTTTTCACTGACAGTGGTATTTGCTGCTTTAAAACTGTATTTGTGCTTCTCCAGCTTAGATTGGGCTTTTCAGCTGCCATGGATGTGTCTTCCCTATTCTGCACAGGAATATACAAGACAAATTCCCATGCCTTTGTTTCTCTGTTTGAAGTCATTGGCATTATGTTCATTGTCATCCAGTGTTTCGGTAATCTTTTTACAGTCCCATGTGTGCCTAATTTTGTTGAAGGCCCTGTGCTTGCCTACTTGCTTCCTTGATTCTTTAATTTAAATACCAAAGTAGATCCTTGACCATCTTTGCGTTAGTCTTACTCCTCCTCTTAATAAAAAAGCTGTCATTGAACATCCTGAGTTGGAACGAGCCAACAAGGATCATCAAGTCCAGCTCCTGGCCCTGCACAGAACCATGCCCAAGAGTCACACCTTGTGCCTGACACCATTGTCCAAACCCTTCTTGAGCTCTGTCAGGCTGGTGCTGAGACCACTTCCCTGGGGAGCCTGTTCCAGTGCCCAACCACCCCTTGAGGTAAAAAATGCTTTTCCTGCTATCCAGCCTAAACCTCCCTGGACACAGCTTCACGCCATTTGGTAAGGAATGTCCATTCTTTCTTCCTTAGATGGTGGGACTTACTTGGTTTTCTGCCATGTTTAGCCTTAGAGCTCCACAGTGATATCATGTTCAAAATATTATAGACAAATTTTCCTTTTTTATATGTATAATTTATACTTTTCCCTGGGAATGGTCTGAGATTCTCTAGTAATATTGGAAAATGCTGATGATAACTAACCTTGTGGTAGAGAGTGAGACTTATCCTTAACAAGTTAAAATTCTACATGCAACTCTGATTCCACTCAAAACTGTTACTTTTGAATTCAACTTGTGAGACAGAGTAGAGATGTGTGCATATGCATTTGGAAGGGGGATACAAGAAGACCTGAGGTCTTCAGTGGTCCACATGCCTTCTGGGGAGGCTTGCGTCCGGCGCGTGTCGTAATAAAGGCATACTGGGCTTTACAACTTTTATGAAGTTGTGAGGTTTCTTCTTTTCTCCGCAAAACACTTGCTTGCAATACTGTTTTGCAACTTTTGGAGGTTTTTGCCCAGATTTTGATTGGTTCTGAATTTGCTAAACATTGAATTGCTGCATTGACGCAAAACATAAAGTGTTCATGGGACTTGCATTCTTGTGTTTTCAATTTATATTCTAGACTTGGCTTTTCACGTTTGATCTGATGTTGTCTTGATTTAAAGTAGCCATGTCCTGACCTTCAGGTGCCCCTGCCTTTTGTGGGAAAGAAGGTGGTTTCAAGTCCCAGTTTTAATGGAAAACAACAGAGTGTAATTTTTCCAGCTGGGTAATATTTTGGTCTCTGAGCTGTAATGATGGAAACATTTCCAATTTGCAGCTTGGGTTAAAGAATGAAAGAAAATATCATAACACTTTAAGGAGCCATTCAAAAATTTTCTTTATAATTTAGAGGAGCTGTACATATACTCTCCTAAGCTGGGCATCAGCAACTTATGTTTGTGTTATTTTTAGAAGGGTAATACTATGAAACCTAAGGAATATATGCATCTTTAATTAATTTTGAAACCAAGGAAGTCCTTAGTTTTGAATACCTTTTAATTGTATCAGTTGGGAATATTTTTAAATAAGATTCTGACATAATGTTAAAGCTCACAGAGTTTACATTGTCATGGTATGCATCTTTCCATCTGGATATCCTCTTTCAAAGCAGCCACATGTTCTTATCTATTTAACTTGAGCCCAGCTGATGCAGGCTAATTACTTTTTCCTCCTTTTCATTGTATCAAGCTGCTTTTTCTGCTGATTTCAGCTGGAGTTGGAGGTCAGTCTATTTAAAGAGCCCACACTTTTATCTCGATGTCTCTTGTGAAGTGTTGTGTAATTTGGCTACTCCTGGGGATGTTTGTGGTGAGAATTCATAATTTGCTGACCATCTGCCTGCCTTTTCCCTTCATTACAGATGTGGAGAGGAAAAGCTGAAAAGAAGGCAGTGATGTAATACATAGAACTTGGTTGCTGACCAAGTTACATACTGTGATTGTCATTCAGAAATCCTCTTTCTGCCAGAAGTTGGTGCTATTATATGAAATTCAAAGGAGGGCTGGTCTGTGTCACACAGTGCTGAAGAGAAGTATTTATGAAGGATTTGTTTATTCTGAAAGCAGTTAGTTGAGGTTTTTCATAACGTTACTGTTGATTTCCTTACAACTCCATATTCAGACTGTATTCCAAACCCCAGGCTGCACCTTACTTTGTGACCAGCATTCTTGTGTGACAGCTCTGAGTGTCCTTGTTCTTCCCCAGCAGGGAGATGCTGAAAGTCCTGGATGACCTGGCTTGAACGGCTCATGTTAGTTTTATTTGGCCATGGTGTGTATTTTTGAATTTGAAAAAGTGGAGAGCAAGGCAAGACGGAACAAACACAAATGTAGAATCAAAACGAGATTGTATCTAAAAAACAATAGTGTGGAAATTTTAATACAGCTTGGAGAGCAGCAGAATGATGTTCCAAGAGAAGCCTAAAGAACAGACTTTTGGATCTCTGACTATTTTAAAGGGCATCTTTGCCTGTGAGGAAGGAAAATTTTGTTCATTTTACTTCTTTATGAATGCTTCAAAATAGTTTCATTAAAGCTTCCTGACTCTAGAGACTTCTGGAAAGCCACTCTGTTCTAGAGGACACGTCCTGTGAGGAGTGGCTGAGGGCACTGGATTTGATTAGAATGGAAAGAAGGAGGCTGAGAGGACACTGTATTGTTCTCTATAACTACCTGAAAGGAGTTTGTAGAGAGTTGAGTGTCGGCCTCTTCTCCCAGATAACAAGATGAAATAGCCTCAAGTTATACCAGGAGAGGTTTAGGTGAGTTATTAGGAAAAAATCTTTACCAAAGTGGTTATTGAACATTGGAATAGGCTGCTCAGGGAAGGGACTGAGTCACCATTCCTGGAGTTATTTAAAAGTTCTTTAGATGTGATGCTTAAGATTATGGTTTAGTGGTAGACTTGGCAGTGCTGGATTTATAGTTTCTTTAAGGTATTTTCCAATATTAAGGTATTTTCCAATATTTTCCTAGATGATCCTATGCTTCTACCCTGTTTTCATTCTCAGTGGAATAATCTTATAGGACTCAGGATTTGGCATGTAGCTCAGTGGGATCATATTTTACTGGGATTTATACCTGGATGGATGCTCTCACTGTTGATCCTTTTTTCCAAAGTGTCAATACCTCCAATCAGTCACAGTGTGTGTGCAGTGAGATGTTTCATGCAGCAGATTGCAGTAGGTATAGGTGTGATGGACATATTCTTCACTATCCCTTCTAGAAGTGATCTCTTAAACTCTTCGGGGGCCTTCTATCTAATTTCACAAATTGCAGTTTTATTCTAGAAAACATATGTATGCAAATTCAGATCTTAAGTAGTCCTTTTGCTGAGGTGATTATTTTGTCCCAGTTTCTTGCCATGCTCTTGTGTGTATTTATAAATACTTAGCTATGAGGTCTCAGGGGCAAGAAATACGTCTTCTGTTTTATTTGCAAAGAATAGTAAGAACCTTTCCAAAGTCTCTAGGTGTCATTGCAATAAAATAATCATAACAATGGGTCTCAGGGTAGTAGTAAGTCTGATATAGTTGAAATGAACTAGTAGCTTACCTTGGAGTGAAAGATTTTATTTGAAAAGAGAGCAAAACACTCTTGGTCATTTTTTGTTATCTTTTGCTTAGAGAAAATGTTAAGCATGGCTTGCCACTTAACTTGGCTGGGGCTGTCTTCATGCAGCTTTTTTATATTTTTAAGCAATTATCCTGCAATATGGAGTGTTTTGATTTAGACACACTTTAAAAGATCAGCATTCATGGCACATGCAGTGAAGAGCAATTTAAAATTAAAAGGCTGCTTTAGACTTTTAAGAGCACCTGGATCTTATTTTAGAGGCAATTGGAACCCTGGGCCAGCACCTTGTAGGGCAATTTAAATTCTTCTTTTTTATTATTTTATTTGAGCACTTGGTAAGGAATTGATTTGAACAGCACGGTGCTGAGCTCTTCAGATTTTGAAGTACTTCCAATTCCCAGTCACATATAGCTGCAGATCATGATCTTCTCTTAGTTCTACAAAGCCAGGCATCTTAAGAATATCACCCAGACAAAGAAGTGAATCTAGACTCTTTTGATTTATCAAACATTTGATTTAATGTATTTTTTTTTCTTTTTTGCTTATGCAAGAAATAGTTCCTTAGGTCAACAGGAAGACACTTATGAATTGCAAAAAGAAATACAGATATAAATTAGCAGAATTGTACTGTGTCTGTTCAGCATCTGAAGACAGTCTTTTCATCAGTAAAACATTCATAATCACTACAATAATTTCTCTGTATCGGTTTATCCAGAGTAAAGGGGTATGGGAGAAAGAAACAATCCTTTAATTATATTCATATTCTATTTGGGAGTGTTCTGTGCCCCATGTAAGACAAAAGACCTGTCTCACATGGGGCACAGGAATGAGTTGAAGAGAAGGAAGGAATCATCATGTAATGAAGGGTGATCATAATTCAGAGGCAAAAGGGAAACCCTGGCTGCCCAGGTTGTCTCCATTCTGGAAATTACTACTCTGGGCACTTGGCTTAGAACCACAAGTCCTCACCCTAATGATATTTTTGGAAAGCCCAATCCAGATAGAGGGATATAGTGGTGCTTTACCCATTTAAAGTGACACAAGACATCCCTGTCCTTTCTTAGCTTTATTTTCAAAAGTACAAAACCATGGCAAGATCCATTCTCAGCAAGATGTAGGAGCTCTCCTAAATACAGGGATTAGGGATTTTTGTTCCTGCTATCTGTAGGGCGCTCAGCCCCTTATAAGCAAACACAGTTGTGTTTGTGAGCCAGTGGGGCCGCAGAATTGAGTGATTCAGCCACTGGAAATGCTCTGAGATGTGAACCATCAGCAAGAACCTTTACAATACAGTAGCTGCAATACAAGAAGCTGCCAACAGGCAGCTCATGGTAACAGATTACAAAGAATTATATTGGTGCTCAGAGATGGTGTGGGGAGGTGTACATCTGTACAGAAAGGTTTTATAAACTAGAGCTGTGAAACAGGGAGCATGGCATTAAACAGCATCACCATCTCACTCCGTAGGGTGGATTTCTTGTAAGAGGCTGAAGGAAGCTGATGATTTTTTAAAAAACTCTCAGTGTGTTTTTGCTTTTGAGTTGAGATAAAGAAATCATAAGATATATTAAAGATTTCACTGGAGTGTGGAGGAGGAGAATGTAAAGTCTGTATATTTGGTTTTCTGTCTGAATCACTAATGTGCTACCAGTCAGTTTAATTAGAATAATTAGTCATGAAATATATAATTGGTGTGAATCTTCCTGCAGATTATATAGAGAGCTTTTGAAGAGGGATGTGGTTATTGGATACTGATCCTGCAAACATTTATGCATGTTCTTAGCTCAGCATGCATGGATCACTGTTATCCCATTGAGTGGGGAAAGGAAACTCTCCTTTAGCTAAGGGACTTTCTGAAATTGAGCCTCACCAGTGGGCAGCATTTCTCTGTGACCATGGGACTTGTGGCAAGTCCAGTGTTTTAAGGATGCCTCCTGTAAGGGGCTGCTTTCCCTCTTAAGCAATTGCTTGTTCTTGAAGGACAGTAGCTATGAATGACCAGATGGTGACATGTCCTCTATGGCTCTGTTTGTGTCTTGGTCTCTAAAGGGTTACCCCTCCTGTGTCCTCTCTGTGATATTATTTTGGCACCACTACTTTGTGTTTCTCCTGCTGTGAAGAAATGACACAGTTGTAGAAACCATGAGAAAAACTGTGTTCTTGCTTTCTTGTGAACCAGGCTGGATAATTTCCTGGAGCAGGTTCAGCCTGTGGCTGTGCGCACACCTTTTGAAGTCTGTGAGAAGTGAGGATGGGAAGCTGATGGAGCTATGTGGAAGAATGGGCCTGGGGTGTGTTGGGCTTGCCTGAGTTTAGGTAGTTTTGGTTTTCCCTGTGAAAAAAACGTGAAAAAATTGAGCAATTATTGTATATATTGATAAATGCTACCATTTGATCCCTCTTTTCCTCCCCAGAAGAGTGTTTTGGTTTTTGCTTGGGTTTTAGGGTGTTTTGTTTGTTTTGTTTTGTTTTGTTTTTTATAATAAGTTTTACTGTTGGTTATTTTGTTGTGGTTTATCATTTAAGTACCTAATGGTACCAGTTTTAGGTTCTTCCAGTTTTTTGAGAAAGTAACCTTGAGAGTCTTGTTCTCCTTTCCTTGTTTGTCTCTTGTGTCAAAATTATTTCCTATCCTCAGATTATATGACAGATAGCAAATTTAATGCTAAAGAAGGTTCTGTCAACATATTTAGGCAGCCCTGTATATGTTTAAGATTTTCTTCTTGTAGCATATACTAATGTGCTTTGGAGTAGTTTGATAGTATAATTGATTATAACATAAAGTCTGTACTGTTCAACTGTGAAAAAAAGTTTACAGTTTTCATGATTCTTGGCCAGAAATAATTAAAAGCTAATGGAGCTTTTTTATTATTTTTATTGTACTTTAATTAATTTCAGATCTCTTTTTTGGCAGACAGTACAGGGTGTAACATAAAAAAATGTGATTCAGCAAAGCTGTGGAAGAATTTCTGATATTGTGGTGTACAGAACTGCAGATACTGCAAAAAAGACAAATAAAAAGAATGGAATGTGGTGTATCTGCAGAATAATACTGTGCCACTTCACAGACTTACTTATTGGTTCACAGAATTAGCTGTAATGCTCTCTTGAGCATTATCTTCACTAAGAAAACTTAGTGAAGATATATCAGATACCCTTTCCTATGCAGAAAAGCAGAAACCCTCCACTGTTTGATAAAGTTGCATCTCTCCTTTGCCATTATCAGGAAGCCAGTCCCAGATGACCTTATCATTAGTTCAGCTCAGGACCTGTTATTTCCCAAAGGCCGGTCTTGCCTATTTGGTGTTAAATATCTCTTGTTGCTCTGGTGGACCCCCCAGTGCACCAAAGCTGTCCTTGCCTTTGAGCCTTGCTCCTGCTTCCAGTTGCCAGTGGCACCTTGAGCAGCGCTAGGAGACTGGAGCAGCAATTTGGATCTAAAATAACCACCTCAAGAACTTTGTAGGTAGACAGAATTGCCAAGCACAATCTCTCCTTATTCTGTCATAGAAAGAACCAAAATAGATATCATCTTACATGTCCTTCTACTGTGACATTTTTACTATTATCTGTGGATTCATAGCTTACATAGAGAAAATGTTCCTGAATTGTTGTGTTGTCTTCTGGTTTGGCAGGGTTGGATCTTGTGCCTTTACATATTTGAAAGTCCCATGGTATTGGCTGCTTTGCAAACTTTTTGTTCTGAATCATGAATTTAGCAAGCACATATCAGTGAATTTCTGATGAATTAAAACCAGTGTCAGACATGATTTCAAACTCCGTAAGTGCAACAACAAAAAACACACTAAGTGATATGTGAAATGCCTGTCATGATACAAATTTTCTGAAGTTCAGCTATTCTCTTAAGAATATATAGCACAACATTTCTCTTCTGGTGGCCAGAAAGTTTAAGTAGTTCCAATTAGTGCTTTTCTCCCAAATAACAATTGCTAGGACAAGAGGAAATTAACTCAAGTTGCACCCAGGGAGGTTTAGAGTGGATATTATTAAAAAGTTGTCCATCAGAATGCTTACTGAGCATTGGAACAGGTGTCCAGGGAAGTGGTAGAGTCCCTGGAAATATTAAGGAGACTTGTAGATGGATATGGTTTCGTGGTTGGCAGTGCTGGGTTAACAGTTGCACTTGATGATCTTGAAGGTCTTTTCTAGACAAAACAATTCTCTGGCTCTATAAATTTACCTTCTTATATGCTCTTTTTGATCCTGATCAGGAAATAGGCCTATATGACTTTGTATTTTAAAGGCCTGTGAATAATAATGTTGGTTATATGCCAAATAACCATCAGTTACATTCCTATGCAAACCGTGTCTTTTCTGTCCCAGCCCTTCTCTACATCTCACCTTTGTTGTCTTTGCATTAAATAAAGAAAATCAGCCAACCAAACCCCTCATATTGTAAGCCCTACACAGTAGTGTGAATTTATTTCCATAAAACACCCTGGGTATTTGTAAAGTTTTATATGGTTAAAAAGACCAAAACACAAAAACCAAACCAAAACAGAACAGAAAAACCCCAGAGAGCAGCAAACCCCTTATAAAATTCTAGTAGATCTGACAAGTTCTCTGGGGTTGTCACATTAAAAATTGCTGCACACTGCACAGCTCAGACTGTGCTGTAGTACAGAATAAGAGTTTCAGTTCCTTCATTCTGGTGAATGTCATGAATCCCATCACTCAGAACCATGCATATTTGACTTTGTTAGCTCCTGCTTCTAGACAGCTGCTCAGAAACTCTGGACAAAGCAGAGAAAAACCCATGTGGATGTGCAGAAAGGAGAGGGAGCTCTAAGTTTATATCAACTCAAAGTAAAAGAAAAAGAAAATAGAGAAGTAGAAAACATATTTTTTTTTCCCCTGCATTTCACAAAGCGCTAGCAAAATCTCTGAACAGGGGGAGACAGAGACTTGTGAGGAAGCTGCTGTCTTAAAATATTTGAAGGGCTAACTCAAACAGCCATATGTTATAGCATTTTGGCTGGAAGTGTGTTTGACTGTTTTTTATAATTTTATATAAATGTTTGAAAAATGTAATGAGAAAATTGTCATCTCCCTTTTACGAAAACAAGACGTGCCCCCTCCTGTCTAAGCTTTGGCCAGCTTGTTCTGAACT
Source organism: Zonotrichia albicollis (assembly GCF_047830755.1). NCBI lineage: Eukaryota > Metazoa > Chordata > Aves > Passeriformes > Passerellidae > Zonotrichia > Zonotrichia albicollis. The sequence continues at coordinate 43,654,381 of NC_133819.1, read as the reverse complement.
AACTCCTTCAGCCATGAGGGTAAACATCACTCTTTGTACCTGTGGATGAGGAACTGAAAATTAAATAGGATTGACAATTAAGGCTGGTTGGTGGCAGAGCCTGGGCTCTAGAGTTCAGTGCCTTGACCCAAGCTAGGCTCTGTTTATCTGCCTAGCTTATGTATCTCTTCTTAGAACATTTTTTTTACAGGTTGATTTATACTTGTTCCACTTCTGTGAGGTTCAACAGAACTGTTGTGCTCTGTATATACATGTAGAATCCAAAAACAGGTGATCTGAGTGCCCAAGGTTATACAAGTATCTATGGAATAAAAGGGACTGTATAAAACTTACCTAAATCCCAAGAAATAACCTTAACTTTTTAGGCCTTACCCACTTGTTTGAGAGAATGTCAGAGACAAAAACAGGGGGAAAAGGAAAAAAGAAAAGAGGAAGGCGAAAGCAAGTTATCTTTTTTCCCCTGGAAGGCTGGCTTTCTGTTTTGATTTCAGAAGCAAACAGCAGCCTTTTTCAATGCTGACTTCATAAGTGGTACTTTTTTCTAGCAGAGGAATTCTCTGATTTCGCAGAGAAGTTACATTGAGAAGAAGGGGGAAAAAAAGAGAGATAAAAGAGTGAATACTATGAATTGGATTCTCCCTCTGTTCCCTAAGAATTTCCTGCTTCCACCTGCCAGTGTTGTGACTTCCTTTTCAGTCCATGGCTTTGAAACTGGTTTAGCAGGCTCTCTTTCTAGGGATGGGTGTTGTGTATTCAGTCAGAGAGCAAACTCCATGCTGGGAGGCATGGGGGAGCACATAGTGGCATTTCTAGCAACAGGCTTGTCAAAATAAACAGTCTCACTTTTAAAATATGTATCCTAAATGTGTTGCCTCCTAATGCATATTCATCTCCTAAATGCAAATATCTCCCTTTTCTGCACATATTGTGGATGTTTGCCCTCTCTATTTGGGTTGTGTATCATATGGCATGTAAATAAGAGATGACAAGTTGTGTAATAAGTGGAGGAGGGGAGGAGGTAAAGGGATTTAATAAGAAACATGCATAATTTACACACACAGCACTATTTCACTCTGGTTTTGCATATTTTAATAGCAAATCATGTGGCTTTGTGCCAACCAGTGTCTTAGAAATAAGTCTTTTACTAGCCTTAAAGGTAAGATTTCTCAGATGAATTCTACTTGCTAGAATAAGCATCCTGCAGTGGTTTAGCTTTATACTGAAGTTTGTAAGTGCCCTTGTTTCTTTGCAATGTCAAGCCACTTTGGGTAAATACATGTAATATATACAGTATGAGCAAGAAGATGTGTTTCAGGTGCTGGGTTTGTTTCACACCCACAAGTTAGAAACACAAAGTATTTTAGGACAGATTTATGTCTCTCTGGCCTGTAAATTATCTAAGCTGAAGGCACAAACTAATATTTATATGCTGTAGTAACCAGATATCCATAGCTGTTTGCCCTTGCAATAGTGAGGACACTTTCAGAGTATATTTTTTAACAATTTTTTTATAATCACACAGGAACTGGACATGTGAAATGGGTTCATTTTGACACTGTGGTTAGAGTCATGAGTGCAAATGTCAGCTAAGTGTAGCCTTCTTTGGTCTGAAGGAGCAGGTAACTCTCACCCTGAAAATTAAGATGTAAATAAACACATGGCTATGAAGAAAGCATCTGCCACAAGAAACCCAAATGTTGAGTTGCTTTCAGGAGTTTCAGTATGGATTCTGTACATGTGCATATCCTTCTGCATATAAGAATCAAATGAACATAAGTCCAGAGTTATACTGTGAAATGTCATTTTGGAAAGCTTCCACGATCAGTGGAAGCCTTCATGGGATGCCAAATCCAGCCCCACAATGCCACGGGGACTTGTGTCTTATCATCAATGAGAGGAAAAAGAGACAAAAATGGCAGAGAGATTCTGAGGAGTGGCACGGGGGCATACAGGGTAGATGAGGTTTCCTAATGGCAAAACTTAAGCTACATCTGATTTTTGTGGAGACACCCAGTGCTTGTGAGAGTGCCAAACCATGCACTGCTGTGCTGGCTCCCTGGACCTGCCCTCCTGTGTCACATGCTCTGGAACAGCCTGTCTGTGTTTGTGGGCTTTGTAAGCAGACCCAGAGTTTGCAGACTGGTTTCCAATAACAACAGCAACTGCTCCATGAGCTCACCAAACCTGTCCCAGAATTTCAGGAGCTGCTTCTCACCTGAGTGAAAAATGGATTTTGCGGTAAGGGAGACCCTAAAGCATGAATGTGATTTTGGATCCAGATTCTGCAAGAGTTAGTGGATTCATTATCTAATTTTAGACTTTTTCTTTAAACCCGTACTCAGCTATAATTACTATAAAATTTCCTTTTTTTTTTCTTAAACCTTATCTTTCACTTGAGTATTTCAGGCAAGTTGCAGAATTCAAAAATGTCATTGGGCCACTGAAATGAACAGCAAGTTCAAGTTTGTCATGGTATGCCTAGTGATACAGCTGAATAAAAGAGCTTTTTACTTGAAGATAGCAGTTCAAGGCATGCACTTTTTAGTGCACCATTCTGCCACAAAATGAAGAATTATTGGAGGAGTTTCTTTGGCATTGCAGTCCTGACTGGCGCAGGCTTTTTCATTTTACCTCAGGTGTGTGTCAGGTGTCTGGTGCAGTATCCTAAGGCATGTTCCCTGCAGTGGTGTCCCCTCTTTATACAGTGTGGAGAAGAGGGAGTTCAATATGTGCTCCCTACCACCTGCTTTTATGGGTTCTTGATCCATATATGCTACTTCTGGGTCCTTGGCTGAATCCAAGGGAGATGAAACAAATCCCATTGGTTTTTGGACGCAGTTCAGCCACATTTAGTCTTAGTGAATATTAGAGGGGCAGGTTTATTTTGTTGAGGTTTTCTGCCCATATTAGTAAAATTTTTCATAATCCTTCTCTCTTGTGTGAATTCCATTAAAAGTTCTAAGAAACTATGTTACAGGGGTGGGGGAATCTTTGGAGGTGGTGTTGTTTCTTTCTTCCCACTCCTCAAACTAGAGACTTATGAGCAGAAGGAGAACAAGGCATAGGCAATGAGTAAGGTTTCTCTCCTTCCCATAAATATGCCTTAATGATGAAGTACAATTCTTGTCAAAAATAAGTCTCTTATGATGCCCATAAAGCACTCTGCAATGACACAAACCATTTTATGATTTAAATTATTGGGTAAAACAAGATGCCCCTTGCTCCAGATATTTTCATTTCCATGCTGTTTCTGTAAAGACATTCAGCCTCTAGAGCAGTGTGTTGTATATGTAATTCTCAGCTGGGAATCACTAAACAAACTGAAATGGAAATAATTTGTGGTGATTTTTGCACCTTCTCAAAAGAGACTGGGCAAAACAGGCAGCAAAGAAATGCTGCTCTCCAAATATGCAACAAGGAGCTGATCTCCTGAAGGCTGTTAAATAACTATGGAAAAGAGTAAAATTTACTTTTATGAATGATGGAATAGGCTTCTGAGCAATGAAATACTGCTTGTCTCTCAAACACCTTTTATCAGTATTTCTGAAAAAATACAGTTTGCATGAATACTTATTGGAATTTTATCTTAAAAGTGGAATTAAAATTGGTGTGAATATGAGGGGGTAGTGTTACAAGTGCAAGTAATTGTGTCTTTATCAAGTTTGCTGGCTTTCTGTATTTTTTACATTTTTTGGCTTTGTACCACTTGAGTTTCCTAATCATCTGTTTGAATAGATAAAAAAGTATTCTGGATAGATACAAAAGCTGTGGTTCTCTGTCTACCTCTCTCCCTCAGCATTAGAGAAAAGTAATCAAACATTAATTTCTGATTCCCAGTGCCAACTGAGCAGAGAGGGACTGGATGCTTTGCAAGAGGTCTAGTCAGTTAAAGGGCAGGATCTGAAATTGGTAGATTTTTCCCTAGAAAAAATTTCAATGCAGAATGGCACTTGGCCAAGGAGGAGGGTGTTTTCCTACTGCTCTGCCGTTGTCATTTTGGGAAGGTTTTTACTCACCTGTGAGTGTGACAGTTCAGAGGTGCTGAAATGTCTCTTTCAGGACTGACAGACATGCAGGAGTGGTCAAGCTCTTCCCTTGCTGGGGGTCCTGTGACTCTGAACAGTGGTGCAGGATGGTTGCTGGTCCTGAGGCCAGGAAGGATCAAGGCCAGCTAACACAACCAGCAGCTATGAAATGTCACCTGCATTGGGTAACAACCTCTCTTCTTGCTGCAAGGGTGTTCCCTACAGAAAAATAACCATTGGGTGCCGTGAAAGGTGTATGCTTTGGTACATCAGCACTGTCTGGAGTCAAGCTGATCAGCAGGTAAAATATTGTGGTGTTCACCTGGTGGCATCCACTCTGCTGAAGTTTCTACACAGCTGGGAGCTAGTAAGTGTAGAGGTGGAATGCCCAAATCAGCCTGGTGTTTGGAATTGCAAGGTAAAGAAAATCAAGGACTATAATCCGTTAAACAGTTAATTGGAGCAGGTGATGGTGGCAAGCTTGGGGTTCCTGCCCTTTTATTATACATACAGTATGCTGCTGTGGTTTCTTACCTATCAACTAGAATTCAGATGATTCTACAGCCTGATAAAACACCAGGGACTTTTTTGCAAATAAATACCCACTTAAACTAATCTAGGGGAAAATATACAACTAGTGGGTGAACTTTTGTAATGTTCAATGAGGCCAAGTCCAAAGTTCTGCATGTGGGTTGGGGCAGCACCTGGTGTCATCACAGGCTGGGGATGAGCTGATAGAGACCAATCCTGTGCAGAATGACTTGGGGTGCTGGGGGGTGAGAGGCTGGACAAGAGCCAGCAGTGTGTGCTTAAGGTGAGGTTCAACAGGACCAACTATACACTGAACTGCACAACAAAAATGTGGCCAGTGGGGTGAGGGAGGTGATTCTCCCCCTCTGTGTTTCTCTGGTGAGACCCCACCTGAAGTACTGTGTCCAGCCCTGGAGTTCTCAGTACAGGAAAGTTATGGACTGGTTTGTGTTTCCCCAGACACACAAGCTCTTCTTTACCATGTGTATTATTTAAAAACTTTGGATTACCGCAGCTACTGCTCACTCACTGGAGGTGTTGGGAGAAGAGATGGGAAGGGAGAGAGTGGAGCAGCTGCATGTTCAGTGCAAATCCAGAGCATTACAGCTGCATCTTTTGTGCTGAAAGAGCTTGAGAAAGCACAGTTTGTCAAAGATGTATAATCTGTGTGGTGTAAGGTCAGCTGCTTTTGTTTTACAAGGGTAGAGTATTTGTCTGGACTCGTAGTCTGAGGCTTGGTTTAACCAAGCAGGCTGCAGTAATGTGAGTAGCAAACTTCTGGGCTTCTGGTCCAGTGCCTTTTTGCCATTAGTCACACCATGTGTAGTGGCTGTTTAGAAATCCTAGCTGCTGTTTGACACAGTGTCTTACCAAGAGGATGCATAAATCTGATAAACTCACAGTCCCCTAGGAAATGAGAGTAATGGATGCTTTACATTAACATTGCTATATTGGTATTCGTCAAATCGACTCCTGTTTGGCTTTCAAATCCTTAATTTGAGTTTTATACTTGGTTGCCATTAAATATCCTTTTATCACCCCAGCAACACTGTCAGACCGATTTCTCACTTGTCTTCCTCTTACTGACATGGAAATATAAGTTCACTGATCTATTTATCGTTCCTTCTTGAACAGTTTCCCAGGATGTATTCTCTGGAAAACAGCCAATTCACTGTACAATGCTGTAACTACTGGAGTCTAAATGAATACGAAACAAAATTCTACCAGATTATGTTTCCTGCTGCAGGAGATTCCTGCTATGGGCAGAATTTTGATGGTTCACATTCAGAGACATCTGTGTTTCTAGATTACTGCATCCACTTCAGTGTCAGTGCAATGGCTGAACCTCAGTGCCTGTGCCTCTGTTCTAAGTTGCTTTGGAACAAATGTGTAGTTCAGAGTTTTGTGAAAATGGGCCAGAGGTCAGGAGAAATGGGCTACTAAGTCTTCTTTCAGTGGATTTCACCAACCTCATCACTGTCATGTCTAACAGTATGGAAAGTCAAAGGCCAACTTAATAACAAAGGGCAGCTAATGAAGAAAAAGGATATTTTGCGTCCCACAGGAAAAGATTCCATAAAGTACATTGCTTTTCTTAATATCCAGCTTTAATTTCCTGACACAATGACTGTCTATTTCCAAAATTATTTTCCTTTCTCCACTTTGTGTGGAGAAAGCAGGAGAGAATATATCCATTAAGGTCACAAAACAGTGTAAATTTAGAACTGTTGAAAAATGTACCTATTCTAAAACAAAAACAAAATCAGCAACTCATGATTTTGGAAGTTATCATTGCTATTTCAGATTCCAAGGACTGATTTATTGTTTACAGACTACAGCTTAGAAAGGCAAAGCATGAGCAAATTCAGCTCCTACTTGTCTGGTGTTCCAGTTGAGCGATATTTAGCAATAGCTGGCATCTTTGCTCAGAACTGGCTTTAGCTTTGCCTTTTCATTCTCAGCTGACAGAGCATTGTGCTTTCCTGTGGTCTGCACTTCCCTTTGCCTTTGTTGTCCTCAGTGGCAGCTATTCAATTTCCAGTTTGACAGATGAACACCACCTGGGTTAGATATTGGTGCTTCTGTGCTGAGAAGGCGTCACAGTTCAGTTCACCACGGTGCTTTTCACTGTGCTCAGCCCACCAGGTATGCAAACAGCACACTCCTCTGTAGGACTATACACGCCACTAGGACTATAAACACCTTCTCATACTTCCATGCTAAAAGCTTGTTCTCAGCTGCTGCTGATTTTGCCAAACTGCTTCTGTGTGGGTTGTCATGCTACAAGATAGGTATAAACCTGCTGGGGAATTATGTAGTGTGAAATTTTGGACAGATCCTGAAACCAATGTTCAGGATCAGACCTGAGCCACACACACCATGGTGTTAGCTGCACCAGCCTGAACACAGTGACTTTACCTGCAGCTCTGCTCTCATCAAACCTTCTGCTAGAGAGAACCAATTATGCAGTATGCTGTCCTGCCGGTCTTCGAAGATGCACTTATTTTTTTGGGTAAGGGGCAATGCATCCCACCAGCAATTTAGTGAAAGGAATGCCCATTGCTATCTCTGGGCAAATGTGCCCTTATCAACTTAAAAGCAACACTTATAAGCGTGTTCTAAACAGTAAGCTTATGTTTAGTCAAGATTTATTAGATTTTAGTGGATAATCTTGTCACTGATTATAGAGAGCTTAAATATACAGCTCACAAACCCTCAAGAAATTTTTAATGCTGCTTTGAGAGCCCAGTTTGAATAAGATAAAGGGTCACACATTGAACAACAAGAAGAAAGGAAGAATACAGCTGTTCATTAAGTGAACATCTTCTATTTTGTATGCTGAATGATGCAAAGGTTAGGTTAAAAAAACAAAGATGTGGACAGGTAATTAAGGGCTGTATTATAAAGCATGCAGACAAAAGGGCCAAAATTGGGGTTGTACAGGCAACCTTGAGAAGCAGAGAAGTCTGTTTCCTCTAGTAACTTTAATAATGCTTTCCTAATGCAAGGTTTGAATGTATCTGTTTAAGCTGTGTGACAGTGCTACATAAACAAAATTAATAGGCAATAACATTATTACACATCATGAAGTGCTGAGCATTATATGTGGTGTGCTGTCATCAATTTTTTCCTGCTGTGTGAGGGCAAGTATTAATTCTACATCATAACAAATGGAAATACTAACAAAAAGAATACTAAATACTTATGTCCCTACTACCCTGGACCTTCAGAGACCTATTTCAAGTAATTAATTTTCACCAAACTTATAGGAAGTCACTTGGCTTGAAGACTTCTCTTCCTCTTTAAAACTTGGATAAAGCTTACAAAGGCCTCCAAAGCTGATCAAGAGGCACTTGCAGAAGGAGAGAAGGCTGTGGCAGTATTGAATGGCCCTGGGCTCCTGTGTAGCTGCTGGCTGTTTGGGTTTGGTTTTTTCTGACTGTTTTGAACTCTGCTCCTTTGCCTCCCTTGCCTTCTCCTGACCTGGAAGCAAGGAGACAGATCCATCTCACTCTAAGGGAGAGACATACCAGGTGATGGCTCTCTGGCCTCTCCAGAGGGGATGGTTAGAAATCTATCTCTGACACAAATATTAAATTGAACTATGTCCAATCTTGAGATAAATCCCACTCCTGCAAACATAGGATTTCTGACCTCTGTGGCCTGAGGCATAATCTTTGGAACTAAGAACTGGAAAATTGCTTTCCAAATGGGTTTAAATTATTATATTTTCCCCTTATCTGTTGTATTCTCAGTACTTGATTCAGGAAGATGTGTTCTCTTTTAAACAAATGTTGCCTATTTGTACACTTTGTAGTGTGGTATTTAAGAACACAAAAATAAGAATCTGAAGAATGTGTGATATGATAATGGATGTCTTCTTATTATGTACCTCACACCATCAGCAAACAGACTTTGGTGTAGGGGAGAAAACAAACTTGATATAATTTTATCTTTCTCCTGATGAGTATTCTCCAACTTCTGATTTTTTTTTTCTTTTTTTTGCATTTTCCATTCAGAAGTGGCTTTATTGCTTTAGACATTTAGCCACTTAGAAATTGCTTCTGCACGATTTCCAGGCAATCATTAAATAGCAATAGAATATCAAATTAACCTTAAAATAGCCCTCAAACTGATTTAGGAAGTCAGGAACTGTTTGAGAGACATGCATTAAAATGCAGTGGCCTTGTATTTTTGTGGAGAAAAGGAGTATTTCAAGAAATGATATTTTTAGTAAGGTTTTTAAACCTACTTTTTCTGTATGTTTTATCTATATCCTTCATATGTACAATTTTTGCATACTCTTATTTCTAATTATTTGGAGTTATTTCTTTAGCATGGTAAGAGAAATAATGGTATAAACAGAATTCATTTTGTGACTTGAAAGTGAAGGACCTTACCCTTTCAGCTGTACAGTCTGATTGCCTTTCTGCTGCATGCAGTGGCATTTCCTTGATTTAAAAGCTCAGCTTCTCATACCACATAGCATAGTTTATGCTTTCTAAACATCTGAGCTGCCCAGGTGAGTAAAAAATAAGCAGTAAAAATTGAAGCAGCATTTAGGAGAAATAATTCTTGAGAGCCATGAATGTGATTGGGAAACACTGAGTGTGATTTTGATTATGTTTTTGAGTTCATGACTTTTATTGCAGGACATCTTATGGATGCTCTAAGATCTTTTCTTAAAATTCGCTAGCTTGAGCCATACCATTTAAATCCTCATTTCATGGTAGATAACTGAAAGCTGGGATCCACTTGTGGAAACAGTGGTTCATGGCAGAGAAGGGGTAGCCTCTCATCGAGTGCACTGCTCTTTGATCAGAAATATCACAGAGATAAGTGAGCAAGTGCTTCTCTCAAACCGCTTTATTTATGGAATGTGGCCATTATTCCCCAGTTATGTACTTAAAGGCTTGCCTCTGCATGCTATGGGAAACAACGTTTGGTCACTGTTACTGAGCCAGTCGTAGGTGTGTAAAAATCAGCATCAGAAGCAGTGGTGTTCAAACCTTCACGATGTGTCCAAAGGTTTCATCTCACCTCACCTGGTGATGTTCTCATACTGCCATGCTTGTCCCTCCCCAGCACTGCCAGCAGACTACTGGACCCCACACTGCAGTGTTTTCTATTTCCTTATTTTGTTTTTTTGGTGTGGTATTTTTTTTCTAACACTTTGATGAGAGTGCTACAATTTGGGTGGTGAATTTTAGTGTTATCTCCTGAATGAAGGCAGTGCATTTCATTTATGTGAAAATATTTTCAGTGGGATTAACCATCAAGGGTTTAGCCACTTTGGACGTATTGCCTAAACTCTGTGAGAATATTAGATTAAAAAGCACAAAAACATGCTGCTTATGGCACAAATGACATACACGGATCAGTGTTCCATTCACTCCTTTTCAGTACAACATCAACCTCTTCAGTGTCTTGCATATTCATCAGGTGTACTCCTTGACTGATTACTCCTGTACTTTGGAGATTCCTCAGTAGTCTAATGAAAATGTAAATGCACATCATCAGCAGTTTAAACTCGCATAGCTCCCCTGCAGCAAGCAGAGTCAGGCCATTTTCCATCAACTGAGGAGCAGCCTTGGAATATCAGCAAGTTACAGAGTGGGAAGCTTTGTAGTTTTGCTGGTATATGAAGTGCATCCATAATGTAATTACTTTCAACTCCAGGTTCCCCAAATGGCTTCATGTCAGAAAATGGAGAGGATGCTGATCATTCTTTTAAACCTCAGCTGGTAAGATTTATTGGTGAAGTCTTGCTTTTGAGCAGAATGCAACTACCTGACTAATTACTGCAACTCTTTTTTCATAGGTCTGCTCAAGAGGGAAATCAGCAGAAGCTTTGCCTAGCTCCATGATTTCTTTTCTCATCCAGTAGCCTGCTGGGAGAATTTGGGCTCTTGTCCACTTACTGTCAAAAGTCTTTTATTCTCTGATAAACTGCATCTTGTGACTTGAAAAGAAAAATTGTCTTTCAAACTTTCTTGAGAAATAATTTAGAAGGAACAGAGGTGCGATGAGAACTTGACCAAAGGGCTGCCTTTTGAGGCTGGAAGTGGATTGCTAATATCTTTAGATCACTGCAGGCAGAAGCTTCTGCACTCTCAGGCAGTGCTGGCTGGCTCAGGAAGCAGAAACAGCAATCCAGCAGATGGTGTGAGCTCCCTGGTAACTGAGTGTTTTATTCATTCAAATACTCACCTGTTGCCTGTGTCTAATGAAATTTCCCTCTTTGACTGTGTCTGATTCTTAAATGAAACCTAATCTGGCAATCTCTGACACACAAAACGTGCTTTGACTGTAGCAGTAAGAATCACTAAAATACCCAGCACTGCCTGCTTTAGCCTTAGTTGTATTTTAAAGAAAGCACTTCTCTTTGCAGAACTGCTGTGCCTATTCCTTCTACATTCTGGTAAGGACAGAGGGATGTCGAATAGTTTAGACATGAGTATAGACATGAAACTGAGTGGCTTCTAAAGGTCACCCAGATTTGTTTCTGTGCTAGATACCTTGCAAAGGATGCTTTTGTCTGTCCTTCTCAGAACTCGAAAGGTCTTAAGACCATGTTCACTTTCTGTGCTCTAAAAGCTGATTTATCTCTCACCTATACCTCAAGACCTTCCGTGATGGAAATGCCAGAGCTTCCCCAGGCATCCTATTCTAGCACTGTTTCTCTTAAAGTTCATTTTATTCTACTTTCTATTACATCTAACCTTAGGGTTTTTTGTGCAGTTTCAGCATTTAAATCCTCTGAGCATGAAGACTGTTTTCTCTTCTTTTTGAAGTAGCAGCTGCTCATAAATTTTTGTCAGTCTTTTCAAGACAGTAAGCCAGTTTTTTCAGTCTTTCCTCTTGTCTTCCAGAGCTGTGATCAATCTTCACTATTCTGCCTGTGAGCTTGCTTCAGGTGTTCATCCCTCTTTTGAAATGCAGTGCAGCAAACTGAGAAGTTGCTCCAGCAGCTTTTTGAATTTGAGTGGAAAGATTTACTTAGTGCATCTCATAAACTCTACCTCTCCTCAAACACTGCTGTAAAATTGTTTTAGTCTTCCCAACAGTATGATGAAACAGTTGTCATGTGTACATTTCTAATCTACAGATTGTATTCCCTGTAGCCATGGGTTTCCTCACTTGCAATGACACACCTAATTATTTCTGCAGAGTTATAGAACATTATATTGCTCAGAAGCAGCACATGCCATTCATCCTATTCTCAGTTTGCTGAGAAATTTTGAAGTCCTGCTTTCCAATATACTTAAAGTCTCTCACAGCTGAGTGCTATTTAACACACTTGTTTTGCCATATTTCAGTTCATTAAGATAAATATTCCATTTGTCCACACTTAGGACATTTCCCTGTGGAACATCATTGAATGCATGCATCTCTCTTTTCTTATGATGAGCCAAATATGTTTTCTTAATAGCCTTTTCCAAACACTTCTAGAGCATCCTAATAGTTCCACCTTCTTTTTAAGAATTTCACATGGAATCAAAGTCAGAACTATTAATAAAGAAATAGGACAGCTACTGTTTTTCTCTATTCCCTGAAGGCCATCATCTTGTCATAGAAGGAAATTAGATTGGTTTGATGGGTCCTCTTCCTGACAAATTCATGCTGTCTGTTACTCATCTTCTTGGGTTCTTTTTTAGGAATTTACAAGTAGTTTGATTATTATTCTTTTACAGTTCATGGAATTGATGCTAAGGTGTTGGATTTACAGGTTTGTGGCTCCTCCTTTAATTGTTTGCCATTTTGTAGTCTGCTGGTAACTCAGTGTATCACAGAAGATTTTCTAGATAAATGCCAGCAGCTCATCCAGCAGCTCTTCAAAAAAGCCAGACCAAACTGAAAATGTCTGATTTATCAAGGTATTCTTTAATCCTTTTCTTTCCTGATTCAAGTCTGACATCTCACCATCTTTTGCTGATACTGTGTGAGAGCTAATTGATGTTAAATGAAAGGATGATGCAAAAAAGGCATTCCAATTTCAGCTTTCTGACATTGCTAAGTGATATTGCTAAGCAAGGTTTCAGTTCCACTGAGTAGCAGACAAATGGTTTTGTTGGCTTTCTTCTTATATTAAAATACTTACTGACACTTTCTTGTTATTCCTGATGCCTTGTTAATTGCATCTATGACCTTATCTTGCCTGGCTTTGAAAAGTATCAGCTCATGCTGTACTTTTTACCTGTCCTCAACAGACTGACCTGGTACTTTTATAACATCTGAATTAGAGGTACAACACTAATACAGAGGCACAATCAAATCTGTCCTCTAGCTATGTATGCTATCTTGCCTCCACCAAGAGGATAATTTGTATTTCTGCCATTATTGTGCTTTCTCTGAGGAAATGACACTCTTTACTACCCTTTTCCTTTACCCTAGCATTCCTAGGGAGATGTAGTCACACCCCCCTGTGTGCTGCAACTTGTCTTTCTGAATATCATTGATTTTTAATTTGCTGTACCCATCTCTCCAAGCCAAAGATTTTGAACTCTGTTGTAGTCCTTTGTGGCTTTGTTTGAGTAAAGAAAGAAGACAACACAAAGGTACAAACATCTCTATTTAAGCCAGGCTATCCATATTTTGGAGATATGCTGATTCTCTGGGCTTTCCTCAGCCTGCCTTCATCTTTGTGGGTTCAAGGGTAAAAATCACTGGTTTGAGCATCAAGGTCAGAACCTAAAACCCTGGTAGAGGGCCTGTTCCTTCAGAGCAGTCAGTGACATCAAGGTGTCCCAAACTGTGAAAACCATTGGGATTACATCCCTACAAGTGCTGTGCATATCTCAGAGTAACTGCTGTGAGTATTGGCTACTTTCCTCTTCACTGACATCAAGCTATTTTTAAAATAAAAGCAAAAATCATTAGTTGTCCCCTCGATCTTTTCTCAATTATAGAGGTTAACTTGTCTGTATCCAAAAACACTGCAAGCTTGCTTTGAAATTTTGGGAAATGTGTAACTGTAATAACTTAAAAATAGGCTTTGAAATTTCATTTTCTCTTTTGGCAATGTTGGTTGCCATGGAGTTCAAGTAATAGGTTGTGATGTTTAACACTGAATTAATTACTACTTCTCACTCACAGAGAACATCTAATTATACATATTCATGAAGGATGGTGTTTGGCATTCCTGAGAGAGAAAATATCTTTTTTATATTGTATATACATACTTTTGTAACCAGATGGGATCTAGTAAAAGCATAATCTTATAGCACTTTTTACCAGTGTTTGTAATTGATTCCTAGTTTACCAAAATTTAGTTTTAAATATTGTCTAAAAAAAAATTTCCTTGTAATATGAATATTTGTATTCAATGAGTACAAGCATTTACTTCTAAAGTACCAAAAAAGTTTAAATGCAATTCAAATAGATTGAATGAATATATAGGACAACACACACATTTTTTTTCAATGTTGAACCTGTTTTCTCCTAAGCATATGTAGTTGTATTTATCTTCAAAGAAAACTCATGTGAATGGCAAATGCAAGTGGAAGGAATTATGAGAATCCTTGCTACCTTTATTTCAGCTGATTTAACCTTTTCAAGTTCTCCATAGAAAATAATCTGATGCTTAGAGATAGATTTGTTGCTTTTAGATGGTATGTCACATTTTAGGATGGATGCTCTACTATCTTTGTCTTCAGTGGGCTAAACTGAAAATCATCCTAGACAAATTAAATTGATTATCTGCTTCTGTCCGATAGTCATCTGTAAAAGGCTTTGGTGAAAACGGAACAAATAATGTTAATTAAGTATTACTGATGTTAACAGAACAGAAAGACTGGGGTGTTAAATCACCAGTGTTCTGTTAGCTTCTCTAGTATAGTCTGGTTTTTAAGAGTGATCATCGGAGCAGTGCTTTTTTTTAAGTGCAAAAACTGTGAAAGTGGAGGTTGCACAAGTAGCAGTCTTTTTCTTTCTATAAAGCCTCACTCTTTCACATTCTGACCATTGTTCTGGTTGAAATTAATGAGATCTGTGCTGTCTTTTTTTATACATCTAGTGGCAATAGTATGCTTATGGTAGGGTTTTTTGAAGACCTTTACTTTTCCACTGATAAACAGTAAGGCAGCTGGCTACATTATCATATGTTAAGGCAATCAGCTACACATGAACTTCAAGAGGTGCAAGGCAAAATAATGTGCTGTTAGTGGTTTTACATACAGTTAGGGTATGTGCAGTTAGGGTAATTCTGAGTTGGTTTTACTTGTGCAGAGGAGGATTAGGTACCCCTGAAGTGTTTTAATATACCAAAACTTGTTTCCTTTTCTGTTTTTCTGGCAGCCAAAAAATGTTGACAAATAAAGTGGGTTAAAATGTCAAGAATGAAATAGAGATACATGAAAAATTTTGAAGGGTGCTTACATTTATGTGAAAATGTCTCCAAGAATTATTTCAAGAAGAAAGAAAATTATAAATGTGTAATAAATGGGACAATTAGTACCCTTAAAGTAACTAAAATATTTGTATGTTTGAAATAGCAAGTGTCAACAGTTGGCAACCAACCATTTTATTTTTCCCCATGGCTTCTCATAAGAAACCCCAAATAAACAAACAAACAGTAAAACCCTCCACAACACAAAAGGATGAGATTGAACTGAGTTTGCTAATCTTATTCTGTTGGCTTCATAAGTTTTATATTGGAATTTCTGATCCCTTGTGTCATCACTGCATGTGACAGTACTTGGACTTTCAGCTAGCCTGGAGTCTGGATTTGATTGCTTTCTTGAAAATCTGACATTCAAAATAGCTTTCCTTCAGAGCTGTTGCACCTTCAGCAGTTTTCAGTGACAATGAGCACCGTGTTATACTTTCTTTGGTCCTTTTCACACAGACTAATTTGCTGTCATGTCTTTGAGTGACAAAGATGAGGCAGAGTCAAAATAACCAGACAGAAACAATGGTTACAACAGAGTACTCCATTATGAGGGTACAGATTATGTTTCATCTTCTGTTACAAGGAGTGTAGGACTGGGGAGATGAAAATTCAGTGCTGCTATGCATGATACTGGAATTAAATGTAATGAGAGACTAGTGTAGTTGTAATGGTAACTCATGAACTCCTGAGAAATAAAATGTTCTGTTTTGTTCAGGCAAATGAGCTATATCCATCCCCCAGAAGTTGAGGGAAATCTCTACAATCCCCTACAAGTCTGATTATGTATCCAAAGCACAACTTTTATGCTCCTTTGTAGCACTAAGCAGCACCATCACCTCCAAGGATGGCTTGGATTGGCACAGTATGTGGTTAAAATAATAAATATAGAAATGGGTTTTGACTCTGCCAGTCTTAGGATTTCTCAAGACTTGCCATTCCCATCCTCCTTGTCTTGCACTGAATGCATTTCACTGTCTGTCGCTATTGCAGTTTCAAGGCTGTACGTCTTTGGTACCTGATGTTCTGGAAAAAGTAAATCTGTCAGCTGTACATTTTTGATCTGGCCATGTTTCTGTGAAAAAAAAATGTATGCCAAGCTTGCTCTCATGAGTCACACTAGCAATTGTAACACAGGAGGCATTTTTCGTCTCTTAGATTTGAAAACTCAGTTCTCTCTGTGTTAGCACTCTAGGAAAAAAGCTGCGTTCCAGCTCCTGTTCCCTCTTGGGGCCATGATGTGTACATACTTCCATGGATTTCCCAGGCTTTCTGCCCTTTCAGTGTTTCAGTGTTGTTTTCTGGCATTAAGTACTAACATACACAATTCCATTAAAGCAAAGCCCATTTTTTACCTTTTCTTTCAGCCATTCAGAGGAGCTCCGTCCACCCTCTCCTTGCTGCTCCTGCACACACACTCTGCTTTTGTGTTCTGGCTCCCACTGTTCAAACTAGCACGGTTCTAAAAAGGAGCTTAATGTCTCCTCAGACTTAACAGCTATCTTGCCACAACTTTAACAATTTTTTTTCTCTGTTGCTCGTCCACCATGGTCCAAGCCACTGAAGAGAATTTGTATGAGAATGGGATGATTTAAATGGGAAGGTGAGTTGGAAATGTCACTGTTTCCCTAGCAAGAAAATTGCCAGCATTTCAAGTGATTACGCACTGCATCCATAATGATGCCTTGGACAACTCCAATTTTGTCAGCAAGGGAGCTAACACTGCAGGTGGGATGTTGGCAGTAGCTGTGTGTGGAGCTGCTCCAGGATTTGGGTGGTATGGCTGCCTATGGAAGGACATAACATCCTTCCTCTCTCATAGAGAGTTCCAGGATTTGCCCCCCTTTGGGTAGCTTTCAAGGAGTTTCTGGCTTTGATAATAATCGGCAACAAAATTTGTGCTTTAGCCGCTCAGGTTAATCTGTGTTATTCTTTAGTCTCTATAGATTTAGATTCATCTGCATATTGATACAAATTTTTCACAGTTTAAGGTGTGCCTGCACCAACTTTATGAAGCTCGTTTCAATCACTGAGATGAATATGCACTGTAAAGCTACCCTGATCTTATTAATATTTTAAAGTGATGTCAGATTTCAAATTAAATGTCACTTGGCTGTATTAAAAAGAATGGAATCCAGCCAACCTGAAAGTTGTCATTAGTTTCCAAAATGCTTTTAGGAAGACGAATATGTGTTAGAAAATAAAAAATGTAATTTGAAGACAAGCTCTGAAAAAGACAGTTGTATTTAATATTTAAACCAATAAGTAGTATAGTAATAACATTTCCTGCTGCCACGGACATGCTTTTACTGCATATTAATGAAATTAAAATTACATCACAGTCAGATAATTTCCGTCCAGCTCTGTACACTTAAAAGCGAGAGCAAATCCTGCTGATTAATGATGGTAAAGGGAAATCTTTGTGTGAAAAGTATTGCAGTAGGGCAAAGTTATGCAGCAATGGTGGGTTGTGTTTACCCTGCACTGTTTTTCTTTTCGCATGCTTTTCTCTCCCATCCTAGTATTAACTCAACTGGAAGTCTTACTACTATTTTAAAGAGACACTTCAGATAAAAACATTCTCTTCCTTAAGGGGATCACGTACCATTGTATGGATTTTACTGTGCAGTGCAATGCCCCCCACACCATGTAAATTTTGGCACAAAACCACAGTTTTTGGGGTAACGCAGCCTTTGCATCTGCCTGGAATTAGGCTTAGAATGACAGTCTTGTGTCAGAGAAGCTTTTTGCTTCTCTCAAAGGGAATGCAGTATGATTCACATTAAAAAGTTATAATTCAGATTGACATTTTCCTCAGATGGGATTTGACATGAGCCTTGGGCCTAGGAAATCCCAGGCTTCTTTGAAACTCTGAGCTTGGGTGATAGGTCTCCACTTGGAGGCCTTCAGCACCAAAGTACTGTGGCTGGCAGCATGCTTAGTTTTTAAGGTAATTTCAGGATAGAATTTTTTTAGTTTGCTTTGGGTTTTAGTGATATCCAGAGTGAAATGAATATGTCAATCTCCAGTGCCAAAACACCATGCTGGACCTTTCCTCACTCTACTTAGATTGTACTGTGAAATTCAGAGATATCCCTTCTTTAACCACCCTCAGGATATTCCAGCCTTTTGTGAATTGCTTGCCTACAAAATATTGCTGTAATCATCCATTTATTGAGAGAAACCTTTTTGCCATTTCTGAATTCTCCAAAGGTCTCCTGATCCTCTCTAGCTCCGCTTATCACAGGTGTGATAGTATCTACTCACCAGTTTGTTGCATTCCTAAAAGCTTTTTTTTTTTTTTTTTTTGTAAGAGCTACGCCAGATAGACTTAAATGTTTCCTTGGAGGAAGTATAATTTGGGGAGTGGCCCTCCAGTGGGTTTTGGCTGCTTCTCTCATTTTGCTGCTAGCCAGCTGTGAGAGCTGGGATAATTTGCCTTTTTTTCCTGTCTTCTGGTACATAGCTGCCAGTTCTGTTCAACTAGCCTGTAATATGGAGACATACAGGTTTAAAACAGATTGGATTAAGAAGCAAGGTAGCCACCCAAGCCAATGAGCCCCACTGTATCAGAACAACACTACAGATTCCAGACCTGAGCTATTGTACCTGTACACATCTCAGATTGGCTATACAATAGGTTGGAGGGTGGAGTGTTGGGTCGGTGTACTGCCCTCATTTTCCAGTGCAAATGAGACTCATTTTTCAGTCCTACTCTCCCTGACAGCTTTTCTGGCTTAGTAGCAATAGCTTTAATCCACAGGGAATGACTGGGACTTCAGCATGCACAAGCAACTCAGACCTGCTCTTGAATCTCTTCTCCATGGGGCTGGTTGTGGCTGCAGGTGCAGCTCACTCCATTGCAGTCTCATCCTCTCAGAGAGACAGAGAACTGACCCTCACCCACCTGCCTCGGCTTGTGGAGCTCTGTGGCCTGAAATGGAGGGGGAAAAGGAACTGGTAGGATCCTGTGATGTGAAAGTTTGTAGAAATCAGTCCCCTGCACAGGCTACTCTGCTCCACAGCTTCTCCGACCCTTTGGCACTTGGAAACTCTTCACCGGTATCCAACCTTAGGTGGTCATTGCAGGCTTGAACACTCAGTGCTACAGCCAATGCATGACAGAAGGACTTCTGACTAGGGCCTGGCATGGAATTCTTTTGATCAAAATAATCTTTAAAAGCTGAAGATAAGATGTTTGCCTCTTGGGGCATGCTGTGTTTGCTCATGTAGGGGCTGTGAACCCGTCTCCATCCTGTGGATATGTTTTCTTAAAACAAAGTCACAGCCATTTTGGCTTGCCTTGTCTTGAAATCAGTGATCTGTGGCATGCTACCGTTCAGGGAACATTCACTAAATGTGCTAATACACTATTTAAATTATTGAGTACTAGAAAGTGCCAGGTCAGAGAGCCTGTGTGACATGAGACAGAACTACTCTGAACTGGCTTTATTAGAGTTTAATGGAACAGCAGGTGCCACACAGAATAATGCATATGGTCCATTTGCTTGGAAATGTCCAGTTTTAATGTGGAAAGGCTACAATTTCTGCAGCTTCACCTCCCTGCCAGTTTTTGCCTTCAGGTCTGAGAATATGGTATCACCATCTCTTTGAGTCTCGGGTCATCCTAGCAGGTATTCAATGCCACTGACAGCTCTAGGAAAAGATGAAATAAATATTTCATCTTCAATTTATTAAAAAGTAATGTAGTTTGTAAGAGAGTTCTGGAAGGTGCTCAGCCATGCTGGAGTCAAATCTGTGATTCGAAATTAGACTTTTTTGGTTGGTTTGATTTGGCTTTTGAGAGAAGAGGAACTCAGAGAAAACTGTGAGCACCTGTTCTGCACATCTGGCTGAAATTCACACTCCAGAAATATTTCAGAGGTTTTTGTTTGGGATCAGAGATCTTTTTCAGGGTATACATTTTTCAATGCATCTCTGCTCTTGCTATCTGTAGTGTTTGATTTATGGAATCTCTGCAAAGACAGTTTTGTGAGTCTCATAGATTAGAGGTTGCTTGAAGGAAAAAAAGCATGCAGAGAACTATAAAATTATGAAGCTGATTTAACTTCTATCTGAATGAAAACACCTCATGTTTTTAATTATTTCAATCATTGCTATTGATATTTATAAAACTGGACTTTTTTGTAGCTACTGCTTCTGTAAGCTGCCTCTAAATAACATATATGCCTAATTGTATTCATTAGAAGAGAAATCTATTCCAGGTAATCAGCTATATTTAGTAAAATGCTATAATATGCACTAACTTTTAACTGCTGTTTTTTAAGCTGCTCTGATTTCATTTGCACATAACTATTATTTTGTTTTGAATTATCTAAATAATTACCAGGATGTAAGTATATTACTGAACATGTGTCCTACTGCATTGTTGAGGAAAGTCACTAAAAGGCAAATCAGAAATCTGGTTTTACTGGGGCTTAAGCAGAAGCTGAATTGTATGGGATTTTAGAGTGGTTTCTTTCTTGATTTCAGGCTACAATCTTAAAATCTGAGGAACTGAAAGCTGCAGTTACTTGCTCATTTTTATATCATCTTTGATTCAAGTGTTTGAAGGCTAATGGGAAGTGCGTGCTGTGAAAGCCTAGCAGAGAGGTTACACAGCATAAATTTAGCAAGTGAGTTTGCTTTAGGAAAACTGGAAAAGTAAAAAGATAAGGGAATGAATGCATATGAAATCTTTCAGGTAATATCTTTCCAGGCTACCTCAGAAACAATTATTACTAAAGTCAACCAAATAAGATCAATTTAAATTCAAAATGTGACTTGGCTGAACCTTTTATAGTTTGATTTCATTTGTATTCACTGGTGCTTTGAGAGAGAAGATGCTCAATTGTGTCTTCCTGTATAAGGCACTAATCCAGATTTTCATTATGTAGATTGAATGGGGCTGATTTTTTTCCTGTGTTCATGTGGATTATTTTTTTTCACCATTGAGCAGAATTTCTTCATGATTTATCAGATTCATCTCTCCCCCCCCCTTTTTTTTTTTTTTTGCTAAATCCAAGTGAAATTCTGAGGTCTTCCTAATTTCTCCTGTGGAGCCTATGCTCTACAAAAGAGGACAACTTAGGAGAGATGCAAGGTGTTAGCAGGCCTGCCTAAATTGTTTTTTGCTGAAGTATGTACACTTTTTCTTCTGGTGTCCCACTTCCTTGAATACACCTAGAAGGGGCTTTTTGATGGTAAAAGCAGTGTGGTATTTTTTCACCATGGAGTTGGCAAATATTGCAATCAAACTCCTTAGAACACAGTCTGCACTGAAGAATAATTCATTTTAGAATTAAATAATGCTTTTCCCCTCATCTTGTTTTATAAAGAATTTAAATATGTATTTAAATCTCCTGACGATCAGCTGGGCTTGAATATATGCTGTACAGAATCAAGACAGACTTAAGGGTATGCTTGAGACTGAACTTGCCTGAATAAAGTCCTTGCATGCTGCAATCCTGTACTATTTTGTTAATCAGATTATATACTGTGATGTGTGCCTAAGTAGGTTTTCTAGTGTATTTATGTCTATATCAGTGAATTAAACTGCAGTTTAATTATTGTGGAAGGAAGGTGATAGACTTTGCTCATAAAGAAAGGGAAGAATGCAAATTATGAGATCAGCTAGTGTACGTGTCCTAAGTATCCTTGTCATTACACTAAAGGGATGTGTAAATAAGAAAGCAGGCCATTTAAAAATGTTTTCATGTTAAATTAGATCATTTACAAAAGCAAACATAACCATTTAGCATTTCTCTTCATGACTGGCACTGTTCTGAAGTTTTTCAGCAAGTCTCTCAGTTTGGTGGGAACCATCTCTTACATGCATGTTTTTGCTGTACCAACCTATTTTTGGTGAGAAGTGGAACTCTGCCTTTTTAGAATGCCTTTGTGCAGGTACAGAGGAACCTGATGGAGAAGAATGTGTGAAGAGAGAACTGTGTTTATGTTTGTATCTCCACCAACTGAGAAAACACTTGAGCAGAAGAGGCTGCAAAGCCTTGTTGTGTTTTCTATTATGTTCCTTCTAAATTTTTAATCTTGTCTTTATTCTCCTGAGAGAGACCTAAGAAGTACTGTTGTGAGAACCTGTTTGACTGTTGCAAGCATTTTTTTCTTACCTTTTCCACTGAAAACCAATGTGAACCAATTCCCTCTGGCAGTCACACTTACTTTCAGCCCAACATCAAGTACCTATGGCTTCCTAGATTTCAAAGGCACAGGTATCCAAAGTGTGTGCGCACACAATAATGCATGCAAATGCACAAATCTGTGGAGAATTCATGGTTAATTGCCAAGTGTGACAGTTCTAATATATATCTGTATATGCACTTTATGCTCATGAAGCATCTGTATACACAATTTAAAAAAAGAAACAACAAAAATGAAGTAAGAAATACAATTTAGTCAGGTCATTTATTTTCATGCAGTGGGATTTTGCAATGGGGAGTGGCAAAAAGCACCTTCTTGAATTTTACATCCCCAGCTCTCTGTCTTTCCTCCTTCAATTACTTCCTTGAATTCACGTAACTATAAATATGTTCATGAATTGTCTATTTTATGGCCTTGGATTAAGTAGTGCGTTGTTGTGGTTTTTTTTTTTTTTTTTTTATTTGTCTCTTCATGTGTGGTTTTGGCTGGCATTGTGCCGTTTCACAGCTAGTTTGCCTGCAGTGGATGCCATATGATGATGGATTTAGCCACCTGTGTAGCGCTGCAAGTGATATTGCTGTAACATATGTTTGCTCTTCACCCCTAGAGAAACCATTTCAAGGCACAGCAATGTCAGTAGGGAACAAGCACAGGCCAGATCCATGTTTTTCCTGAGTGACTCTGCCATCAAACATCTTCCAGGGGGTGCAGCTAATGTTGCCCCTCAGCTGGCAAAGCCTGTGCAAACCCAGAAAATATCCAAAATATCTCATTAGCAAAGAAGAATTTTGTTGGTAGAACTTTATTTGGTGGGACTTGGGATACATCTGTGTTACTTGGAGGTCACTCCTGATAGGACTAAATCAGCACAAGGTCAGGGCACAAGCCATCAACGAAGGATCAGGGGTGGAAGGTCTGAGACAAGAATCAAAATTTTCAGAAATATGTATTTAACTTTTTTCCCAGAAAGGTTTGAGCAGCTCTGTGTGTGTCTCAGTCTGTGTGCACAACATCCTTGTTCCCCTAACAAATTAAACAGCTGTGAGGAATCTAGAGCAAGCTGGAAACAGCCACCATCAACATTCTGTGGTTGCCCTCTGTTGACAGCATTGTAAGCGTGCCTCTGTGGCAGGAAGCAGTGTGCATGGGGAATTGCGGGCAGTGATGAACCAAGGGAGGAGATGCTGAGTGATGAAAAAGATGGCTCAGGGTAGCTGAGATTGTTTGCAATCATGCATTTATGTAGGACTAAAGATAATAAGGTCCAAGTGTGTCTGCAGGCAGTAGATGGGCAAGAGGTGTGTGTACGGGATGGGTCTGTGAGACAAAGCAATCCATTCTTGTCAGCTCTGTTGGTGGCTAAGACTCTCATACAGAAACTGGAACAGATTTTTCAAAGCCAGGGGAAAATTGAAAAGCTCAGCACCATTTGGTGCCCTGATTTCTTGGGTAACCTGATCCCACCAGACCACTACTGCAGGGAACTGAGAATAGTGTGCTGCAGTTTTAGGAAAAGGCTCAAGCAGCTGGAAATATCTCCCAATGAAACTGAGACTAAGCACATTTGATCTTACATAATTGTGGCAGCAGCTCTCTGGCCACAGAAAGCAGGTACAGGTCTTCCCAGGCATTTTCTCTGGGAAGGCTTCGAGAAGCTGTGAGAAAGCTCAGAGAAAGAATTAAAACAATTCTTATCTCCACTTGCTGTACCTGTTGCTAGGCAAATGTGGATTGTTTAACAAAGGGTGGTGCTGTTTTGGTTGGTTGACCAGTGATGTCAAAGCTGTATTGGCCAGGCTGGAAAGGGTTACGGGTTTCTCAAGAATATAGTCTTGATATAGTATAGAAGAATAAAGCAATAATTCAGCCTTCTGCATCATGGAGTCAGTGCTAATTACACCCATGTCAGGGGACCTCTGCACTGACACACAGCCTCATGGGCACTGCTCCAGGTCACACACTTAGACCTGTAAGGTCACACCTGGCCATAAATGTATTTGAACCTAAGCCAGGGACTGCTTTATCTGCCAAGCCCATGGCACCTCTCCTCGCTGAGAGAAACATGCACATTATTCTGCCAATAAATTTACCCAGAGAGGAAGAGACCTGTAGGCCACAGCTCTTCCTGGTGACTCCACTGAAGCCTTTTGAGTAAGAGGCTCTGTTCATTTGTAAATGCAGTGACATTTTGAGCTTTTGTTCAGCCAAGGGAAGCTCCCTGGGAGGCTTATGGCTGAATGATTTCTTCCTAGAGAGAAGTAAATGAGGTTAAATCAATTTCATCCTGCAATGGGAGGTGAATGGAAGGAGGAGGAATAGCATTTCTCCCTTTAGCTCTCACAGAAAAGCAGTTTTATTTACAAAACCTTTTAATTATATTTCCCGTTTTAGTTTTCCTCAATCATTCACATTTGCAGAACTGGGAAATCTTTTGTCTTGAAATTTTTCCTCTCGAAATCTGTAGTAACAAATGTAATGCTGATTTTGATAGAACCTAAATACCAAGACTATTTCTTTCTCATTAAGTCCCTGTTACTGTGTACGGAAAAATCAGCAATCCGTACTTAAAGTTTGGTAACATGCTGATATTTAGGGTCTTTTATAACAGTCACATATGTGAGATATATTTGACAGCTGGTGAAAACACTGTGGGAGGCAGGTAGTACCTTTGCTAGATTGGAAGAGTGAGGACAAATACCTGTCTTCCTCTCCCTGACACCCTGCCTTTGACTCCTTGACACTAAAAAAGTTTATATGTATTTCATTTTACCTTGCTGTCCTTTGCATTCAGCTATGATGGGGTGGGAGGAGAATATTGTGTAGCTGAAGTCTCACTTCAGACATGGATGTGCCCACATGGGTGGTCATGGTGAACCTGTGATTTCTGTGTGTTTTTCCTCCCTCAGAGTGGGATGAGTAAGATGTGAAGAGTGATGAGAGGTGAATAATGGCATGGAAAACAATAAGTAAAAAGTTCTGAGCACCTTGAGAATGCTTGGCTTTTCCCCCCCGATGTGTTTTGCTTGCTTCTTTATTGTTGTTTAAGCAGATGAATATTTCTCTGAATGAATTTAAAAATTCCTGGAAATCTTTCATGGTGGGATGGTAGTGCACTTAACTATGAAGAGCAGTACCTGGAACCCTGTTGGCATCTCATGTCCATTTCTCTGAAATGGTCAAATGTGTTGGCTGGTAACCTGCACTGTGTAAGGGCCCTGCAGTGATGTTTGCCCCTGTAAGAAAGAACATAGTTTCAAATAGAAATATTAAACAGGATTTAAAAAAAATACTAAGTATGGTTTGGTTCAGGGTTACTAGAAGCTTTCTTCTCTGATTGAAATGCTCAAGACCTTTCTAAACAGGACTAAAGTATTCCTAAAAGCATATATATATATATATTTTATATATATATATAGATATATTTTTATAGATCTATTTTTAAGATGTATAAAAATCCCCACCTCTCAATTATCATTTGATAAGTACAGACTAGAAAATACCAGTTACTTTCACTAGCTTCCTAACCCAATAACCATGTAAGCCTGAGTAATACTGAGGCTGTCCACATTTTTCTTAAAAGAGTTGCTTTCCATATTCCGTTTTCTCAAAGCTTCTTGAAAAATTCAGGGATTTTATTTGTATTTCTCCTTTTTCACCAGGAATTGTCCATTGGAAAATTTCTTAGAGGAATAATATTTGAGGATGGAAAAGTATGGACAGATTCCCTCAAAGGGTCTCTACAGTGCTAATGATTCTGGCTTAGTATTTAACAATCTCTTTACTTATGTTTTAAGATTCTGGAGGCAAAATTCTCCATGCACACCAGGATGGCTCCATTGCAGAGAAATCAGAAGCTCACAGAAGCTACACCACAGATTTCCTGGAGTATAGCTTATCCATAAGTGTTTTATAACCCTAGAGCAATTCTGGCTTTTGTTTTAATTACTCCATCCAAAATTAAACACCCCATTTAATACTGGTGCTGTCCCTGGATGCCCATGGTATTTATATCTGTATCTAGGTTCAGTTCTTTCCCTACTGATTATACACATCAGAATAAACCATTGTGGGTAAATAACTTTGGTAAATATTTTGTTTTTATCATCTTCCTCGAAGAATAATGAAAGCAATGAGAAATATTTTATAATTTGTTGAAATGGACTTCATTACTGTATGCTTAGTGTGTGCATGATGGGGTTTATTTTCTTCTTATCCCTGTGAGACAAGACATTACATTTAAAGCAGAAAAGAACCTAAACACAAGATTGAACAGAAAGGTCCCTGTTATTGCAATGTCAATGCAGAGACAGACATATAAAAAGTAAAACAAATTGGAGGTCTTGGGTTTATTGCAAGTGAGCTAGATGTCCACTAAACACTATGGAGGTTGGCTTATGCTTACTACCCCTTCTTTAGGACAATCATCATCTGCTCTTGAACATTTTACTGAGAAGTGATGTGGTTTTGTTTCATCATCTTGCAATGCCTCTCTTCCCCTCCTATAAATCCTTCATATTACATGGGCACTTCCTGAAGTACATGAGTATCAAGGCAATAGGATGCTCCAACCATAAACAAAAAAATGGGAAACAAATGTCAGCGTTTAGATGCGATGTTAGCAAACAGTGTGTATAATTAGCAAGTATTATATTGGATGGCTAATATCACTTCTGTTAGCAGTTGTTCAGGAGAACAGATTTCAGAGCAGATTCACACTGAGGAAAGCAGATTTCGGAGCACATTCTACATATGTGAAAATCTAGAGACACATCTAAATAAGCTTCCATGTGCATATGGATTAACAGCAGCTTTTCTGCCTCTCCTGACTTCTCTTTGCTGTTGCTTCTTAAAGAGAAGAGGTGCCTGTGGTATGTGCTTAGCACAGGCCTGCAGCTGAGAACTGTCATGTGAATGGCCTTCCCCCATAACATCAATTCACACCATTTTGGCACTGGGCTACCCAAAGCCTCCCAGACCAGACTGATATGAGAGGGTTTGCTTGGATTCTGCTTTTCTTTTCCCAAAGAGACTTAGCTCTGTTTGGATACCACAGCTTTATGCCAGTAACAGATCCTAAAAAAGCAACCAGTGTCTGACCGAAGACAGGCCTAGTTCAACTGCTTGTCTCTCCTACAGTGGCTTGTACAGGAGACAGGGCAAATATTGAATCCTTTTTTATTGTATGGCTTCTCAGCATCTGTTCCTTAGAAACTTGTAGGCCCCCTAAAGCAGAGGCTGGGTTTTTTGAGGAGAATTGGCTTTTGGCTACCCAGCCTCCTCAGATAAAGGAGCCCAGGTCTTTGTGGCATCCTTCACATGCTGCCCAAGAATCCAGTTCTCTGTTTCACATGAAACTCTTCCATTACTTGTGTGAGGTTGAATTTTGGGGGAGCGGGTGGGGATAGTAGTATTTGCACACAGTTTGGAAGTGGCATGAATTAAAAATGTGTTAAGTTGTAAATAGAAGTGTTGACAATACGTTTGGCAATAACAGATGTACTTGACAGAAGGTGTGGGTAGCTGTTTAGCTGTTTAGTGGAGGAGAGTTTTTAGCCCCCCAGCTCTTCAGGAGTTTTATGAAATACTGTCAAAACCCGTCCAGGTTTGAAAAGCACCTTCCTGACTTCATCCAGAAGGATATGCATGCAGGAAGTGTTTGCTGGATTGAGTACTCTATCACTGAGCTACCCCTGTTACAGTGCACATCTGCTGAGAACAGGACAGTGCTGTGTGACACTGGTGGTTTGGTTTGCTGTTTGTCACAGAATGCACCTAAAGCCATGTTCAACCAGTCTATTCTTGTAACTGATGAGTGCAGTGTCAGAGACATCATCTTGCTGCTTGTTGGCCACTTCTGCTAGTGCTTCTGAGAGCCTCCCAACCATATGTGCACTCCTGCACACATTGCTTAAATTTTCCATATGCCACCTGACAAGCTTTCCAAGGCACTTTATACCACCTTGAAGTAACTCCCACTTCTCTTAGCGAAATGTGTCATCTGAGAATGTTTTGCCCTTCAGAATATTTCACAAAGGCTTCAGACCTTCTCATAAGATGAGCAGTGCCTTTCCTGAAAGATTCGGATTTTCAGGTTTCTGTAGTACACAGTGAGTAGTCTGCCACCATCACAAGCCAACAATATCTGCCAGTCTCTTTGGCCCCTTTGATCTTCTGGCACTTTTTCCATTCTATATTTCCAGCATTGCTGTCTCCATAGGTAACTACAGAAGCAAAAATCTCTCAGAAGGGACTATGTGGTATCTAACTTGGGCACTGTATTAGTTTCTTGTTTTTGTTGTTGTGACTCTAGGAAATCTGTCTCAGCAGGTAACATCAATGTGGTCCTTTCTGTCTGATTCTCAGGCCTCTGGATGGTTCACCATAACAGTCACTTATGTGATATTATAGCCAGAGAAATTGGTATTTAATCACCATTTCAACTTAATTTTGAAATGTGTAGTGGACAGACCCTGTGCAATTTTCCCTAATGGATCCCAGACTTCATCCAAACATTACCAGCACAAGTTTAGATCTCAGTTTTTAACCCAGGAATATCTCAGAACTGAGTAACGTGAACAAAAACACCCACTTGAGAAACTTGCTGATATTTCTAAATATGTTGGTTCTTTTTCCTTTCTTCTTTCATTCTGTGGTTGGTCTTATAGCTGAGGAAAGCTGCAATGTACACTTTCATTTGGAGCTCTTTCCATAAATTACCTTCTACAGAATGACTTGACCCCAACCTTTCATTTTCTGAGACTAGCCATTTACATAGCTGTGCCACGTTGTGATATATTGAGAGTTTGAGTGTACAGTGTTGTGAGTTTGTATTGCAGGGGTGAAAAATCCAAGATCATGTTCTAAAGAATTTGTAATTAAGTGAGGTTTTTTGACTTTGCCTTACAGTAATTCCATGCCACATTACAATTAAGAAATCGATGCAATTAAAAATACAAGTGTTCCCTAAAGGATATAAGCAAATGAAATCAGTGCCCCTTTTCATTAAGATGATTGTCATGATAAAGACAGATGCTGAAAGATCTTCTGCCTGGTGACAATCCCATAGAGGGTATTACAGTGTTTTTAGAATACAGGTGAGAGATTTTTAAAGGTTAAAAATTAGATTAAAACTCCTGTTGCCTCCATATGGTGTAGGAGCAGATGTCAAGAACAGTAACTTTCTACTGCGGACGAAATCTGTGGAATTTTTTTTCTTGTTTAAGCAAGTATGTTTACGGAAGTCCTTCAAAAAATGCCAAAAAAGGCAGACCTGCTACCTGCTGAGAGTACCTAGGTCTTTTTGAGTTTCTCTGCTTCACAGACCATGCTAGTTGGAGTGCTGAAGTGGGGTCCACACACCCTGCCTTGCTTCAGTAGTTTTCAGCCCAAATGATGTATGAAAATAAGCAACAGCAAAGCTTTCCTGCTAGAATGAACAGTGCTCAAACATTTAGGAAAATACTTCTGCTATTTTTGGGGAGCTTTACTAAACGAAGGCCCAATTATAGTTGTGGCAAGCAAAAATAAGCTTGATTTAAACTATTCAAATAATTGTTGGGTTTTTGTCGTTTCAGAAAGGTTTTCAAAATTTTACCTAGCAATAGCTAATTAAACAGGACTCATATGCAATTTAAACAGCAGTATTGTAACTGTTAGAAAAGAAGACTTTGAAGAGTTACATTGCTACATAATTAAAGTATTATGAAGTGCTCCAATTCACAAAACGCTTAGGTGCTTCATTACCTTTTTTGCAGTCTGCTCATCCATTAAAATAGGAGAATTCTGAGCTTACATGAAAGGAAGCACATAAATGCATTATTGAATCAGAATTGAACTAGCGGCACTACTTCCATATTCCATGGAAATTTAGTTTCTGACAAGCCTTGCAAAGTCTGGAGAATTTCATATATATGCCGATAAACAATTTTCATTGAATAAATAGAGCAGCCTATGAATAAAAAAAAAAAGGACATTTTTGGAAAAAAAGGCATGACAACAAATCTGCTCTTGTAGTATTTGTAGAAGCACTGAAAAGCTTAGCAATGATTGAAGACCATCTTTCTGCAATGTGGGTTTACATATGTTCTGAATATTGTCATATCAAGCATGGATTTAGGCAGGGAAGCAGTATTAAGCATGTTTAAAATTTAAACATTATAACTGATGTGTGTGATCTGCAGTTCCATAACAGCTGACAAGGGTGCAGCTGCATGGATGTCCTTAAATTTTCCACCCCTGTTATATGCCTGTGAGGAAATAATCTGCTGCTGAATTAGATTATAGAAACATCACCACCACATGTTAAAAGAGCCAGCTCTTGACTTGAAGAGTCTATGGTTAGGAAGAAAAAATAAAGGCTGGGATCATGGTGAGAAATGAAGCAATAGACAGAGTTTCTAACTCATGTGTCTTGTTTTATAGTTTTTGAGTCAAAGTGGGTTGTTTTTCTTGGTTTGCTTTGGGGGTTTTTTTTATTTCATAAACACTGCATATACGAACATTCATTCTGCAAAGTTGTGGATCCAAGGTATCTGATTCATCAAAGCTGTTTGCACCATAAGGATTGCAGCTTGTTATCCCTAATGGAAACATGGCTGAAATACTCTCTTCTTAGCTGTGTTTTGGTACACCTGTCCCTTAAAAATTTTGTGGCAGCAGCTTGTACAGCCATGTTTCCACAATTTTATATTAACACTTAGACTTCTCTGCAACATCATTAAGTAGTTAATGGAAAAACCCCAACTTTTTTTAGTGCTGAGCTGGATTAGCAGAAGATTGTCCTTCCCTGCACCAAGACTGATGCTGAAATTGAGATAAGTGATTTACATTCCAAAAGGTTCATTAACCATCAGACTGCTATGGATTGGATTACTAATGGCATCCTGATGGTTGCATGCAACTTCCAGCAGATTTTTTGGTAGCTAGCATTAAATCAATTTGAATTATTATGGGGAGTTGCTAATACATATGGGTTTTTCAGCCAGACTCTGTAACTATAGTGGCTGCCAGCTCTGTTTTTTAATTTTCACTAATGGTTTC
The DNA here is from genome assembly GCF_047830755.1 of Zonotrichia albicollis. Classification (NCBI taxonomy): domain Eukaryota; kingdom Metazoa; phylum Chordata; class Aves; order Passeriformes; family Passerellidae; genus Zonotrichia; species Zonotrichia albicollis. The sequence goes on along the minus strand of NC_133819.1, from coordinate 43,623,238 downwards.
ATGCTCATCCAAGATATTGTAACTCACAAGACCAAATGGGATGCTATGCTCTGGCAGTTTATGCCAGAGTTTCAAACCTGAGATATCAAAACCTAAAAGCATGAAGTCCTTGCCTTATTCCCTACATGTGACCCAACCAATCATGGCATTACAGTAGGAATTAGAAAGTTTGACAAAACCAAGTTCACACATTTCAGGGCATTGCATCAACTTTCCCAGCTTATGAGATATCTAAAAAGAAAGGGATTAAGAAAAATCAATGTTCCCTCCATTTTAGTTTTTTGTTATCAAAAACAGTTTTCAAATTCTTAGATAATTCTCCTTGTATTTCAGAACTTTTCTCAAAAAACACAAAGAAAATAGCATTAATTAAGAAAACAGTTATTTTTGCAGTGGGGATCTTTATGAGAGGTACCAAAACTCATGATTCTTGCAGCTGGAAACACTAGGATGGAGAAGGTTACTGTAAGTTTTCCATGCATTTATCTATTCCCTGGTGTATCTTCCATCACTCTCAGCAGCTTTCCTGCACAACTTGGTGTAACTCTTAGGACGAATTTAATGCAATCCTCTTGCTTTTCTATCCCCCGTGCTCCCCATGGCTCAGAGGAGCTACATTCTCTTGTGGGAAACCTCCAAGCTGGGTTGTGCCTGTCCTGCTATTCACCACTTTATATCTGACTTTGAAAAGTGCTGAGTACAGTCCTTGCTGGAATCAGTTGGAGCAGCAGGAACACAGCAGCCTTAAAAATCAGACTGTACAGATCTTGATGGAAAGATGCTAAACCAAGATGCCTGAAGTGAAAGGCCACTGCTAAATACATTTAGCCCGAAAAAAGAAGATTTGCTTTGTGCATATACAGGAAGAGATGTTAGATACAAAATTAAATCTGCTAACTGGTAGAAATGTGAAGTCATTCCTTACCATTGATAAAATAAAAGCAAAGGTAGAAGTCTGAAGTAGACAAAGAGGGATAAAGACCATAGGACTCGACCCAAATGAATAATTGATTGCTTGTACTATTTTCTTCCTGTTTTTCAATGTGTCTAGATGAAGAAAAGCATTCTCCTTGAACTTCTTTCTTCTGAGTAAACAGGAGAATTCTCCTATCAAAAAATTACAGCAGGAATTTATTAAAAGGGGTAGTTCTTGATTTAAAACAAGTTGGCCTTCTGGAGAGGCAGAATGTTTGAAGAACACTTCTGTCTCTACTGTATCTCTATATTGATGTGTTTTGGCATGGTTGGTATCTACTGCACTTGTTCCTCTCTATTTGAAGCTGAAAAGATCAGCATGTCTGTGGTAATTCTTCTTTCCTACTGCCATCTTTTTATTCTGCAGGAGTGCAATAAGATGGCAGGATGAACAATACTCCACTCCTGGTTATATAATGGGAGTTTTCACTTTTCCCTAGCTTTTTTTTTTCCTCTAGTTCTTCTAATTGTAGTTATTCACCGGCTCTTCTCCCCATTACATGGCACATCACACCGCTAGATCACTAATGCCACTGCTTCCACCTGGCAGAAACCAAGTTCTTCTTTTGTTTCTCAATGTTCAAGTAGAATGGGCTCCATGTTTTAAGCTGAAGTGCTGTGAAGGGATGAGTCACTTAGTGCAGCATGTTTATGTGCCTTTCAGGGCTGTCACCTGGAGCTCCAAACCCATGGCAGATTGGTAGGGAATGGATTACGTACTGGACTTCTTACAGATGTAGCTCTTTGTGTCCCATCAGTGATCAAATGGCCTAAGGGCTGTCTCAGTGATACCTATGTGCAGGCTACACTCTTACAGCAGTAGGATCAATGCAGGCTGCACCCTGACATGCTGCTCCTGGTTTCCACTGCATGGTTCAGCCAAAATCCCTCTTGCACTCTGTTGCTAAAGGGAGAGCTTTCTTTTGACTTTTGCAATCATTGTAAGGTGCTGAAGGATTTTCCACACCATATCAGAGTGTATTTAACGCCAGGTAGGTGGCAGCCTGGTGGTGGATTTCAGAAAAGTACACCCTAGTGATGGTACAGGCCTCAACCCACACTTTCCTTGTTTTAATCTAGCCCTAATAAGCCCAACCTGTGGGCTGCACAAGGCTCTGAGCTGAGACTACTACCAACAGCATCCTCCAGTTCAACCTTTACAGTTTTGGGGTTGGACTGTTGATACAGAAAAATAATAAATGCATGGCTTTAAGTCTCATAATTTGGAACAGAATGCAAGAGTGTGTTTTCTCCCCAAACATCTACAACAGAAACTATTTTTCTATGGCCTTCCAAGTCTAAAGACAAACTTTGTCAAGCATTATTTACATTTCTCATTTCTCTGTATCAGTGTGTTAATAGAAAATGCCACGATGCTCAAAGAAGGTATTGAAAAGTATTCTTGTCAAAGGGAATTTTAGAGGAGATATCAAAATATTTTAATTTTTTTTTATTATGGAAGTATTGGATAAATTGCCCAAATATACTAATTGAAAAAAGCATGCCTGAAATATATTAGCTATGCTGAGAGGTGGGTTTATAAAATGCTATTTATTTTATGCAAAGATAATTAACACATTTAACACTACAAATACATAATAGCAGTGCTGTTGATTTCTGTTGCTTTTCATTTTCATTGTTTAGCAAGACATGAAATTGCATATTTGAGTTTTGTTGACTTCAACATTACTGGTATCAGGAAAAGACCCCAAATACACAGAAAGAGAACTGAAATCCAATCAAAGCTTTCTGTGGCTTATTACAGTTTTACAGCCCCTAAAAGTGGAAGAGCCTCACTGCCAAATGTGGTGATTCTGTGAGTCAAGCTTAGCATTCTCTTGGGACAAGAATACACATGATCATATGTAGCTGCATTAATTTTTGCTCTTTTCTTAAAAAGAGGATAAAATCCAGGAGATTTTAGCCAAAATGGGTCTTGGTGATGCCTTTCATCCCTGATGCAATGCTTAGATTTTCAGCAGTGTTAGCAATATCAAATTTTAGGACCCCATGAATAAAGACAAAATGGCTTATGAATTACTTAGTAACTAATTAGGCACATTCCACTGCAGCGGTGTCCCAGAGCGGGAGGCAGGGGCAGGAAGCTGGGAGGGCTGTGAATAGCCTTGGGCAGGACTGACTCCTTCTGAGCCACCAGGCTGTAACCCCAGGTGGGCTGTGCATGCAGACTGTGGGAACTGGGATCCTCAATCATAGTCTGAGCATGCTGGACTGCTGGGGTGTGCTGAGTGTTTTGTTTCTATTCTCACAGTCAGAGGAGCCTGAGCAGTGTTTTCATTTTGAGGATTTTTTTTCATGTCTATGTGTCTGTCCCTAAAGCCATCCTTAACACGAGTCTCAGAAGGGAAGCCATGAACTACACATGGACAAATTTCCATCTAAACCTGCCTTACTACAAGGCTGCTTGTTCATAGCTTCCGTCATAGCTCAATTTTAAAGTCTACCAGGAGGACCAAATCCTGCTGGCACTGCTTATTTATTGTGGCCAATAGTACATGCAGTTTCACGGGGCTTCCTGGGAGTTCCATGGGGTTTGTCTGAAGGTTGCTTAGATCTGGCTCTTCTGTGGTATCTTTGCCCTAGGTTTCTTCTATATCTGTATTGACCATCCTCCTAGAGGGCAGTGTCTTCCACAGGGTGTTGTGCTCTCTTTGTTGGCTATTTCATCTTCAGTTAAAACCCCTGAGTGCCAGGGCTGAAAGATCTTGTGGTGGGATATACAAAAACCAAATCATGGTGAAACATGTGTAATTTACACCCATAAAACTGTATTTACGACATGTAGAGCATGATAGTAGGAAACAAGAGTAGATACATGGACTACTTGCACTCAGTGGAAGTACTCTTGTCTTTAACAATCAGATCTTGTGCTCACTAGTTGAAAAAAAGTCCACATTTAGCATCCCTGCTGTTGCCAAGAGGTCTACCAGGCTGGATTTGGTATGCTCTGAGCATTTGTACCTCTGCAGAGCTATGCATATACCAGCCAATTTTATAAATCACAGTGAATGTAAGAGGGACATATTAAGTGCATGTGCTGCACATATCTGTTATATGTGGATATATTGTTTACAAATAACTCCTGGAAAGTCATAACATTTTCCAGGAGGACCTGAAGCCATTACAGAAAGCGGCTTTAGCTGCTTCTTGCCTGTGGTGATTGTGTAGGCAAATCAGATGTAATAAAGAAGACCCCTGTATGTGGTTTATCCCAGGCACCAGTCATGCTCATGGAAGGGAAATTTGTGGTCATCTCAGATTGAGCTTATACATCTTTGTATAGCATGCATGTATATGAGGCTTGATTACAATGTTCTTGTTTTTCAGAAACCATTTTGAATTAGATATTACCAGATACTTACAGCACCCATAACTCACCGAGATCCTTGCAGTACCAAACAGGTCCCAAGTCAGGAGTCTGATAGGGTGCTGTCTGCAAGCCTGTAATACAATTCAGCTAAACTTGCTCTCTACTTCTGATTAGCTCTGTAGTATTCAATGTCAGAATGTGTGCTTGTCAGTATAATTGTGAGAAGAACAGAGCCCTACTCTATTTTTCTGGATTTTGCAGTAGTTCACAGGCAGGCTTCCACTGATGTTCCTGCGTAGTGGGTCAAGCTGTTGGGATGCCATGGCTTCAGTGAATGGTCACCCTGTTGAGAAGCTTCAAAAGAACCATGTGTGAAAGAAAGAATGAGAGTACTTTATGATGGACTTTAGTTACAACATATCTGTTATTTTTCTAGGCTGTCATTTGAGCACATGGTCCAGATTCCCCAGTTGTGTGCAACGACTCAAGCTGGTTTAAATGGACCTTGTGAATTGTTACTTCTAGTATAGGAATTCACGAAAAACTGGTAAAGCACCATCTACCTTGTGTAATAGTACATTGCCTTTCTGCTGCTCATGACTCCATTATATAATTGATTTAGCTGTTGAAATACAACATTAAAAACAAATTATTAAATCTTTAATTATGAACACTTCATTACAAAATTAATTTTCTAATGCCTATATCAATTGACATAATTCATTAACTCATCTGAAAATCTATATTAGTTATGCTTAACTTACCTGGGTGTATGAGGCAAGAAATCTTTCTCAAGATAAATAAATTAACAAAATAAATTTTATACTCAGTTAATTAAAGAGCAAATTACTGAAGCAGCACAGACTTCTTACGCAGTATAATGTAGCTCTACTGATACTCAGGAAGCAAAGATCATCCCATCACCTGATGTTTCTCTGTTGACAATTTTGTGTAAATTCCTGAGAAATTGTGTAATGTTGGATTTCTCTCCTGATCAATCCTGTGTCACCATGAGCACTTCTAAAGGTCTCTGTGCTGGCTTAAGTGCTATTCAGCAGCAGCAAATGTCTGCCCTGTTGTTCCAGTGGGCTGGCACTACAACATATTTGTCAATCTGCTAAATCTTTTGTCCTCCAGGACATCAGGAAAGGAAGAAACATGACTATAAATGCTGCAGAGGCCTGGTGCCCCGGATGTGAGATTATCTGGCTGTACTAAAAATTAGTTCTGGAAGTTAGTTTTGGAGTAATGAAAGGTGGAATTAGGAAATAAATGCTTTGCATCCTGGTTAGAGTAAGTTTGAATTAATTTCTTTGTAACCTCATGATATATCAGAATCTAATTGTGTGAGTACAGTATTCTGTTCATGAACTGAGGATTCCCAAGCAATGACATTTGAAAAAATCAACCATCAGGTGCTTAGCAAATTTAAATCATACTCCATTTTTTGTGCCTTTTCTTACTGTCATGCAAGCAAGGTCATCTGTTGTATTGTGAATGAAAATAATATTGAAAACAATTTCATTTTATAATAAAGAACTTAAAACTTAGCTTATTGGGAGACATTAAAATATCATCTGTAAAGGGAAAAGCAGCCAAGTATTTGACACATAAAAAACTCTCCCTTCTTGGACAGAAATAATCAACAAAACTGTGTTTCTCCATAGAAACAGATTAAAAAAGAGCAATCGAATAACAATGAAATTGAAACTGCTTCAATGAAAACCTGTATTCCCAAGGCTCACTTTCTAACCTTGGAGGGAAATTGTGAGAATATATGGCTGAAGAACTTCCAAATGGCTGCATAGTGCTCTGCCTTCAGACAGCTGCCAGGCACTAAACTGCTTGCTAGCAATTCGTGGTAAGTTAGAAGTGCAGCTAAATGGTAAAATATGTGAGTATTTCTGTTACTACTTTGAAGGACCAGTTTTGTCCTCTACAGAAAGCCTGTGTCCTCAGTGACATGTAAATTAAGATTTGATTGAAGCTCTTAACACCAAATGAAGGTTGTGGAATAATAAATGGCAGTCATCATAGTTTTTGAATGTCTGGGCTGTATCTGGGATATCAAGTAAAGAAAGATCTAGCACTGAGGCTTCAGGGCTCAGCTTGGAGATAGTATTCAAGAGTGTTCAGTGAAAAAATTACTTCTTTCTTATGCCAGTGTAATCACATCTGATGAGTTATGGCACCTTATCCTATAAGCTGATGCAGGTCATTATGCACTTGTGCTGTTTGCTGAGCACTTGTTAAATATGCAGGAAGCACAGCACATGGGTATCTCCTGCCACTGTGTGATTTCTATTAGGTCCTTCTGTGTTACTTATGGCCAGGTCAGGATGTGTTGAGTACCTTCATCCCAAAAATTCAGTAGTCAATTTTATGTGATTGTTAAGGATCAGAAATCAAAACCAGAATAAGATAAAGGGCTTTGGCATAATCATTGCTTGCCTCTGTTAAATGACCTTGCTGAAGGTAATCTGGTGCAGGCAAGGGTGCAGCCCTCTTATTGCTCCCTGCTGCAAAACTCATCTTGGTGCATGGCCATGGTCACTCTGGAAGGTGTGACCTCCAGAATATCAGCTCCTGCAGCTGCTGGCCTTGTGCAGAGGGAGTCAAGGAGTTTGCTGGGCTTCCTCACTAGGAGACTGTATGCTCAAGCTTTTTATAAAAGACTATAAGATAAACTAGTAATTTGGAAATGTAAGCCTTAACTTTTCAGTACCCAAGAGGTGTTAGGTCACCACTGAGTTACAGCTCATTGCTATTTCTGAAGAAACTTTCATGGCTGAAGCAGAGATATGGAAAAAAAGGCTCTCTGCTGAGGCACGAGCACTACTCTGTACAGTGATAGTGAGGGCCAAAAGACTGAGACCCTTTAACCCCTGGGGGGAGCCTATCTTGGAGGCTAAATCCATGAGATTAAATCCTTGTACTGCTTTGCAGGATTTTCCACTGCCTGTCAAGAAATTACCCAAATCTATTATGCATACCTGATTTGACATTCTCTCTTCAAACTTGTCCTTCTTATCTCTAGCAGGACTCAAAATGTTACACAAAAAAATCAGAATTACAAGTGCTCCCATGTTAAATATAAGATAATGTAAAATATCTTATGGAAAAGACAGTGCTATCTCTCTGCCTTATCATGGTCCTCTCACTTTTCAGTCCAGTTAATCATTGTTCATTGGAAAAACTTTAATTTATGCTACAATAATGATGTGCTCTAAAAAGACACTGTGCTTTTCAGGTTCATTAAGATGTTCTGCAACTGGCTTTTCAAAACTGGCTTGAACATTCACAGTGCAGCAGCATTGTTCTTTATAGCCCAAGGTCATTAGATGGGAAAAAGCTTCATGTTTTACAGTTTTTCCCCATGGAAGTTCTGCAGTTGGTCTCAGAGAAGTGGCAGCATTTATGTTTTTCTTCAGTTGAAATGTCAGGGCTGTAGTTCTTTGTTATTCCACACTTTATGTCAAATCTAAATTCACAGGAGGCAAATTAAAGTTGGCTCCCACGTTTTCCCCAGCATCCCTGGGCCTGGACTGGCAAGGCCACAAGTTCACCAGCCCTTCTTCCATGGCTGCTTCCCGCTGTAGCTCCGGTAGATGGAGCAGAGTCAGAGCAGTGCCGGCAGCTGAGCCGAGACAGGGAGAGCCCCAGAGGCCAGGCTGGGCCAGGGCTCAGTCACTGCTGTGTCTGTGTGTGTGTCACTGACTTAGAGGTTTACAAGCTATTTAATACTTATATAGATACACAAATAAAAGAAAGTAATTACAAATAATTTTAAGACCATTCACTGGTAGCCCAGCCCAGCGAGACCCCTGGTGTCCTTTCCTGCCCTCACACACCCTGTGGTGACGCTGGTGCTGTTGGGGCCTGGCCGACATTGCCATGCCTCCTGTGCAGTGGCACTGCATTCGTGTGTCAAGAAAATGAATGTGGCATTTTAAGGTGTTCTTAGCCAGGAAAGTTAAAGTTCTGTGGTGGGACATGGTTGCAATGTGTTTCTCTGAGAGAATATTTTATAATGTATAGAGAACAGAATGCAGAGGTAGCCATGTGAAAGTAGCAGTGGCCTGGTGGCTCAGATGGTCCCCAATGGTGTAAGGGATGAAAGTTTGTGTTTCTGGGCTAAATCAGAGCACACAGAGTCTGGTGTCCAGGAAGAGCAGCTGACTTATTTTCAAACCTTTCTAGGCAAAATTTTTGTCAAACCTCTGTTCAACCCGACTTCTTGTTTAACCCAAGTTGTTGTTTGCACACTCTTTCTCTGTAATATGCCTGATCATCTCTTTACTTAAGGCACACAACAGCTATAACTCACACCCTGTGATATGCAGCTGGAGTCTCAGTAGCCATGTTGCCAGGAAAACAGTTAAAAATCCGAGGCAATTACAATAAAGTCCAACAAGATAAAAATTTTAATCTGTTTGCTTTTATAGCAGTCCATACAGTGACTAAAAACTATCAGTCTGGACTAAAATATTTGGGTTTCATGACATTAAGCTGAGAAGACTTGGTGATCTCTAATCCCCAGAACTATTTTGAATGAAATGAAAAGGTTTCTTTCCAGAGGAGAGTAAACTAAAATCAGGTAGCTAGTTCAGTCAGGAACAGTGTGACTGTGAATTAATGCACTAGCAGAGCTCTTGCTTTTTTTCTCTTGTGTTTGAGCTTTCCAAAAGGATAATGAGTGGGAGGGAAACCCGTGCACCTTCCAGGATTTTTATGCAGCCTAGAAAGCTTAGGCTTACCAAGGAAATCACTGACAACAACTGCACATGATCTGAAAACTAAAGGGGACTGTTGTAGCTTCCTCAGAGATCTCTTTTGTTCCAGAAAACCAGTGAGTCCCTTGGCACAAGGGCTCTCAACCAATTTAGGTCCTGCTTTCATCGTACTGGGGATTGAGCAGCACTGTTTCCAATCCCATGAAACTCCCCATTCTCTCCCTTAACAATGTCACCACAGTTTGCCTGGCACTAGAATTAACCTGTATTGCACCCACAGGGTTTTTTCACTGTTTTCTAGCTGTGAGAGCTTGGAGTTGCTCAGATGAGACACTGAAACCTGCGCAGGCTTCAAGTCTGACAGGGTTCAGTATAGGCCCTCAAGTTCCATCCATTATTCTATCTTTATTTTGTTTTGACCTAGGAAGACTAAATACTATACAGAAATCTATTTTCATTTCCAATTCTTGAGGTTCATTAAGAACTTCAGAGAGAAATTTAGTCCAAACTTGCTTTTTTATTTGAACTGTGAGCACTGCATTGATAACTTTAGCACTGACTGTGCAGTGACTTAGAGAATTGTGAATATTGTTTCTGAGGGAGTGAGACAAACCACGTGCAAGTACCTATGAACAATCTCATTTCTCTCTTCTTTTATAAGCTACGAACGTGTAAGGCAACTCCATCCAGGAACTTCTCACTGAATTTTTACATAGTGTATATAATAAATTATATACTTCCTGCTTCAGAGCAATGAGAAGTAACTGAGCAAGTGAAAGTAATCAAGCAGAGGCTGGTCAGTGGCTGTTAGCAGAGAAATGGGCTTTCTTAATGAAGAACTTTTCAATTAAGAAATTACAATCCTGGTTTTCCTGTAATTTCAGTTGTCTGGGCTGTTTCTAAATATTAGTTTTCAAGTGCTGAAAAGCAGGTCTTCATGGCTGTGACTTAGAGGGTTATAAGCCATCTAATACTTATATAGATACACAAATAAAAGAAATTAATTGCAAATAATTTTAAGACCATTCACATTAAATGATCCTCTTCAAGCCAGCCTGTGGCAAAAAGTTTCTGCTGACATTGAGAAGATTTTGCTCAGCCCTGAGCTCTACAGCCTGAAAAGAATTAAGGATCTACTAATTTCTTTTTGCTGTTTTCAATCATCAATTAAACTGAAAACAAGGGCTATAAATTATGGTGACCTTTGCAATAACTTATCATTTGTGGGATAGAATTGTGGTGCTGTGAAAGCACTGTGAATAATAAAAAATATATTAATAACTTACTCGGAAACCAGCAAGCAAAGTGTAAATTGCTTTCTGCTTGGTGTCAAATTTTCATGTAAGATACTGTATCATGGAAATTTTCAGTCTTGTTAAGATTCAGATGACCTAAAAATAATGCTACCCCTTCACCTCTGTACTTTTTGTCAGCTCAGCTGACAAATGTGATTCTACTAGATTTAATCAGCATTTTATAATGACTTCTACAGAAAATAAAGCCTGTTGGTTTTCCCTTGTTGGCCTCCAAAATGTATAAGGAACAATGGGTCAATTTGTTGGACTAAGAAATTGCTAAAAATGTAACAACCCCAAAAAACACATTCTGGTGGTACATGCATTCTCTACTTAATGGAATTTTCATTTTTATGCCTCTTCAACTAGGTTTTTGCAACAAACACTGAAGGAACTGCAGCGTCTGTATAAATTTTCGGACCATCATTTTGTAGACCAAAGATCTTCCTTAGTTCATGAGGCAGCTATGCCATTTCATGAGCCTGATTAAAGTTGTTCCCCCAAAATTGTCCTTTTGGTGAGAACACAGTGAGTTCTTCATGGCCCTTGGCCGCTCTTCACCTCAAAGATGCCGAGAAACAACTGGTGAAAATGTGTTTCTTTTTCTAGTTGCATGTCTGCTAGAAATACAATGGAGAGCAGATAGGTACCAGTTATCTATGTGGGACATGGAGTTCTCCACATCACTGATCTGTGCTAAATACTCAAGCATGGCCTTGAGGTGCAGAGCTTTAGGTCCTGTAGACAATTCCCCATTTTCCTGATTCCCAAGGACATAATGAGAAAGTTGTTCTTATAATCACTTGAAAGTTCTAGATACCAGGTGACACTAAGCTTCTATGTAATCTTTGTTCATCCTTGTATATGCAATAGCTTAAACTTCATCTAATTTTGATAGAAGATAAAAAAATCCCCCTTGGACTGGATCTTTTCCCTTGGCTTTACTTCTCAACTAATGATGGAAGATGGAGTGGAGATCCTTAGTTGATACTTCAACCATTGAATTACTTCTTTATTAGTGTTTTTTTTTTCTAGGATAAAGAACTGCTTCCTCAGTGAAGATACCATATTTATCACAGTTCTGCAAAACTCACTGCTTTTCAGCAGATCACAGACAAAAGATATGAACACCAGAAGAAGCCTGAATTTTAGTATTTGTTCATCTGTCCTTTGTGCCTTCTTTAATCTGATGCTATCTGACTGCAAAGACAGTTTTGCAGTTCTTCAGCAGTGATGGTGGGCAAAGAGGGAAACAGGCAAACATTTCTGACAACTGTCCATGCATGTCCACAGTACAGAGAGAAAGCAGCTTTCAAACTCAGCTTCCAACTCCCTGCGAGTTTGACAGGAGGATTCAGAAGGCCCATTTTCTTTCCTATATTTTAATTCCTGCTGTTGAGGTGGCACTTTGCACTGTGGATGCCAACTTTGGTGTTTGTATGTCATTCATAGTTCCCCAAGGGGAAGCTCACAGGGTGGCTGCATCCAGATGGGCCTGCCAAGTAATCCTGGCTACTCAGCAGGGTGCCACCTTCTGTGAAGTGACAAGGACCTAAAGAGATGAAGAGGGAAAGCAGTGTGAGTCCCTCCCAGGAGGTGAAGATGCAAGTCCTTTTCTCTGTTGAAATTGTCCTTGAAGGGAAAGTGCAGATGAAGCTGCACCATGAAGCAGATGTTCGGATCATGGTGTCAGATGAACGCTGCTCTTTTTAAGGTCAGTTTTACCTCTTGACACAGCCCAAAGGTGCATGTAGCTGTCAGTTGTTTCTTTTGAAAATTTGTTCTGCTTCAGTGAGTTGGAGAAATTCCTTGTTCTAGCAAAGTCCTAAAATAACAGATGGCTCATATGTCAGGCATCAGCAAATCCTGAAGTTGTGGGCATGACCCCTGTCCATGTCCTGTTGAAAAATCTGCGTCTCATCAGGATTAGGGTTTTCTGTAACAAAACCAAAAGTATAAGTTCCATTCACTTATAACATACTGTTGTTGGACTTTAAAGCTGTCTTCCCTAAAAGTAATGGAGATTTAGTGTTCTTCATTATGTTTTGGAAAACATTTATGCTGAGAAATTGTAACTTCCTGAGTGCTCAGTTAATGAGGCTGGGCAAAGCTAAATTGTGCAATTAAGTATTTGAGCCTTCATCATCCATATAAGTGAAAGTGCTGGAAGTGGTTTTGGGTGACAGCAAGATTAAGGGCATATGGCTTGAGGATGGCATCTTGTCAGACTGCTATGAACCTGTATTTTTGGGTTAGCATGAAGGATGACACCATATTTTGATCAAAATTAAACAGGTCCGTCAGGTATTATGGTAACTTGTGGTCAAAACCAGGTCAGGTTTTTTTTTTTTTTTCCTTTTGTTTTGTTTTGTTTTTGCAAGTGTCTGCAGCCCTGTATATCATGAACTTTTTGATGGTTATCAGCATGATATTGCACTTGGCAATAGTATTTTCACCAGTTTTCATTAAGGTTTCATGCTCATCCAACATTTCTAAAGAGAGTGTTAGGGCTTTATGATTCAATATGAGAGCAAGAATACTGAAGAAAGGACAGCCTTTAAAAAATGGCAGGAATCAAGTGGACATTATATCTTGTGTTTATGCGGCATCTCCTAACCAGGGGAATTTTTTGAGCTGTTCTGTTTGCCAGTGTTTCTTCATCACGAGTCACTGCAGCTGGTTCTCAGTGCTCAGCCCTGATGCACAGTAATCAAAGCCAGGGAATGGAGCCAGGCTTCCCATGCTGGGGGCTCTTCCCAACTGTCTGGCCAAGGAGTAGGGTAACTGTGGAATATGCTGACAAAGACTGGGGGCTAGGCAGACTCATCGGGCTTAATGCTATAGCTGATGGCTGAGGGAGGCCCAAAGAATTTTGTATTGCTTGTGGAGCTGTTGGCATTGCTTCTTTCATACAGATTTTTCTCATGTAATCCCATGCTCTCACATGCTGGCTTGATGTATTGTCTCAATAATGTGGGAAGGCTGGGGAAAATCAGTAAAATGACTATATTTCAGTACGGTGTGTGTCAAGGGAAGGATGTCAGTCAATCACAGGCTGGAAAAAGCAAGCAATATCTTATCTCTGTGTGAGACTGAAATTCTTAATGTCCCTGTGTGAAGAACTGTGCCTCCATTTTCAGGCACTTTACTCCCTTGAGCAGCCACATATTTAACCTGTGTTGAGCGCAAGTGTAAATCTTGATGTATTTCACAGTGCAGAGCCCTTTCCAGCAGAAAGGAAGAGATGAGGTGAAACAATAACAGAAACTTCAGTTACTGCCTGAGATCTGTTGGACCAATAAAGCAATTAAAATGATGCCATTGAATTAACAATCTTTACACAAGGAATGTGTTTAGGAGATTGCTGTGGCTGTGAAAAATATTTTAAACCATTCATTTAAATTTTTTGTTTATTTGGTCTGCTGAAGCACTAGTTCATGAGATGACCACTGTTCTGAAGTGATTCAGATCACTTTTCACTTAGAAGAGGTCTCAGAAATGTCTCAGTGAACTAATTAGTCATCTTTATCCAACCTAAGAAATATTTCTCCTTGTAGCAGTAATAGTGATTTGATGTCATACTGATTGCTAGTGGAAATAAAAAAAAATTTGAGCTAGACTAGCATCTGAATTAAGGTGGCTGGTATCCTTTCCCACCTTATATTATTCTTGTTATTCTCTGCATGACTGATGTCAAACCCATAATTTTCAGGTAGTCTATGCAAATTTATTAAGAATGGTTATGTAAGTAAGGTTGCTTTCCTCTTTGTGATGGTCTCATCCTGGCATAGTCAGAGCACATTGACACATCTGTGTGAGGAGGCAGCAATGGTAACACTGGTTTGCATATATTCCAAGAGTGGTGGCATCTGTTTGGTGATTAGCTAAAGGATTTTGGCTGTCAGAGCTGTCAATCTGACACCTTTGATGAGCACTAAAATAAATCTGTTCTACCAGGAACTGTTCATTTTTTAACCTGCTTTTGATTTGCTTGACTCTTTGTGTCCTTGCCGATAACTACTAGAAAGGCTAATGCATTATCAACTCTGAAAAGGGAAGCAAGCGGCTGTCATTTTTTACACAACAGATGTTCCTGATCAGGAATCAGACAAAGGATCTCATCACTCTTCCTCTGAGCAATTTAATTTGTCTGTTCCACGGCATACCAGCCACCTCCTATCTAGTCACTGATGTGCCCAAGTCCTACTTCATTTCAGGATCAGTTCCTTTAATCTTACAGAATTATTAAGTTTTTTTTCTGTGCCAGGGCAAAGAGAGTGGAAAAAAGGAAATTGCTTCATTGCTTATGTTGTCACCAATGATGCATCATAATGAAAAATAACAAACGCCTATTTCAAAAATAGGAAGCCCAAGTACTACATCTTAAGAGAACTAGAAAGTAATCTATGAGCACTTTTTTTTAAGAAATAGCAATATAGATTTAATGATGTTTCTTTAGAAGTTTTAAGACTCAGAGGTAAGAATAAACAGTGTATAACTCATCAGATTCTTGTGATGCAACTTAGGAGGATGGAAAAATTTATGTATTTTTAAGAAAAGCTGTTGCTTTGGATCCAGTTCTCCACTCTTTAATCATGCAAATTATCTGAAATGAGTAATTACCGACAATGTTACACTCTTTTCTATTTAGTTTGATGAAACGGTATCACTCTGCTGCTGTTTTGTAGTCATGGATGGGTGCTGCTGGGGGTGTAAATTCTGTAGTTATTCTATAGTTTATTTCCCAGTTATTCTGCTAAAGACTTGCTGGAAGGGAGAGGCAAGGGAAGGTGGTCTTGTGCTTGTGGTTAGCCCAGCACAGAAAGGTCAGCTGCTGCTGACAGTACAAACAGGACTGTCCATGGCCACAGTCCCAGCTGTCAGTCCTGGTAAATGAGTGTCTTGGTTTGGAAAGACAGGTGTCTGCTAAGGAAGGCAGGAGCCTCCCCTGAAATGGAAAATGTAAACCCCCTCCTTCTGAATTGATATAAATTTGAAATTAAAGGGCTCTCAGGTAAAAATATGGGGGCAGGAATAACAGTTCTTTATTAGGGAAGAAAATAAAAAGATAAAATAAACAATGCAGTAAGCCAAAACAACACTGACAGAGTCAGAACCCAACCTGGCACCCTGTTGGTCAGGGTGCTGCTACCGTCCAATTGGAATTGTGGCTTTAGTCCTCCTGGAGTGTCTGGTGTGGTTCTGTTGGAGCAGGGATCCTGTAGAAAAGTGTAGTCTTCCTCTGAAGATCCAGTGGAAGAGGCAGCTGTTCCTCTGGGAAATCCAGTGGAGAAACCACACTGGTGTTCCAGAATCTCAAGATTATATCTGGGTAGGAATGCTTGGCTCCTCCCTCTGGGTGGAGCATCTCATAATGGGATGTTATAGTTCTTATCAGTCATGCAGTGACATTCAATAGCCTGTTATCAGCAGATGTCCCCTCCCAGAGGAAGGAGTGGGTGTGGAAGAGATAAGGAAAACTGCCCACTTAACAGAAGACAACTGCCGTACAGATGGCAAAGAGAAAACAAATTGCTTGGCAATCCAGGACAATGAGCAAAATGTGTTTAAGGACATGGCTGTCCATCAGTGGTAGAAAGAGAAGCCACTCATGTGACCTCTTTTCCATGTGACAGGTGGACAGGACAGAAGTGATCCGAACCTGCATAAATCCCGTCTTCTCCAAGCTGTTCACGGTGGACTTCTATTTTGAAGAAGTGCAGCGATTGCGGTTTGAGGTCCATGACATTAGCAGCAATCACAATGGGCTGAAGGAAGCAGATTTCCTCGGTGGCATGGAGTGCACACTTGGACAAGTAAGTGCCAATGCCATTTTCCCCCTTGTTGCTCGTTTTTTGTATATATGTGGCATATGTTCTTTGTTGAGTGACTGATAGGTGAGATTTGTGGCAAAATTCTTAACTGGTGCTTTGAATGGGATAATTGAGAACTTCTGCTGGTTTGTTTTACTGCTGTAGTACAGCTTCAGTCCTTACAGGAAATGGAAGATCAGTGATTGGCCTTGGACAGTAAAAGGCCATGCTCATTAGGCATTGGAAAATAGACTGATTTTGAAGAAGGTTATTGTTCCTTACATTGCATGGGGTTTAAAGCAAGTTCAAAGTCCAAGAAACACTTAGAAATATACTTTATTCACGTAGGATAGTGCCTGGTGATAGTGTGATAGGGTTGGATTCATCTCCCTGACTCTCAGTCATCCAAAAGTTAGGTGTCTAGACTAAGTTACTCTTCTGATTTCCATCTTAAGTTCAATGGAGAGAAACAGACAGTTCCAACCATTGATTCATTTTGCCTGAGACATCTATCCTAGATTAGGATAAATTGTCTTCAGGAGATACCTGTCCTTCCTTATCGTTTGTCAAGAGAGTCTAGACAGCTGGCTTAGGGGAGATACTTAACTTTTTTGATTACTAAATTTAACGGTGATGAGTCCTACCCACAAGATCAATATCTAGATGTCATCATAGCCAACTCTGTGGTGAATTCCCATACTGCTGACTGGTGGTACACTGCAGTGTTCCAGGCAGAACTGTTTATTTCAGACTGGCAGTTTTTGTCATGCAGGGTTTCATAGCACAGATTTCTGCTCTGTCCCTAGTGCAGAAATTTGGCAAAGCCAAATTTCACTAAGCTGAGTGTAAATTTGTTCTTCATGCTGTGTGCCAAGAGCAGGAAGTGCTTTTGTTCAGATTTTCCTTTTCAGTGCTTCCACATAAGTTTGTATTATGAACAGGATACATGTCATGGAAAATGCTGCAAAGCTTTGGTTCCCTGTTTTCTCACCTTTTGTGGGTCCTCACTCAGCCCCACCACAGAGGAATCACTTTGATTTTCTTCCCACAGCTATTAGGCCAAACATGCTGGACGAGGAAAAGTCCTCTTAGCAAGAGAAATAATATGAAATATATGCATTTACTAAATTGGAAGCTCAAAATAAAGATGTTGGTATTTAGGATATTTACAGTGCACTGTTCCTTTTGACAGATTTCTTGTGGTCTTGAGCAATGAAAAGAAGCTGTCCTATAACACGAAGGGGAATGGGAAACAAAGCAAAATGTTATTATAATCTTCTTCTTGCTTAATTGGCTTGAAAAAGAAGGGGGGAAAAATGTCACTGCTGCTGCCTGTAACATAAATGTCTTTATAATTATTTGATGGCTATAAATAGCACACAGCTGGGTTGTTTGCAGCATAATTTCAATGGTAACCAAGAAAAAATAACAGTGTGAATTCTGTTCACAGAAATGCAACTTGGAGGACTCTGATCTCATACTTAGTTATGTTTGGTGGTGTTCCTTCCTCCCGCTTTTCTAGTTTTTTGCCTTTATATAATTTAAAACTGATTTAGGAAATTCCACAAGAGTAGCACTGGAACTGTCATCCAAGTCAAGCCTTTATGAAGACTCCAAAGCTGACAGTCCTACAGCACAGGCTGTACACATGGAGCTTACACTCTTGTTTAGCTGTATGGTGTAATTACAGCATTCTTTGAATTTTGATAATAGACGCACGGCTTTTCTTGAGACAATTTTGACATTAATTTGTTGTCTACATAATTTTAATGCCTGAATAAAACAGAATTTTTTGTAAGAGTGTGTGTCAGCCTCCCAGCTCACTTTCCCAGTGCAAGTAGGATTTAATGAGATATCCAGGAAGGCTGTAGATTTTTAGGCATAGTCTGAAAGACTGATGCCCTTCCCACCCCCACATAGAAGTGCTAACTTTTATTGCTCTCTTCAAGGTAATAGTTGATCTCTAAGATTCAGTGCTACCTGTACCTGTTTGTAGATCATCGCTTAGATGTGTGGCAAACCTGCATGTTTACCCAAATCATGTAACTCTTCTATCAAAATCAAAATTAGTATGAATAACAAATGCTGAGAAAGACAATAGCATGATTATACAGATTCACAAAGACGAGTGCATTTTAGCTTTATTCTGATCTCAGTCTTATATGTAGCCTACCCAATAGGTACAGGCTTGTCACAAATTTGGGGTCCTAGATGCGAATGACAAAAAATGCATTCCTTTGGAAGGTTTCAATAATCTCCTTCCAAATGCTCTAATAAATTTGTGTTCCATGAGAGTGATGAGGGCAGTGACTTGTAGGCTGTTAGATCTGAGCCATATACTGTCTGGAGACGTCCCACTGGATTTTCTGAAAGATTTATTTATACTGCTCTTGCCTAGACAAGTCAATTCTGTGCCTCTACTGGGAAATACTGTGGTTAGCAACATCCTGGCATGTAGTCAGTCATACCTGGATGTGAAGAGCTGATTAATCAACAGGAATTTCTTATGCCACAACATTTAAACATGGTAGAACAAATGGTTGTGGGTAGATACCTGATGAGTGTAGATACATAAATGTCAACACGCTAAATAGAAACATTTCCTCAAAGTGATTTGTTTTGTCCATCACACTTAAAAGTTTCCCTTCCAGACAAAACAATAGCAGATTGTCTTTTGAATGGTTTGACAGGAGCAGGCTTGGTATGAGGTGTATAGTAGGGATTTTTGGTGTGTGTTTTTAAGAACTAAAAGTATGTTCCTTGTACTGAGAAAGGCTCTTTCTACATTCCAATTTCCCAGCTTCTTGAGTGTCCTGGTAATGTGCAGATTGGCAGAATATCAACAAATATGTTCTCTACAGTCAGAATGATAACCAAATCAAACAAACCCTAAAATATTAGAGAAGGCAGGAAAGTTGAGAGTGCAAACAAATTTATCTCAGTTAGCAGCATAGTCTTAAAATATGGTCTGCAATTGCATATTGTTTATAAAACAGAGTTTTTCAAGGAACTTCACATTCAGACAATGTACCATACTCCAAGCAGCTTGTGTTGTACTGTTTAAATAGTGACATTGTTAAATGGTAGGTTAATGTGCATAACTAAAAACTGTAATTTTTAAAAATATGCTATTATTTTATTTTTTTTTGTTCAATTTCTAATTAAATGTATAAAATTAGTATCTAATAATACCAGTTCTACAGTCATATGGTAGTTATTTAATCAAGGAAACTGTAGCATGTTTTGCTTCTAACTTCACAATGATTATTCTTAATTGGGAGCATGTTTGTGAAATTAGATTCACAGGATCCCAGCAGAGTTTGTTTGGAGGGGTCCTTAAAGACCATCTAATTCCAATTCCCATGCCATGGGCAGGGACACCTTCTACTAGACCAGGTTGATCCAAGCCTCATCCAGCCTGGCATTGAACACTCCAGCAACCTCTGAGCAACCTGTTTAGCCTCACTACCCTCATAGTGAAATTCCTTCCTAATATCTAGTCTAAATCTACCCTCTTTCGGTTTAAAGACATCAGCCCTTGTCCTGTCACTCCATGCCCTTGTAAATAGTCCCTCTGCAGCTCTCTTGTAGCCCCCTTTAGGTACAGGAAGGTGCTGTAGGCTCTCCCCAGAACCTTCTCTTCTCCAGGCTGAACAACCCCGACTGTCTCAGCCTGTCTCCACAAGGAGAGGTGTTCCACCCCTCTGATTCGGGGCCCTCCTCTGGAGACCCAAAACTGGGCGCTTTGCTCTGGGTGGTGTCTCTGGAGCAAATCCTTAGTTAGGTTTACTTGAATTGCCATACAAGGAAGTGGCATAGACATTTGGGAGGGTGTGCTTTTCATATCATAAGGTAATTTAAGTGAGGAGGGATTCCTGGGGTCTCCAATTCAATCTGCTGCTCAAAACGGATAAGAACATATTGTTCAGGGGCTTCTCCAGCCCAGTCTTGAATATCTCCAAGGATGAAGTTATCACAGCATCTCTGGGCTTTGTCCCAGTGTTTGGCACCCTCACAGCAGTGATGGCTTCCTGTGTGTAAGCAGAGGCATAGTGAACCCTCACTCCTATATGCAATTACTTTTGGTAGCCTTCAGGTGGCAAAAGAAAGCCTGAATTTGCAAAGTGAAAATAACCAGAGCAGGTATGGCTTAGTTTTAGCTGGTCTTGCTTAGGGAGGAAGGCAGTAATATCAGCCTTCTTGAGCTGCTGCTGTAAATTACAGCTCTCATTCTTTGGAGTGGGAGTGTTGGGGTTGAGCAGTGGTTTGGCACTGTGCTTTCTGCTTCAGCAGAAACTGCTTGGGATGCTCCATCAGGCTGTGCATCTGCCCACTAATCCTCTAACTCTTCAGTTCACCCTAAATAGTTGCTATTCTTTGCATAGGCGCTGGCAAGCAAGGGCACCCATCCACAGCTTTGTAGTGATAAGCAGTGAAATCACAACCAGTAATATTTTAATTGCCATCTTGGGCCACCACTCTGTAAGGGTGACCTCTTGCTTTCTTACAGATGCAATCTGCATCTAAAGATGCTATGAATCAGTTCTTGCTCTGTCATGGTTTTGCAGATGTCTGTAACTTTGGAGAGTAGATTCTTCCCTCTTTCCTCTTTGTTTTTCTCTTTCCACTTCCCTGTGCCTAGGTAAAGTGTTGAGGCACTCCTCTCACCCAGACTAATAATTTCCAACTCAATCCTCACCTAGTATCTGAGAGTTTTGTACTTCTGTTGCTTTTTGGTTCCTCACAAAATCTGTAATTGTTTTGAGTGTCGGAAGATAGATTGATTTTTGTTTAATGGGTCAGGGTTTTATGTATGTGAAAAAAAGCAATGGGGAAATAATATTAGATGGAAAAGCACAGTCAGAAATTTAACAGTGTGGTTTTCATGTGGGATAGTGTGGTGGTTGGGGTGCATGGTATGGGATTTGGTTTTCTCCCAGGATCTTGCCCACCCTCAGCTCCTTGATGAGGGGGTGAAATGTTGAGAGACAGTGCTGATGCTGTGCGCACCCTGCTCAGCAGTCACCAAACCCTGGTGTGTTATCCGCACCTTTCCAGGTACCAATGGACCTGGAGGGCTGCTGTAGGAAAATGAAACTAATACAGACAGCAAAACCCCAAATCCAGGTCCTCTTCTGTTTATATGTCATGAGCTTCTAAAGCACTCTTACTGGAATAATTAAGCTTTATATTCCATAAATTTTGTAGAACATTGAAATTGCATCATATAGTACAGTAAGGGCTGAAACTTTCTAATAACCGAAGTTAATTTCTTAATTACACGGTAATTATCAGGGGGGTGGCCAAGGAAGATTTTTTTTTCTGAAGTTTCACCCAGAAATTTTAGTCTGTTCTATAAGAGCTCACAACAACTATTTCAATGGATAACCATTTTCTGATGAAAACTAAAAACACATTTCCAAGACAGTCTCAATTACTGCTCAGCTGTTCATGCAACACCATTAAATTATGGAAACCAGTAGAGTTTTTATTTCTTAAACCACCCCAGCTGTGTGGGTTTGGTTGTTCTCTGTGACATATTTTGTGGGAATAACCTTTGTGGCTTTTCTTCCATTACTTACTGTGGCTGGTCTTTGCTGTTTTCAAATTTGGGATCTTATCCCTTGTTTAATTTCTTTCAATTTTTAAAACTGTTAAAATGCTGTTACTCCCTTATTTGCTCAACTAGTAGCAGAAGAAAGCTGCAGAGATGTAAATCTTTTTGTGTCAGGAACATTTTCAAGGATTATTCTGAGATTTAATATTACGTATACACACATTTGTGTACAAATTGGATTGAAAATATTCCTTCTCAGTAATGAATATAATTGTTTCTCGTGTGTTTTTCATAGTATATGCCATTAGCAGATTATGCACTTGAAAAAGCTGACTGATTATTAGTTCAATTTCAGCCGTCACAAATCCCCTTGCTCTTGAATTAGAGAAAGGCTAAAAGAGTCATGATTGCACCTGAATTAATTAAACTGAAACATTTTGCATGAGAATATTTATTTAATAGACTGTTGACTGCTTCTGTGGGGCAAAAGACATATGACCAGCTTTTTTCAAGGTGTTTGAATTTCTAAATCTCATTAGATGTCTGTGGGCCTCCTTAGGTATCTAGGTACCTTTAAATACTTGGCCTTTGATCTCCTCCAAATGAAGTTGCTCAATTCATTAGTGGGATGAATAATCTACTTTATTAGACGTGAATGTCATTTTCTACTAGCGCTGATTCAGAGCAGAAGCAAATAATGAATGCAACACTCTCCCTAACTTTGCCTAACCCTTTCAGAACCTCTGTTATCCCCAGGAAACTCTTGGTTTGCCATTGCAGCATGATCTCTGAAGCTGTAAGGTTTTCTAGATTAATCTTGCCATAGTTAATAGAATTTCTTATACAGTTTGCACTGCTTTGTTTTCACATGCTTTATCTTTTTGTATGAATTACTGTAGCAGTCTTTAGAAGAGTAATTTAAATTTAGTTTGCTATTATAATGAGATATTATTGTGACTAATTCTAAAAGGGCTGCTACTCTACACACTAATTAAATTCAAAGACCTTTTAAACTATTGATAAGATATTTCCTGTAATAACATTATGCCTCTTGTGATAGGCATATCTCTTTTTCTGTGTTCCATTTTGATTGACTATTTTCAGGTACAGATCTTTAACAAAGACAGGGAGAGGTATAATTCAGCTGTAAATAGACTCTGAGCTGAACAATACTATAGCAAACAAAAGACATCTTGGAGAGTGATGAGCATGGTACAGAAAGACTCATATGTACAGAGAGGATCATTATAGCATTAAAACTGGCTCTATGAAGGAACAAGAATTCTGTGAGCAATTAGAATGAGACTTTCTTCTCTGTAGGCCTATGCATCTGAACTTGATCACTTGAAGGGTTTTCTCGGTATCTGTGACCCATTCCCCAAAACTTTTTTTTTCAATGAGAGTGGAATACAGTCTCTAACATTTACATAATGTCTGGTCTCTCTTTGTGTTGAAATGTAGCATGCTTGGTGCATCTGCAATTGTGTGCCACTCTTCATGAAAACTATTTGGTGGGTTCAAAAACAGCTGGGAGATAGATGGCAAGATAAACACAAGCACATCAGAGTTGTATAAACCTTGTTTTGTCTCAGGCCAGGCTGAAAGAGGAATGTGTGAAGAGAGAGCTTTTACACTGTGAGGAAGAGATACTTCTGCTGCCTGTGCTTAAAATTGATCATTCATTGTTCACCTATACAGGTGAAATGTCATCAAGGTCTGACATTGTATTTGGGGGTGTTTAGAGGTTTACAGTATCTGACTTGCATGGACTAATATTTTAATTTACAAGCTTCAGAATATATTTTACAAGTGTTAAATCTTCAATTGTTTGTCTAGTCACTCTGGTTGCATCATTCCACGTACAGCAATATCATGAAAGTATTGCTGTCCTTCATTTGGGACACTTTGTAGCAGTGAAAAATGTGCTTAAAGGGGTAAAAATTTATACTGGAAGGGAAGAGCTTAAGAGAGTCTGTAGCATAACTGGCAAATACTTTTGATATGGTTATGTCCCACAGGATCCTTCTTTTGCGGTGCATTGAGGATTAAAAGTATTTTGTGAATACAGTCAAGTTAGTTTGATTGTATATGTTAAAGTCCCCACTCAAACTTGACAAGATAGCAGTTTCTAGTTTTAATAGTTACCTATTAAACTGCTATTGTCCCAACCTATGAGTTTTTATTACTTTTCTGATTCTGTCTTGTATCTCACTGGGGTGGAGTGTGGCAGTGACTGTGTGTGCCTTGGCTGCTGGCTGGGGTTAAGCCACAACACAAGGGTTGGTGCAAGATTTGAGATGTTTTTTTGAAAGAATATGATTGCTACTTTTCTTTCCTTGATATATCAACATGGTTCTAGCAGATGGTGGAAACACACTCTATATGTACCACTGCTGTTTGGTGGGAAATTGCTTCTCCAGGTTTGAAGTGTGTTTACCACCAAGGGATCTGCACTTAAATATATTGGATCATGAAGATTCAGTCTGTGAAAAAGGCATTTGGATAAAGGGAAAAATGCTACTAAACTGTGACTAGGTGCTCTTTGCAGTTCTGAAAAAGAATTAGGTTGAGTTGAGTAACTATGAAAGTACATATAGCAGAAATAACATCTGGGAGAAGAGTTAACACAGAGGTGCTAGGAAATAAAAGTTATTTCTCTGGCTATCCCAGCTAGCAAGGAAGAGATACAAAGACTTCTTCAAGCTGTGTACTATTGTGATTGAGGGAAATTTGTGCTTGATCTCTCTGTGTAAATAACTAAATTTGGGGTTCCTGTAAGAAAGTCCAATGTGCAGAAGAGGACAATCCAAATAAAGAATTTAGGACATTTAACCTCTGGGTCAGGGTGGCACCTTGCAAAGCTGAATCAATGCTGTTGAAATAACTTGGTTAAAAAGCCATATTGAAAACTTGGTGCTGGCTCTATTTATGAGCATTGGGAATACTGCATGATATTATTGAAAGTTATCCCTATACTTGGTTGAAAAAGGACCACCTAGACAAAGACATTTTAAAAGTTTCTTAAACAAGCCAGGTAAAACAAGTCATTATATTTCACAGCTCGTCTTAGACAGTACTGATTAGTCACGACTCAGGCACAGGAGAGAGGAAACCTTCATCAGAGTCCTTGTCTCTGAGTGATTGCTGAGCAATGCTTTGGTGCTTTTATCTAGAGTCTTGCATCTGTTCATACTTTTAAAATAATGAAGAAAAAAAAGTGCAAGGCCTCTTTTAGCTATTTTAAATTGGAAATAGTATTAAATGGAGATGTAAGTTCAGATTTCTCTATAATATTGAGTATCTGTCCTTAACCTGTAAGGGCTTGTATGTAATAAGGAAAATTAAGATCATCATCAAGGGAATTTCTTACTCCCATCTTACCACAGGGCTGACATCCCTTATCACTTCAGACCAGAAATCTACCAGAGAAGATGTTCTGTTGAGATGACTGCATGTCTGATAAATAGAAATAATTTCATGTTCATATGCTCTCTCTCAGAATCAGAGGCTTTTACATCTTTTTTCCACCTCATGCAAACATATTACTATGATGTTTTTATTGGACATATGGTGCTCTTCGGCCACAACTGGGTAGTAGTTTGTATGTAGCTGAAATTGAACTTGGCTTCACTTCTCTAAGTCTCACCTTTTATACCTCTGAGGTGTGGCTCTTGTACAAGCCTCCCCAAACTGAGCAGTAAAAAGGATTGTTGTTGTTTAACCCCAGCTGGCAACTAAAGCACCATGCAGCTGCTTGCTTACACCCCCTTTGCCCTGTGCTGCCACTGTGGGGAGGAGAATCAGAAAGAAAAAGTTAACTTCATTCTTGAGATAAAAACAGTTTAATAATTAAAACAAAATAAAATTTTATTGTTATTATAACAACATCGATAATGAAAGGAGAGAGAAAGAATAAAATAAAACCCAAAAGAAAGAAATGATGCATGGTACAATCACTTTCCACCTGCTGACTGATGCCAGCCCATCCCTTAGCAGCAATCAGCAGCTCTGAGCCAACTCTCCCCAGTGTTTATACTGAACATGGCAGTCTGTGGTATGAAATATCTTTTTGGCTAGTTCAGGTCAGCCATCCTGGCTATCTTCCCTGGCTTTTTGTGCACCTCCTCTCTGGCAGAGCATGGGAAACTGGAAATCCTTGATATGGAGTAAGCACTACTTAACAACAACCACAACATCAGTGTGTTAACATTATTCTCATACTAAATCTGAAAGACAGCACTATACCAGCTACTAAGAAAATTATCTCAATTCCAGCATGAACAAGGACTGTTTTCTACCTCTATTTGCTGACTGGTAGGTCATGTTTCTAACAAAATGTTGTGAAAATACATGTTCTCAAATTGCAATGACGTTTTCTAGGGCTGAACTGGATTATATTATTTGTGTTCTAGAAGGAAGAGAGATATTTACTTTCTGCACTTCTTTGCATCAGTTTTGAAAAAACCCTTTTTTTTTCTCTGAAGCATAAGTTTTAAATTGCAAGGTTTTGAAGCCGGAGTCAAGTCAAAGACTCCTGACAAATGAAAGACCTATAGTCAATTACCTTCTTGTAAAACATTTTGCCAGCTCAGCTGCCTCTGCAACTCTGAACTAAGACTAATGGTTGCTAGTCCCTCAAGTCATCATTGTTTAGGACTTGCTGTCTGAAAATCAGGTCAGCAAATGCTTTGTATAATAATGTTCAGAAGAAGATTTGCATTGAGATATTAACAAAAATATGATAGGTAATTGATGGTAGGTTCCACAGAAGTGATTCTTTAAATCAGTGAGTCCCATTTTGTACAGTGCATGAACAAAAGAATCAAATTACTGCTATGGAAAACAGACTCCTTTATGGTTATTGCAATTACAATTACTGTTTGAAGCAACGATGTTGGCACATTGTTGCCAGATGGAGGATTGGTTTTAGTGGCCACTTAATTAACAACTGGTAAACACTTGCACCCAAATACACATATTTACATATGCAGAGTGCTTACTGTGTCAGAGCAATGCTTCTGGCTTAGAGAGTGAGTGTCATTATTGCAGCCTACTAATGAGCACGTCAGAATAAATTATCCTTTCTGGAACTTTGAGCTGTCTATCTGCCACCTGCACAGGAGCTCCCGAGCTGTGCAATGCCTTGTGAAAGCTGTGACGCTTCAGAAAGCAGCAGAGGGAGCTGGAAAAGTTTGGGTAGCTCAGAAGGAAAGTCCTGCTGTTTCTAAAGAGGCTACTCTAGGACACGTTCCCACCTAAACTCTATCTCATACCATGGCTATGTATATGTAAGAAGTCTGAAATAGTTTCTTGGCTTAATGTATTTTACAAAGTTGCCTGAGCATCTTTCTTTGACCATGGAGATAAATGGGCTCCGCTCCTCAGCTGCCATAATTCATTGTCTGGCCGGTACAGATCCCACAGTTTAATTATATATTGAGAATAATCTGTCATATTCCTGTATTACCTCCTATCTGAGAATCTCAAACACGATTTTTTGAATTGCACCTCACAGTTCACAGGAGTGCAATGATTCGTACTTGAACCTATTTAGCTGGCAAGAAGATAAATGTAGGGATGACTTAAAAGATCTCTGCAAACAGTATTTCCAAGATTCTAGGGAAGAAAAAGAGCTGCTTGTAATATTGTCATCTTACTTTTAGTCCTGTCTGTTGTTGCCACTGATCAACACTATAGCTGAAATCCAAAAGTTAGTTTGGAAAATAGAGTGAGATGTTGGCAACAGAGAGCATTATGGAAAGCAGTCCAAAAAGGAGTGCTAAATTATTCATTTAAGTAATAGCCAGCTGCAAAACTGAAATGGTCCTATTATGAACATTAGTTAACAGTATCATGATGTTCTTAAAAAAAGGCAAATGTAATTCTGGAGTGTATCAGCCTTGCAAGAGAAGCTCTTCTTGCTTCTCATGGGAAGGACCAGGGTTATTATGCCCAATTTTGAGCATTATTTTAAGAGTATTTATGAGCCAGTCCATGAAGGCTCATCAGAGATGAGAGCTAGGAAATTTTGTCAAGAAGGAAAGATAGGACAAACTCAGGTTTTGTAGTAAAGAAGACTGTAGGGAGTTGGTAATAAGTCTTCAGATACAAGGATTGCCTGAAAAAGGTAAAAGGATTGTTTTACCTATTCATGGGGCATTTGATAGAAATAATGGACTCTAAACTGCAGAGAATCAGATTAGCTGTTAGGAAAATATATTTACATAAGGATAAATGAATACAATAAATTTTCAGAGGAGAGTGTTTCCCTTAAAGTTCTTTAAGAACTGATTAGATATACCCCTGTCAGGTATAGCTGCAATAGGAACAAGAAGCTGGTCAGAGTGATTCCAGACGTGCTTTCCTGTCATTTGGTGGTTCTCCCATCTCACATTTAAAGCCTGTTTAAAACTTTCTTCTGTCTTGCTGCTTCTATGACAGCTGTACCTGAGGATAATCTGAGGTGCAGCTTTGATTCTCTGTTCAATTTAGCAAAGTGATGGGCAGGACAAACATGTTTCCCCCCCACTGATGTTAGGCTAAAATGTGCATCCTACTCACTCCTGTCTCACAGCACATTTTCTGGCTGGCTGCAACTTTGCATTACTCAGAGCATTTCAGCTCTGGCCATTACCTACTGCTGTGGTTTATTGCTGAAGTTTGTATGATACCCAGGACTCGCATGAAGAGTCCGTAACTCTCTTTTTCACTTGGTGACTGCATTTCTTTTGCATCTAATATTTTGGCATATTTACCAAAGGTATCTATTAATGGATCATTTAGATCAGCTGTTTGGATGAAGTTATCCAAGTACTGTTGGATGTGGGAAGGTGGAAAGGACTGCTTTTAGGATAAAAGCCACATTCAAGAGGTTAAGGTTTTACTTAGGACACAATCTTTTACTCAGTATCTGCACAGTACAACTGTACTACAGTTTTTTTTTTCAGATTACAAATAATGCTGTGACTTCTAAGCAATGGTTTGGATTACCTTTACATCTGTCTATGTTTTGAAGTTTCCACTTCAAATAATAAATAAATTAATACAGTATTAACTTTACTGGTGACTAATACATTGGAACATCACTGTAGTTGAGCAGTTCTACATTATTGTAAGGTTTTTTCCTTTTCTAATACTTTTGCTGGTCTGGTTTTAAATATTTCAAAATCATAAGGGAATGCTTGTTACTATTGATATGGCAAATAAAATCTTTTGTCATTGTTCCTCTGATGCCATATATTTGTAGTATATTTACAATTTGATTAATGACCAAGTTCATTTATAATGCTGAGTTCTTGGGGAAGTTTGGTATGTGGTAAGCAAAGGAGACAATTTTGGAACTGAAATGTGGGACACCTTGCTTACTTCTGTCCTGAATTTAGAGCTACTGACATGTTGAGATAAAATTAATTCCTTCTCCTTGTAAATGGACTTCAGTTTCCAATAAAAATTAATGAGCTGAGTTTTGGAGGCATCTCTGACAGATTTGCTGTTTACAGCTCCCTTCTTATTGTCTTTTACGTCCAGTTAAACCTTACTTCTGTCCCCTGTGACCATCACTGCAATACTTGAGAAAAATCTCTGTGTTTCTCACTATTCTGTTCAATGAAGTGAATTGTGTTCTTCCCATTCTGCTTGACCCCAAATGCTTTTTTGTCCTTCCATTGCATCCTATGCAGGCTTTCTGGAGACCTTTCTTGTTGGTTGTGGTCTTACTGTGTTAACTCTGATCATGGATTGAGAAAGTACTTTGACACAAAAGGAAAAAAGAAAAAGAAAGCAACATAAAACTGAAATCACAACAAACCATGTATTTACTACAGATTCTAATTATTTTTCCCTTTGTTTTTATTTTCCTGCAGATTGTTTCTCAGAGGAAGCTCTCCAAGTCCTTACTCAAACATGGCAACACAGCAGGAAAGTCATCTATAACAGTAAGTCAGTCTTAAACATGCTTTTGTTTTCCTGTTATTTAGAAATATCTAAAGTGACTAATTCTCTCTAAAAGCATCCTGCTAAGCCACCAGAACAGCCCTTGATTGAGAAATGTATTTAAATTGTTTATTTGACAATTTGCACTGTTTCTGACAAATGCTTCTTTTAAGAAAATGGCAACAAATAATGTATGACTTGTAAAAAAGCCATGATACTTACAATTACTACTTTTAGGGTACTTGGATGGCAACAAGTAACTTCTGCTGCTTGAATACTTTTAGTTGAATGATTAGAACCTTCAGAAATTAATTTGTACCTGCTTTGACACATAAAGGAACCTCATCTTTCTTTTCCCTTGGGCTTCTTTCAGCTTCTCAGGAAAAAAAAAAAAGTTTGATGAGATTAGTTTTAGATGTGTTGTGATGCAACTGAGGACTGGATTGCCATAGCCCCATATGTAACTTGAAATTTGAAAATCAATCAGTGTATTACCTCTCTTTCATCTTCCTCAGTGCTGGCTTGCTTGGGAGATGAGTCTTGTCTGCACTGAACCTGCCATGCTTGTGACTTTTGCAGCTCTTTTTTATAAGGCTATAAAAAAATACTCTGCTTTGGGTATATCTGCTCTGTTGCCTCATGAGATTCAGAAGGATTTTTTTTCCTTAATGTGTGATTTGCCAGATGGTTTTCTTCTGGCTTGATTTTTTGGGGTTTTGTTTTCTGCCTTCAGCTGCAAAAGAGAGAGCAGACTCTGAGGTAGTCTCTTGAGCACCCAGGGAATTGGATTTCTTAGATGTCTTCCTTTGTGCTTGGCTGGGAATTGATTCTCTTAAATGCATACAGTAAACTTGGTCTTGGTCTGGGGTTGGAAGGGAGTTCCCCACTCATCTGGCTGAATAGAACCAGGAGAGAGTTTTGTTCCCTAAATAACTTCATATGGTTTGCCTGCTGGGATGATCTGAGCATACTTCATCTCATCCATCCCTGTGGTGTTCTGGACCTCCCTTCTGTTCTTTGAGGAGCACAAAGTAGTTTAGTCTTGTGAAAACACAAATGCTGTAGTACAACTAAAATTATTAGGCTTGTTAGGGGAGTGTTCTGGCAAAAATTAAATCACTGTGATAAACAGAAGATGAGAGAAAATGAGTTAATAGTCCCTGCTGGCCTCACACTGGATGATAACCATGAAATATGGACCTTATTTACGTGCTTTGGCTTCTGTCCAGCAGTTCTAAAGAGCAAGTTGACTTGAATGGGAAAAAACTGAACCCACACAAAAAAATACTGTGTGGAAAGTTTTTGTCTCAACAGAATAATTAAAAACTGATTAATGATCATTATTTCTGGACCTGGGGACATACCAGGTGTCTGTCAAACATGGAAGTTATTTCCTAACTCATTCAGTGTAGTGAATTACGAGTTTTTCATAGTATTTTGAAAGTTCCTATCTTTATATTTGCTGGAATTTTGTTAACCTTTTGACTGTGTAATGTCTCATCTACACAATCTTATGATATGGCTGTGGGAAGCAAACAGAACATTGTTTTGCTTCTCCAGCTGGAAGTCTGTCAACCTTTACAAGAGCAGGTTCATTATTTTCAGTTAAAAATACTTTATGAAATTTAGTGTGCAATTCCCAGAGCGCTGTTGGTCACACGCAGCTTAACCAGATCTTGTAAACCATCAGACTACATGGAAGGGAAATGTGTCAGACTCCATGGGTCAAATTTCATCAGCAAGCTGATGTTTGCCTGGAGGATGTGACACACCACATATGTGCCTGTGTGATGGTACTTTATTGCCCAGTTAACCATCTGTGCCCCTGTGTGGCTGCATGTGAG
Source organism: Zonotrichia albicollis (assembly GCF_047830755.1). Classification (NCBI taxonomy): domain Eukaryota; kingdom Metazoa; phylum Chordata; class Aves; order Passeriformes; family Passerellidae; genus Zonotrichia; species Zonotrichia albicollis. The sequence goes on along the minus strand of NC_133819.1, from coordinate 43,591,758 downwards.
TGTTTTGTTTGGAGAAACACCACAGCTTACTGCTGGGAGGTGTCACAGCCAGAGTAGTCTCAGCTCAGGAGATTTTACTTAATTTAATGAATTGCCAATCAAAGTAAACTTTTAACTACTGAAAAAGAACTTGGACAAAAAAAAACTCCTAGGGAAAATGTTTCTCCTGCCCCTCTCCTGTACTCCACTTCTGACACCTCTCCTGCCTCCTTCATAGTCTTCACTCTCTTTGCCTTCACTTCATGTTGTGCTCAGTCCCTTTGATGAGGTATTGTGTGACACAGGTTAGGATCAGAAAATAGTGATTTTTTTTACTGCTCTTTGAGGTTTTTTTCTCTCGTTTTCTTAGTTCTGCTCTGGACTCACGCACACCCTTCAGGGGCATCTCTGCTCCAGGATGGGTCTTACCTGTGGGTGTACACAGAGGTGCCTCCTCCAGCATGGAGCTCCTCCTTCAGAGAGTGAATCTCCAACTGTGTTCCCACAGCATGGCCTTCTCCATGGCTCCTCCTGGATCTTCTTTAGGGAGGCATTGCAGGCCTCTTACCTCTCCTTCCTTTGTGTCTCTTGCCTCTGGCAGCTGCTGCACTTCCTGACATAGGTTCACAAGATGCATATGGCACCCCATATGCACCTCTGATGGGTTGATGTTTTGGAGAGCAGTCAGCAGCTGCTGCCAAACCAGTCTGGCAAATTTTTTGGGTTTTCCCAGCAGCTCCTCAAGGACTTCAAGTGGTGGAGACAGCCAGATCCTGTCTGGCAAGGTGCCATGGCTGCCATGTGTGTGGTCATGAGCATGAAACACCTAAAAAATAGGTTATTTTGGGAGATTTAATCCATGGGGAGAACATTTACAATGAGGAAAAAGTTTTAAAGCTGTCAAATAGAATATAATGTGGTTTGTTTCAAAGAATATTTTTCAGTGAAATATGCCAGGTTTGGTTAGTGCCTTCTCTCCCCTGAGGCATGTTAATGGCTTACTTAGGAAACTGGTTTAGTTGGTTCTGTTGGGTTTTTTTATAATGTTGCACAGCAGAGTGACTGGCATGATTACTGATATAGCTTACACCATCTGAAAGAATCGCACTGAATTATTTTAGGATTACTTGCTTCTGACTCCATCCATGGTAAATTGTTTTGCCAATGTGGCTATTGCAAAAAAGCTATATCAGGAGAGTTCTCATGCTGAAAATGAGCCTTTCATGGCAGCTAATGCCAGGTGACTTCACTCCTTTCTTCATTTATCTTGCCAAATGATGCTGAAGTGGCATAAAAATAATTGGGCTTTAGACCCGAGTAATACAACCCTTGTAGAGTGTTTTTGTCCCCTTGGACACTGGGAGATTGTGGAATTCTCTGTTTTCCACTCTGAGGAGGAGCACTTGGTCAGAGGGAAGGAATCCCTGGTGGATGTGGGTGTCTGTCCACTGGCAGGTGATTGACAAGGCATAGTTGCATGGCACAAAGTGACTCAGGTTTGTGGGCTGACCAAGGTGATGTCCTTCCTGATGGCAAAGAGAAACACATTAACTTGTTCCACACTTCAGTTTCCTAAATGGGGTCTGCAGTCTTCACACTGAAAAATGGCATAGTTCTCCCTTCCCATTACACCATGCACAACTCAAATGTAGCTTTCAATTTCATTTAGGTGATCGCAGAGGAATTGTCTGGCAACGATGACTACGTTGAACTTTCATTCAGTGCACGGAAATTGGATGACAAGGTAAGCTGCTCGATATTAACCTTTCTGAAAGATATAAGAATGCCTGCAAATATAATTTGATGAGATCTTCCATGACAGATTTTTTTTTAACCTTGTGTTATTAAACACATCAGGGTTTTCAGATGGATGTTCACAATGAGGCTTTCCTCGGGTTGCAAGTAATTAAAAAAAAACCTCAAGGAAATCTAATTAAAATCAAGACAAGTTAATTACACTACAACCAAGACAATTTAATTATGTAAAATGCCACAGATCAGAAGTGTTTAGAGAAGTGAACTTTCTGTGAGTAGTCAATGATATTATCACTGAAGTTTCCTAAAATACAGCTAGAAAATTTCATAACAGCTCAGTCATGGTAGACATTTTGTACAACAAAAAGTATATCAAATGTGAGAAAAAGACTTGCATATTTGTGAAAAACTTTTTCCTTCTCTAGGAAAAAACTTTCCACTGACTCAAACACTCCTCAACATTATAAGGAATACCTCTTTCTGAAATTATGTGTTATTGTTTAGCAATTATAACAAGCATCTCAACTCACAGCCCAAGAAAACCTGATGTCTGCTTGTACCACTCTCTGTCATTTTAGTGTGATAGCAGGCATAGAATACTCTGAGGTACATAGTCCCTTCTTATACATGAAGATGCTTCTAATTAGAAACATATGGCAGAATTATAAAAAGGTTTAGGATGGTGATGCCCCAAGTGTGTTCTTGTAAACATCTGATGTGAGAGTAGCTTAAAATCAAATCAGTGAAACTACTTTTGGATACATATACATCAGGTTTACAAAGTCAGGGTGTAACTTATGAAAAATATTTTCACTTGAAACTACCAGAAAATCTCAGGCAAGCAGAAAGTACACTGAAAGATGAATAGTACTGGCATATAACTTCAAAATAAACTTTATAAAATGTATAAAATTTTACTGTGCTCAGGATCATTAGCGATCATAAGTGATCAGGACCTGAATTTGCATCTCATCTGAAAAATAAATTACTTTCCTCTTTCAGAGTTGCTGGAGTCTGAGCAGTTTTGAGTTGCATAATTTATTTAGGTGTCAAAATGTAAATTTAACAGCCTTTCTTTAGACAGGTATCTTTAGAGGTGATTCCCAAACTTGTACACAAATTTCTTCCCATTCCACATGCTGTCACATCTAGGAAAAAGGAAAGGACATAAGCAACATAATAGGACTCCACTTAGTTATTGCTTTCCACAAATGCAAGATGTGATCTGCTTTAAATATTATGATTGCTTGTAGCTCTTGTTGGTATAAATTAAAAGGATAGTGCCAGAGTGCAATTCTGAGCCAAGTCAGTGTTGACTGAGAAGCAGAAGTGATTGAAACACTTTATGGGGATAAGGTGAGAAGGATCAGTCTGAAATACTGCAACAGTGTTGTCATTCTTGCCATTTGAACATGTCCAGTCAAGGTGGGCTTCATCTAAAGAAGAATTCCTAGATGATGCAATGTGCAAGTCAAGCAGTGACTCATCATGTCTTATCTGAATCCAAACTCCTGTCTTCAACTGATGAAAATCTCTGGAAATCTATTGCATTGAAAGAAGTCTTTCAATTTCCTCCAGCTAAAGATGTAGCTCAATACCTGGCTGAAACTTGATTTTAAAGGCTGTAACTTTTCTTATAGAGGATACTTGATCTATAAAAAAATTGTACAGCTTATAATGAACTTTGACATTGTTAGATGCAAGGCACTATTGGTAATTATTTTTATTAAGGTTTGAAATTACTTACATTTCACAGTTCAGCCATTGGTGAAAAAGAATGAGTGCTTTGATGTCACAAAAAGGGAAATAAACATCCAAGAATTGAGAAGAGCCAATTTGTAAAATCCTAGGCATGGTTTTGCATGCCTCTCCCCACTCATAGAGGTGAACACCTGAGTAGAGATGTAACATTAGAGAAGCAAACTGAGGGTTGAAACTGTCTTTGGAGTCTCCTGAAAAACAGAGGAAGCCTCTGTATGTATTTCCTACACTAAGGAAAAATACTTGAACAACGCATTTTTGGAAAATTAAACTGAATTTGTTGGTCAGATTTATCAGGGAGGATATGTTTGTTGCATGTTTTTTACTCTCCTGACGTAAAACTGCAAGAATTTTAGAGAAGCTACAGAACAAAGCCCAATAATTTTTTCCTACTGGAGTGGCTGAAACATTCAGTGAAAAATTATTGGAAAATTATGGATAGGAAAGTTTCCTTTAGTTAACTGACTTCAGCAGAAATAACGGTTATATTCTTTTATTACAGTGCTTATTTGGAAGGTATAACTGCTTTTTCATGTTTTATTGAAGCCCTGTCAGCTCAAATGGCACATCTTTGTTTCAAGAGATCCACTGAGAACACTTCACTGTGGAACAATAACTTTTGGAAAGGTTTTATTGCATTAATAGCTGTGTCACAATTACTATAACAAGCAGTTACATTTTTTATGATAGCTATAATAAATTATAAGCACTGAGGCAGGAAAACTGCTTCTCCTGTTCTGAGAGAAGCAGTTACCATTCTTTGGGAAGGATTATCCAGCAAATATCTGCAAAATATGAGCTAATATTGCTTTTTTATATAGTTCTTTGGTATTAAACTACTACCGAAAAAAACCTCATCAAATGCCCTGTTGCATAGTATTCAACATTTTAGTCTTTTGGCTGCTTCACCCTTCTTTAAGGGACCTTTGACTTGATCCCCAATCCTGAATTTTAAAAATTGTTGGGATCTGAAAATGAATCTACTAAAACATGTGTCAAACTAGGGGCTTAGAAACAGATATATCTAAATTTTTTAAGTGTAATGTACTTGTGTTATTACTGTATAACTGCTGTGCATACTGAAAGAACAATGTGCATTATACCACCAGCAAATGTATTACATTAATCATTTAAATGTTATTAAAATAGCACAATATATTGCAGCTATTCTTCTTTCAGAGGATATTCTTGGAGGATAATACAAAGCTATTAATTTCAAAATAACAACCAAAAAAAGTTAATTGTGAAAGCAAATGTTTCTTCAGCTTATCATTTCTACTTATTGCAAAGCACTTTCAATATAGAAGGATTTTTTTTGTTCGTGCCTCAATTCTGATAGTAATTAGGTCTTTATTTTGCATTGGAGGGGGAGTAATATAAACAACCATCCAGCGTTAAAATCTTTCCTTTTATGTGGTGTTATCTTGCTAGTTAAAACCAGAAATTATTTCCTTTGTGCTGATGTGCTGTCGTACCTTTATGATATTCAGCTAGGAACAATACTGTATTTTGAGCATTAAATGAATTCTTGGCTTCCTTTCTGAATGTTTTTGCACACCAGGGTGCATTCTTTGGATATATCATTTTGAGGTACTTTCAAACAACTTATCAATTTGTGTTTGATAAAGAAACTCTGAACATTAAGCTTTTACCCAGCTTCAATCAGAGTGCTTATGTGTGAGAAGAGGCAGCTCAGTCTTTTTTAACCCTATGCACTCTGGATTTTCATGTCACCATGATTAAACCAGCACCCTCTCTCTCTACTTGTTCTCTTTGCTATACACTGGCAATCTAGCAGAATTTGATCACCAAAACCCCCCATATCCTAGAAGTTTCAAATTTTGAGTGGTGTCCAGATACTAAATCTTCATCAGGGCCTTGAGGCAAACTCTAGAGTTATTTAGTTGAATTTGACACTGGTTTTACAGAGGTTGATATAAAATGTCCTGTTTACCATGTAGCTGGAACAAATAGCCAAGCATACAGCGTTGGTGATCCATGCTCCCCATGAAAGAATTTGACAAATAAATATTCATGAGCTTTGCATCAGCTGTTAAATGGGCCACTAAGTTTTCTCTAGAAAGTGAAGAAGCAGATCAATGACAAAACAGCCCTCTCTCAACACAACATTATGTCATTTTTAGGGGATGACAAGACTTTAGGTCCCTTGAGCCTTGCTCAAGGCTTTGTGGTCTGTAGGAACTCATTTCCTTCTCCAGACATTCAAATTCAGGTGTCCCTTTTCAAAGCCCTGACTTCTTTGTTTGTTCTGAACTTGTGGAATTGAAAAAATGCCCTAAAAATAATTTTGCAAGGCCCAGACTTTGGCTAGCATCTTATCCAAAGTTGTTCCCAAACCAATGGTTTTGCAGCTAATCAAAAATAGGTATGGTGGACATTTGGTGGGGATAAATTAATAGAATTATATCTATTAGAGTAATTTTTACCCTAACACTATCATAGAAACACTTGGATACTGAACAGACTTTTTCACTCCCCCAAATTGACATGTGATGTGTGGTTTTGGATATGTCCTATACAGAAGAATAATATGCATATGCACAAAGTTAATCATGTGGCTCTTTTGAAGAAGAAAATCAAGAAGAGACTTGAAACTATAGGAGATGGACTTAGTGCTTTTGAACCCTACTTTTTCAGCATAGCACAGTTAGAAATTTGAAGGTTTCTCCCTCCTGGGTTAGCAGCCAGTTACTCTTCTTCCCCTGAGCCAGCATATCCAGAATAAATGAGATGTTGAAACAAAAGAGCCTGTGACCAAACTGAAGCAGCACTATAAAAATCAACTTAATTTAGATTTGTGTAAGAAAGTTCAGGGTTGTTAGCTGGATACAAGACTAGGAGAAGGTGTTCTGCAGTGTGTGAATGTGAGCCATGGTGTCTGACACAGATTTGCCTAGTGATATCAGGTTATTTCCTCCATTACACTGCTCTGTTTGTCATCTTAGCACGGCCATGTTACCACACCCTGAAGAGGACTTGTTTCTCTAATCACCTCTAATCCATTGTGACAGGACTTGTGTTAGTTGGTGGCAGCATAATGTCTTGGCCAATTAATTTCTGTTTTGAGAGGGTAGGTGAACAGTGTGCAATTCAACCCCAGTGTGGAATATGCTTCAAAGTGCAATGCATTAGAAAACTGGTGTCAAAAGATCAAACAGGTGTGGAGGAAAAAAGAAACAAGGTAGGTGGATGACAGAGCTAATGTTCAGGAAACTGGGCTGGATGTAGGAAGGGAAGAGGTTGTAAAATTATATTTTACAGTTTTGCATGCCATGATTAAATAGTCAAACTTGAGAACAACAACAGTACCACAGGAATCCTTGTGAGACAAGGACAAGAATGAAGTATTGCTGAGAAACACCAAGACGTCTCACTAAAACTACTCTGGCTCTTCCTTTTCATTTAGCAGTCAGGGAAGAACCCAGTGCATTGTGCCTGAAAAGTTGAAAGAAAATGAAGCCTCAAGAGTAACTTATCCTGTACTTTATTTTAGGATTTTTTCAGCAAATCTGATCCTTTTCTGGAGATTTTTCGGGTGAACGATGATGCAACCCAACAACTTGTTCATAGGACTGAGGTAAGGAATAGAGTTGAATTCACTTTCCAAGGACACAGATGGGCTGTCAGGAGGCATACTTTATGCTTCCCATGTCACAAAGGGAAGTGGTTTTAAATGTGGATGTGCAAACACACTTAAAAACACTTCCTGTGGCTGTATTTCTCTTCTCAGAGAAAAGCAAGGCACAACTTCCCAAGGATTTTTTGGGAATCACAGCAAGCAACCTCAGAGAAAGAAAAAACAGTTCTTATCTCATTTGCTGCTCCTGTGTTGTGTCAAAGTAGAATGCAATGTGGAGATTGTTTACCCAAAGTGATGGTGCTTTATTTCCTTGGCCTATCAGGGCCAAGCGCACGTCCAGATGTCAGTCAGCAGACAGTCACGAGATTTTGTTCAGCTGAGTTGAGTTGAGTTGGGTGCTTGTGCAGATTCTGTTTAGATGTAATGTGATATATTGTAATACAGTAATTAATTAGCCTTCTGATATCAATGGAGTTGGATACATCATTCCTCCCGGATGTCAGGCAAAAAATCACCGATACACTTCCTTGTGTTACACTCTAGTGTTGTTAACTAATGGGTATCAGGTCTTGACTTATGCACTTTACAGTAAAGGAAGATGAAGCCAAAGGTCCAAACCTAATTAAACTGGCAGATACTCTGTTGGAAGGTCAGGAGATATAAACACTAGATTTAGCCAAAACCAGGCTACAGGCCGTATCATATTTTTCCTTTAATACTATGTTGCTTCTTCCCCACCTCCTCTCAGGGATTGTAATCTGGGTGCTTTACATTTGTTTGTTATCAACCAGTGACATAATTGCTCCATGGTAATAAATGGCACTGTCTTTAAAAATGGCATTTAGGTGTACAGGGTGGAGCTGTAGCAGGTGTCAGGGGTTATAAACCTGTTACGGATTCCACAGAGTTTTCCTAGCAAGGCAAATAATGTGCCTCTAAATTGATGTTGCCCATCCCCATTGCCCAGTCTTCCATTGCTTCCAGTTCAGTTCTACAACCTTTCCCTTGTCAGTTTTCTCCCACTGGGGTGTGGCAGTGCTGGAGCAATGTCTGTAACATCATCTGTGGGTATGTATGGGTCTATTTCCCACTCCTGCTCCTTTTGGGGGCTTTGCAGAGGAAGAGTGTTGGAAACTGCCAGTTGCTCAAGGGCTCATATCTCATTGGATGTAGTTGTGAAAACTCCAGCTGAGCTCTGCTTTCTTCTCTTGCTGGTGAATGTACTGTATTGAGAATTGTGGCTCTTGTTAGCATTCTGCTGAGAGATGTGGAAATGTTAAGAGCTCTCTTTCTTCTTTTCACTTACAGGTTGTGATGAATAACTTAAATCCAGCATGGAAGACCTTTAAAGTGTCTGTAAATTCTCTGTGCAGTGGAGACCAGGATCGCAGGCTAAAGGTCAGAAGTAATTCCTACTTTTTTAATGGCTTTACTCATAGAAAACAAAAGTTGCTATCTCTTTTTCAAGTGTAGATTGCTATTCTGCACTTCTTTCTTCTTTGATGGAAAAGATGATCACACAGCTGCATTATGATTACCATAATCAAATTAAGGATGCAGAGAAGTGGTAATCCACTGTAATCAGTAGATTATGCTCTATATTTCTTACAGTAACCTCAAAAAATATGGGGCTCTTTTCCCCAATCAGTTGGATAATTTAAATCCAACATCATTTAACTGGTGAAAGTATACTCAGGGGAAGAGGCAGCCCTTCCACAATCTTAACTACTATTTCCTCACTTCTATATCTGGAGGCCTTCTGTAAAAGAAAAGCTGAAATAGGAGATTTTTTTATTATACTTGAAGAATAGGATGGCCACAAAAAAACATGTGTCATAGTGGAAGTGTTTCTAGTCGGCAGAAAGACAGATAATTGGGAACATGGAGCTTCGTGTAGAAAAAAATCATCTTCTTTTGGCTAATTTGTCTTAAATCAAGTCTTTATCCAATTGTTTTTCTGACCAGGTTTAAGGCTAATACTAAATTTATAAACATCAAACAAAGAGCACTGGTGCAGAGTGTCTATTCAGACTTTTAGACCTGATGGAAGGATATTGGACCTAGAAGTATGACTATTTTTTTTTCTTACTATATCAAATTACTTAATAGAATTTTATTTTGTCCTTGCAAACATTTCTTCTTTCATCATTATAGCTACAAAACCCTGGAGAACAGGTCTTGTCATTTTTCACTTCTTACCGCAGGATGTACTGTGCAGATGGAAAAAATAAAATGATGGTGAGGGTATGTTACAGTGCACATCTTCGCTGTAACTTTTTTACCCTTTCCACAGATGTGTGGAAAGGGTATAAAAGCTGTCTTATGAATGCTTGGATTCACAAAATTAGCCCTGTTATTATGGAACAACATATAAATTTGAGTCAAGAAATGGATCAGATTTCTGCTACTGAAATGAAAAGTAGAATTAGCACAGCACTGCCTTCATCACATTGTGTACATGTGGTCTTTAAATCACTTAGATGAGAAAACCTAGAAAGAGAAGCAAGCAAAATATGAAGTCTTGGATGTGAGAACAAGTGGCAAGTCCATAAGCGTAGAGAAATGAGGTTCCACAGGGAGAAAAATGCTCTTATCTTTGAAATCGAGATGAGAATGTATAAGAAAGGCTCAGATTTCAGTGTGGGCAGAAGAAGATGGGTCTGGGAATAAAGGTGGTCTTTTGAGCTATGAGCAGAGACAGTAGTCAAAATTGTTTGCAGACAAGCTGCCAAAAGACAGGCTGAAAGGGGAGAAGTGAAGAGGAACAAGAGTCGTCCCTTAGGACTGCCTGTAGAGAAGATACAGGCAAAGTCAGTGAGAGAATGGCTGAAGAAGAAAACCAGAGCAAGACAGGTCTCATGAAACTACTGGGAATTTTCAAGACAATCTTTTATTCCCTCTTTTTGGGAGAACTTTTCATGGTTTTCGTTTGTGTATGCAAATGTTTGCAGCCCTGCTTTAGATATCTGCGTATTTGCCTGAGGCTACAGTTCAGCTATTTGCAGAAAAGCTAAAAGTACTAAGATGTGCATCAGATCATTTATGAGTACAGGAATATTTTAAAACTAATTATGGCTGTAAAATATTAAAAAAGCTTGATACTTATTTCAAATTCAGGCCTTTTTTAACTTTAGGTGAGTGTAAGATAAGACTGTTATGGTAGAGCAGCCTCTCAAATCACTTGTATTTGAGAGATAGCATATAATACTTGTCAGATAATTATTTGCTTCTTTTTTAGATGGTCTATAACCTAGGAATTGGATGGCAGCTAGGACAGAAGAGTGAAAATTATAAGCATTAGAGAGATGAAGTGTCTGTGACTGGTATAGCACTGTAAGAATGTTTATACTTTGATTTACTCTGATTGACTAAGCATTCCACTCTTTCCATTACCATATCTTGGAAATTTTGACTTCAGTTGCTTTGTTTCACCTCATAAAGTATATAGCAATATGTTACTGCTAAGTGTTGGAAGAGTTCCCTGTGCCTTATTTAACGTGGGGGAGATTTAGTGTATTCCAGCTGCCTTGCTGAGCACCAGCTTCTTGCCAAGATTGTTTGATCACTGTGAGCAGTAATTGCATAAGGCTGGGTGGTTTTGTGTCTCTTCCTGCTGTTAGTTTTTAACATACTCTAAAAGCATAATCTAAGTTAAGGTTTAAAGAGGCACCAGAAAGTCTCAGAGGGAGCTGTCAGCTTGTGGAAATTCTCAACTGCAGACACTTTATAATTGTGCCTACCTTTGGTTTACCTCTGGAGGCTGTTTGGAAGCCTGAAATCCTGGCCCTCCATCTCTGCCACTGAATTCAAATGGGTACTGAGCTTAGTGGTCAGATTTTTTTGTAATGGGGAATGAGGATTAACATGGGAAAAGTACCCTAACAACTCACAGAAAGTCATTCAGCTCACAGGGAGTTTGCTCTTCATAAGTCTTGCACACAAAGCAGTCTTTACACTGTCTGGGCATTTGAAACTTTCTGGTTTCAAATGTCTGTTTAGAAAGATAAGATGAGCAAGGTCACTAAAATCAAAGCAACCAATAGTTTGGGTCTGCCAAAAGTCTTTTGCTATCATTCTTTACAAAGTCTGTTAATTTTAATTTCTTATGGGCTTTTAAAGAAAAAACTAATTTTGCTTTATTTAGCTGTGGTGCAGAGAATAATGAACATTTTATTCCTCTCAGGACATCTTGTAAAACTTTATTACAATTATTGCTGCTCTAGGTTTTATTATGAGAAGTATATATTAGATTTATGGACCTACTAAGTTTTTCTTCCCAGACAGTGAAACCATCCAAGAAGTCTGGTCACGTTTCAGTGCCAATCATACCTTCTTTAAATGCTAACAGGACAGACAATTAGTGTATGCATTGAAGTGAACAAAATGCCTCTTAGATGCAAAAGTGGTGCATTGCTTCTCTGATATGTAAAGATTTTCAAATCACAAAAGTGACTACTGATAAATCTGAGTGAGGATTGTACTCCTTCTGAGGGCAGGTTTATCCTAGTCTGTTCTGCTGAAAGTCCTGTAAATTGTAAAACTTTGGCATTCAAATCTGGTTTCAGCATGTGAGTTATGTTGCTGTCAATGGTTTATCTGAAATAAAAGATTGTATTGTGGTTACCTTCTGGTAGGGATCACCTACTGCCACCCATTCTAATACTTGCAGGGTTCTTCTTTCTCTAGAGAAGTCCTGGGAATGTATACAGAAAAGTAATCTCTTTTTGTTTTGGTATTAGGTGCTATAATACTTGGAAAATAAACTCCTAACAAGGTGCTTGTTAGGCAAAGGCCAAACAAGCATACAGCATACAATAATTCTATCTCCTGCTGAGGTTGTATGGAGAACCTCCTCAAAAGAGGTTCTGTTCACAAGGAAAAGTAGGAACTGAGGAAAAAAAATCTGGAATAAAAATGTTTCTGAGGTGAACTGATAAGCTGCTAGGAGAGTGGGAGGCACATGTCATATCTGTATAGAAAGCCCTTTCCATCTTCCACCCACATAGGGGAAATTTTCAAAGGAAACATGTCCATTAGATATTTTTCTACCTTTCAAAAATCTGTCTGTTGCAATTATATCATTGATGTCAGCTTGTTTGCTGCTTCATCCCTGCGTGACCCAGATTACAGGTGCTGATCACAGTGAAATTGGTGCAGCTGGGATAGGGACACGCAGCCGTGGTTACCGGGGCTGTTCCATACACTGGGTTATAAGGCCTCTCTCTGTGTGTATGGATGGTTCTTTGCAGCCTGAAGCCCTCAGACAGTACAGTTTCTTTCTTTTGGCAACCATGGAAAGGTTGCCTCTTCCTGTGTGCTTCTAATGAGGTTAAAACTTGGTTCCTGCCATTCTTCTCCATTTTCTTTTATGTCCAGTTGACTCTCTTGGCTCTGTCTATCTGATGTGTTGGAGTAGCTGTATCGCAGGCAATGTTTGGGTTTCTGCTGACAAGTCTACTTCCATATGCTTGTGAACCCCAGTGTACCTACAATGCTCTTAGTCCTAGCAAAGATGCACTCAGGACTTTAAAGGTCATTTTCAATTTATTTCCATATTAAGATCTTGATAAATAAGTTGCTTTCCAATGTGAATTTTCATAGAGCGTGAATTTTCTACATTTTTTTGGTAGGTCATTGTTAACAAGGTCTTCTTGAGAGACCGGCACTTTGCTTAAATTAGTAATCTATGCAGTGCTGTCTCTGCCTTGTTGATACTATTATATAATGTGAACCTCATTACAATATTAATGGAAGAAGCTCCACGGCTTACAAAAAAGATCTTGACATTGTTCTGGATGCAAATAGATAATCACTTGATTTTAATTTTATTAATTAAAATCATTACATGAGAATTTGTTCTTATTATAATGATCACTTCCCCAGTGTCTGCTATTGCAATTTTGGGGGTGGAATGTTGGGTCTGCTTCAGACAGTTATAACCTTCTGTTTCCTTCTGATTTCTTAAAAGTGTTGACTCTTTCATGCAAAATGATGGATCATTAGGGGAAGAAATTGCTTTTTACAGATTGTCTGCTCCATTCTGAGTTAAGGAAAAGTGAATAGCAGCGGATATTTTTATACTCTCTGAATTATTGCTGCTGTGTTCTCTAGATCAATAAGTTTTCAGTGACCTTTAATACTTGACTACAGCTCTGCTTATAAAGGTGCATTATAAACTGTAAAATAAACCCTCAGTATCTCTGAAAGCCACTAGTGAAAGTAACTGAGCAGAACCTGTGAAGGAGACCAAGTAAAGTTTAAAATACAAGGAATAATATAGTCAGACAAATCCATTAGTGCCTTTATTCTTTCACAGTTTAACTGTCAGAGTATGTGAAGCACTAGTATGGAAAGAAACAGTTTGTGGTCAACAGCAATAATTTCTGCAGGATTTTGAAAGCCATGTGCCTTAAAAGGCAATTCAAGCAGTATCAAATGATGATTAGAAAGGCATGACCTGAAGGATTTTATGCTGTTCCCTAAAAGAAGGCTCGTTTGTTGTTTTCTTTGGGCTTTTAATTCCATGTAGAAAGAGACTGGCACCAAGAACAAATTACAGCACAGGCTAGATTTGCTGGTTATTTTCTTGATTGGGTGATTTCAGTCATACTTGATTAACTAAGCAGTTCTACATTTTCCCTTCAATTTACTCACCAAATTAATGCCAGTGGAGCCAATCATTCCCTGCTTGCTTACCCTGGTGTTATTGAAGAGGTGTTTGCAAATGGAGTCCTTCATGTAGAAAATGTTCAAAAATAAAGAAGGGTGACTCAACCTTTACATGCCTTTAGTATGAATCAAAAGATAATTTCAAATTTCTTTTTTTTAGTTGTTTCCTTTTCATTAGGTCAAAGCATTTTCCTGGAATCTGTAGAATAATTGCCTCACTCTTAGAGAATACCACTCTTTCTTTACAGACTGAATAATATTTATTTATTTATTTATTTAGTTAGTTAGTTAGTTAGTTAGTTAGTTATTAGCCACTTCAAAGATGTTATTGTGTTGTGAATTTTCAGCAAAGTTCTTCTAGAGCTAAGTGTGCAGCTGATAATTTTGGATAATTAAAAGTTCTTTCTTGGTGCTGAAAAGAAAAAAAATAGGCTTAAATATTAGGATGAGATGTATATTTAATAAGCTAAGAGAAATATTTGTTTAAGTGCATACTGCTTCATGAGCATAGGAGTTGTAATACAGTCTTCAGAGAGAATGATGCATTATTTTGAGGGTTATTATAAAATTGAGCAACACACTGTGAAAGGCAGTGTCTGAGACCTTCTTGCCTAAATACCATCAAACCTTCATTTCAAGTAAATGTTTCTTTTCCTTTTCTTTCATATTACCCTTGCTTTCTCTACATGAGAGAGAGAAGTGCTACCACAGGCACTACACTGATTATTAAAAACTTAAGATGCCTATTTCATAAGGCTTACAGTGACTGTGGGGAATTTGCTGCAGCCACTCTCCCTGTTGTCTGTTTGGGTTAATCTACAATTGGCTTATGATATTAGTGCCTCCTGAATTCACTAATTGTAGCACTGTGTTTGGAACCCTGACTTGTCTGAGTGTGTCAAGGACTGACCTGATCAATCTTCATAAACTCGATGCAGGTGGAGTGTAAGATTTAAGATGACCCTCAAAACAAAACTGATTAACTCTATGTGTGTGTGATCTCAGCTTACAGATTTATTTTTTTTTCTCTTGCTGTTCCTTAGTTGTATTCTTGATAAAGCAGCTGAAGATGCTAGGGAAGAAAATACCATGTTGCAGTCAAGATTTAGGGGAGAGAAATAGACTCAATAAATGAGCTTGATCCCATATCTGTTGGAGTCAAGTGAACTCATTCCAGTGACTTTCATAGCCACTAGTTTGTTCTCCATTGAAGTGAACTCCAGTGAATTGCTGGATATATAGCAAATTAATTGTCACATTAACTAATCTAGATTTGGGTTAATTGATGTTTGTGACGTGCTTTGAAGATGAAAGAGTTCTCTAAATAACAAATGTTGTCACAATAATTAAGGGTCCAAGTGAATTGCACAAGGAGAGATCATCTGATACATTGTAGTTATAAAGAAAAGAGATGATATTCACATCTCCAAGGGCCTGGGTACTGAAAAATGTGGTAGAAGGCTGAAAATCTGGTATATTTAAATGAAAAGGGCAAGGTAGCAAGGGACAGGAGTCTTTCTCCCAACCTTGGATGACTGACAGACCAAATTTCAGAGTTCACCCTGTGAAAAGGGATTTTTACTTCCTGTTCCTTACCAGAACCACCAGTTCCATGAACTTTAGGGGAGAAATGAAATTTCCTCCTGACATTACAAGGGGAATTCATAGGCTGAAGCAAGGGCAGAGAGGACAAAAAACAAAAAAACAATTTTGTGTGACTATGTTTGTCTGGATTAGGGGATCTGAGGAGTGTTTTCTCTGTTTCTCTTTTGCAAATAAGAGGATTGCCTCCAAATAATTTGTACATTGTATTTCTTGTGAGCTTCCTTCAATTTGCCTACTGCCTCCATGGTTCCATCCCAAGACAAATAAGTACAGGCTTCTACAGCTTTGCTATGCAAGCCATCAGTATGAGAAACATTTTGAAGGGCTCTTTCTCATTATCTTTGAAACCGAGTTTTAATCCTCTGAAATGAAGCAGAGGCTCCTGTAAGTGCTGCTGACTGTAATCCAAATCAGGGGTCTGGTTCCCTCACAGGGGAATAGCTGATAGAGCACTAAATCCCATCCCTGGGACCATTTAAAATGAAACAAAGCACAGCCCTGGTAATGAGGACCATTCCATACTGGAGGGTGGGCATGTGGGATGCCAATTAATTAAATGACCTCTACATTCTTCCCAATTTTCATATCTCTGTGTTGATAGTGCACTGAACATCCTTACAGACCCCAGAATTAGCTCAGAGCTGCTTACTGTGTAAGTTTAGAAACAAGTGTTACCATTTTGAATTAAAATAAAAGAATGAAGCTCTTCTGTCACTAAACTAGATCAGGATTAGGCATGGCTGTAACCTTGTAAAGCAGCTGAATGCTGTACTGAGAGAATTTGAAGTCTTGTATATCTTAAAGAAAATCCATCATTTTCATGCCTTTGTGTCTACAGGACATTTTACTGTGGGAGACTTACACCATCCTGTGATATTAAAAATGGAAGTCTAACCAGTTTTTCATATTCTTTGTCTTCATTGTTTTCTGCTGAGATTGGAAAAAATAGGGAAGGCAATTTCTAGACAATCTCATTTCAGTCTCTTATAAAGTAACAAAGCCTCACATTGGCTGAAATATAATCAACTTACTAGGGCCTTTGGTTTCTTTCCAGTTGTATTTTTTACTGTGTAAATTGAAAATTAAGCACTCACAGAAATTCTTTCCTTGTTGTAAAATCTTGTAAAAAATGTAGTCATTGCAATGAACTACATACTTTAAACAGAAAGATTACCTTAAAATTCTACTTATAAATTGTATTTGATAGTTTATGGGCTAACATACTGCCATGTGAAAATGGCTACATGGTGCAGATAATAAAATATGTATATTTTAAATTTTAGTACTCTCAGAGAAACTAGCAGAATCAAATCTTAGGCTAAAGAAAACATTTGTTAAAAAATTAGAAATAGTACCTTCAGGGGCCCAATTATAAGTTGTTTGTGATATTCAGGGCATCACAAGGGCAGAAATAGGTATTAAGTGTGTCTAAATGCAAATATTTTAGAAGATGTCTTATTACACAGTGGTTACTTGAAAAGTGTGAACTTAGTCTCACACTAAAAATGTGTATTTAGCCCTTCTGTATCCAGAGATCTCATCTAACATTCATTCTGTTAAAATTTAGATCTGCATTTTTAGTTTACCAAAAACATGTTTTCTCACAGCTAGATGATATACACATTTTGTAATATGTAAGTACATGTGTATAATGTATATGCACCTGACATAATTAATTATGTTTTGCAATAAAATATGTTTTATCTCCCTTACCAAATCTAAATTAGTTACCCTAAATTAAGCATGGTTTTCATGTTCTCCCAGCAATTTTGAAATTGTTCAATGGCAGTTCTCTACAGGATTCCATGAAAAAAACCCAGCCCTCCTTGTGGTGATACTGGAGGAAAACACAGCTCTTGGGACCAGAGGCTTCAGTGTATTTATGGGTAGCTGTTGTTCTGTTAGTGTGTTACAGCTGCTGAAGCATACCAGAGAAGTTTTGCCAGTGTTTGCTATCACTAGCTCAGAGCTTTGAGCAGGATTTGATGTTAGGATAAAGCTCCTTTGGGACACCTCCATCCCAGTACCACCCAGCCAAAGAGAAATCGAGAGCTGCTTGTTCACTGGGGACACTCGGGTTATTTTAATGGCCTGCTCACCAGGAGCAATGGCTCAGCTGTGTCCTTCAGGAGGCCTTGGAGGATGGTGTTCTCCTGGCCCCTCATCTGCTGAGCTGCCACTGTGTCAGCCCCAGCTCTCAGATGAACCAGTGCTCTTCAGAGCCCCGCACTGACCTGCCAGCTGAGGTGCAGCCATCCTTACCCCTTTCTATGGGAAAAGAAAGGTGACCCCAATGCCGGGGAAGAATGATACATCTGACTCCATTGATTCAGAAGGCTAATTAATTACTTCATTATACTATATTATTCTATACTATATTTCACTATATCTAAACTGAACAAAATCTCGTTACTGTCTCCTGACCGACCACCAGGACACAGCTTGCAGAGATTGGTCAAGAAAACAAAACACTCATACCAGAATCCAATTACCAAATCCCTTCAGGTAAACCATCTTCCATAATGCATTGTACTTGTGCACAAACACAGGAGCAGTAAATGAGATAAGAATTGTTTTGATCATTCTGCCTCTGCTTCTCTCACTGCTTCTCTCAGATTCAGAGAATGTGAATCCCACACCTTTCCATTTAGCTGTTCCACCATGCTATTCATAGAAGTTTTGCTCAACAGAATTTCTCAAAGTTTGGTGTATTTAGCTCATTGCTGCCACAGAACACCTTAAAGGATTTGCAAGCTGCTTTGAGCATAAGACTATTTTGTGACCATAGAGATGTTTCATGTCCTGAGCTTGACAGCCATTGTATCTGCTTTGCCTGAGATTAGCACAGTGACAGTGTTTCCTTTCACAAACATGCTAATCCTTCCTTTCCTGAAAAGCACATTAATTGCCCATATATCCTTGAGTGGAAGAGAAGGTGAGTAATGCTAGAAACCCTTTCTCAGTAGTACCAGTAAGGCTGTCAGATCTCCTGGCCTGCTTTCAGAAGAGATGATATAAAAGGCTGTGGCTGGCCTGCCCCATGCACTCCAAATTGCCTTGGTCTGAAGTTACAATATAGGAACAGCAGCAGCATCAGCAGTTGATCTCTTAGACAACTCTAGATATCAAATGCCTAAGGTTTGTTTAGATCTACTAATCACCTCTTACACTGTTGACCATTACATTACTAGCCTAGAGTCCCTATTGCGGTTCCTTATTGATTTTATTTCTGAGAAATTCCAGGATTTGCTGATAGGAATTTTTTTTCTGTGGTAGGAAAAGGTAAAGAGGTAGCTCTGAAGTCATTAATGACTTGGGGGAATGGTGAGGGAATGGTTTCATTATTTGTCCTCAGGGCACGTGAATGTGAAAATCACTATGATCAGGCACAAAGGTATTTCTCTTTTTATAGAGCACAGTTTGGTGATGGGACAGAGATATTTTGTCAAAGGATGTTGGGAGGCCAAAATCTGTCAATATGCTAAAAATTTCAGTAGACAAATTCATGAGTCTTTATTGCTGTCTGGCTGGCTTTTAAGAGCATCTATTAGATTCTCTTTCCAGCTTCACAAGAGTGCAAAGTTGTTCACTGCCAATAACTGTGAAAATGTGGTGAAGTAAAGAGGAATTTCCCTTTCTCTAGGTGTTCACTAGCATCTGACAGAAAGACGATACTGGTACCACGTACTTTTATTATTTTCTTATGACAAATACTTGTAGCTTTCAAAATTAAGTTTAAGCTTCATTTTTCTCTGATTTTCATTTGAAACACATTTAAATTGTTAGGGCTTCATTATCTGAGAAACTGCATATTTATAGCAAGGGGATGTGGATACTGCTAGTAGGTCATGCTGCAAGGTTTTTTTTTTTTGCTCCAGTAAAATTTTATGAAAAGGTAAATGGATTATTTCGGGCTGAAGTGTGTCTCATTTGCTTTGTATAAACAAATAGATGAGCCAGATAAGCCAGTCTAGTTCTTTACTATTATGTGGCAGCGGCAGTAGAGCATAGGGAATTCTGTGTATGCCTTCAAATACTCATCCTGATTCAAATACTGACCCTGGTTACACATGCACAGCCCTCTGCTGCCTTCCTTTCTTGTATGTATCAGCTTATACATTTTTCATAGAAATACTGCCCTTCAACAGAATCCCTGTTTGATATCAGCTACTTCTGGTTTTTTAATGAATCCATTTCTAGTTGCAAGCAAAACATCTGAGAGTCTGGTGACTAATGTCTGGAAAGGCAGGTTTATTTTTACAGGCTATTTGAGAAGTCGGCTACTCACATTAGGGAGACACAATTGTTCTCTCAGACAGACAACTGTGTTTCAGACCCTTGCACTTCAAAATATTGGAAAAAATACTTTATTAGAGTTGTGCCAGAAATGAGTCCTCAGTTTTTGACTAGGATAAAATATGGGAGTAAAATATTGCAAGTTTTCAGATTTCAAGAGTATTTTTTCGTAATACCACAAGTATTATGCATTAATAAAATTGAACTGGGAGGGGAGGTTTGTGTGAACGCTGCTTCACATTGATGATAAATCTTATTAATGATTTGTGTTGATCCAAGCAGTGCTGAAAGTTATCACCTAAATGTTTTATGATACTGCCACTAAGAAGGAAAGGTGAAAGGGCACAGCCAGATTATCTGACAGAGATATCTGTGGGGAAGGTGTGTCCTTCCTCCCTAGGTGTGTGCTACCCACCAGTTGGAGCTGTCTGGGGAGAGTCAGGATCTGGCCGCGGGGGACTTTGGGGTTTCTGGTTTTCTGTTTGTTTTGTTTTGTTTGTGTTGTTTTGGACATGGAACCAAAGCCTAAATGCCTTCCAACTTCCTCCTGAGTGTGGGATCCCTGTGCTACAGCTCATACCTCCTCCCTCCCTTGCCCCTCTCTCCTAGGAGCCTTGCATGCCCCAGCTCTGACATTTGGCAGAGGATGGCTGAGGTGAGGAAGCAGAAGCATGGTTTGGGGAATCAGAAGCATGATTTGGCTACAGCCATTCCCCATGGCATGCTGTATATGAGGAATTGGGGCAGAGGAAAGCTCACCAGCCCTGGGGAGGACAGAGGTGAAGCAGACTGGGCAGCAGAAGGTGCCACATGTGGTTAGAAGCGAGGCTGTGGGAAGGATCAGTCCCCAGTGTCACTGTGGGTATTTGAAACTGTGAGTCTGCTGCAGTGTCATGTCCTGCCCCTGAAACCTTGTCTTGTGCTATGCTGAGGCTGTGTTAAGAGTGAGAGGTAATGGCATTCTTTATCAGAATGCAGCGTGTGTTTCTCCAGGCAGACTTATGAATATGCAAAACCTGCACAAAATAATTAAAAATCACTAACTCATACTCATAATCATCTCATGCACATTTTAAAATTTAGAATTGTGATTTTAGTAGCCTAAATTTGTTTGTTCACAGCTCTTGAACTCTTAATCTCCTTAAGAGCTTTAAATCCTTGACACTACATAGCTTTAAGGTGACCTGCAAAAGTAAAATACAGGATCCTGGTAATGTGATGTTCCCTGCATGCTCTCCTACTCTGACTTGCTCCCATTTTCCTGGCTGTTCAGAGCATTAAGCATGTACTTGTAAAGTTGTTGACATTTGAGTTCTTTCCTTCGATCTTTAATGATACAGAAATAAGAGCCTGATCTGTCTTCTGTACAGCTTCAGTGCTGATTCCTTTGGCTGTTAATTTCCTTCATTCCTACAGAAGGCAAACCATCATTCTGATCACCACTTTGTCACTGTCACTGCCCTGTGCCCAGGGACAGGCTTGCCACCAAATTTAAGATCAAGATTAGTTGCAGGTTGGCTATTCAGAGGAGCTTAGGATGTAAAAGTGAAGTTTGGGGAATTGAGCTGAAGAAGGACACTCATTTGTCAGTCTTGTGTAGACTAGCATTCCTTCATAGGCAAAAAGCTGAGGTTTTTTGTAAAACTAAGTGTTTTCATTACAGAGTATTACATTTAAGCATACTTTCATCTTAAAAGGCATGCAGAGGTTTGCCTGTGGTTTCTTTTACGTTTGGTTTGGTTAGGGTAGGAGGGTTTTTTGTTTGGGTTTTTTGGGTTGTTTGTTTGTTTGTTTGTTTAATTTTTCAATATTTCTGTTTGAGAGGGTGCTGCATTTGCAGAGGCTGGTATTGGAGTCAGTTCTGCTTCTGGTATTTTAGATGTAGGATATGTGTCTCCCAGTTGCAGATGCTGGGGTCCTTCACAACCCCAACACTACAGATTCCAGTGAATTCTGCAAAATGTAGGCATATTTTTCATAATGAAAGCTTCCCTCATTTGTTTGCCAGGACTAAGAAAAATGAAAATATCCACTTTTTGTAAACACTATTCCATAAACTGTTGCCAGGAAAGTCTTCCTTCCTTCACCTTCTTTATTCATCAGTCCATTAATTTATGCTGCCTAATATCTGTTGCTCCAAAATCTCAATATTGCACAAGTTTTACTTGCCAAAACCCATCAGAATTACTGATAATTTTTAAGAAATACTGCCCTGCATCTTTTAGGAAGGTTTCCATGAAATCCAGCGATGCCAGGATCCTTTTCTGACTTTTAGATGTGCATGCTTCCACTTGCTATCCATGGAGAAAGAGAAGCATCTGTGCAGGTCTGCAGTAAGAGTCCTACAACAGCAATCCCACAAGGGCACTTAGTGAATAGCCTGTTTATGCCAGCACAATGCTGTGCTGAAGGAAAACCTCAGGATATTGGCAGATTTTTCATCCATCGTTTTTTCAGATCCCCTTTTCACCCATCCCTCTGCTTAGATTGTCTTAATGCTGAAGATATCTCTTGCCAAACAAGCATAAATGCAAAGGCCTAAAGTTGGTCAGGATTATCATCTCAACTTTTTTCCCCAAAACATGCTGCTTGGTTCACATAAGACAATTTGAATTTATCACAGTTTTAGCAGACTATTATTCAAAAGAAGTGCTCCCCAAATGAAATGTTATTTTTGCTACTCAAGACAGCATTTCATAAATAAATTTCTTCTCCTGCTTTAAATTTTAAAACTGGAATGCTTTAAATTTTAAAACTGAAATTAAAGCATAATACTCTTTTTAAAAATAATAATAATACTAGTAATACTAATACTAATACTAATACTAATACTAATACTAATACTATCTTTTTTTATCAATTTGGATCAAACAGAGCAATTTGCTGAAATATATTTTGCAACCTCCAATCAAAGCAGCAGTTTCCACTGTTCAGTTCCAGGAAACTGGATAGTGGTGAGCTCAGGGTGATGTTCCTGGGGAACAGGCAGCATGAATTCAGCATCTTTGCTGTCCAGGTGCTTGATCCAAGTCCCCTCATGGTTTGCTGAAAGCCATATTTTGGAAGAATACATTTCATATATGTAGGATCTGCACCTCCCGGCTGTTATGTATGAAAAGGGGATGTTGATTAATCATTTTAATTTTCTACCTTGTGTAATTTGTAAATTATGTATCTTGATTATATTCTGGGAATCTTAAATTACCTTGTAAATTTCAAATATTAGTCAAGATGTTACACAGTCATTGGCTTTGTGATAAAATACTGTTTTCATCTAGAGGAGAGTGTTACTAAAATGAATATTACAGTACTACAAGGAGCAACTGTATGTTCCATTTGCCTTCTTTTCTTACAATGGAGAAATATACCCATATTTAAGCATGAATGATTTCATTCAATGAACATGAACACACTGGTATATTGAAATTAATTGTGCTTGGAGTTTATAAAAATGATTACTTACAAAAATAGATTACTTCTTTTATACTCTTTCACACGTTGATTTTGTAAAGGCTAAACAAGTTTCCTAAAGCTTCTCCTCCTTGAAAATCAATTTTTTCATGTGACATTGCCATGCTAATAATAATTCTTTAGTGCCTTTTCCTGTTCCAGATCTGAATGATTATAAAAAAGATGTCATAGTTGATGGCAAAAACCCAAAACAACAAGCTATCAACTTATTTTCCCTTTTTCCTCTTTGCCCCAATTAAAAAACATACTTTTAATTAAATGGTCACTATTTTTCTTTCATAAGCCCACTTTCTAGCTTATGACCCATGTCCTGTGCATTGCAGTTTATGAAAAGTTGCTCTCATTGACCGTACTAAACTTAAGCATCTCAGAGATGGACATTTGCTTCAGAACTCAGGGATGTTTCTGATTAAGCCTTGGTTTTAGGCTTTTTAAAACAGAAAATGTGAAAGTCCTCTCACTGTGAACAAAGCACTCAAGCAGCAGGCAGTATCCTTGCTCATACTTTCAAGTTATTTTCTGCTAAACCAAAGTTTTTTTACACCTTTGTTTTTGATTTTGTAGTGCTCTTTAACCCAACTTTATCTTTACTCTTTCCTCTTTCCCAACATAACTCACAGAGAGACATTTCAGCGAGACTCCCTTTTTCCAGTTTTTTTTTTTTTTTATGAGAGATGATGTGAATTTCCTTTTCCTTTGGCATTTCCATTGCTTCATAGAGATTTCCAAAAAAGTGTTAATTGTTTCATACATTTCTCAGTTGTTGACAATGGTTATCACATATCAGGTAATGAAAGACAAGTGAAGTTCGATCTGTCAAGAAATACTTGATTCTAATATCTGTATCTCACCTTACTCCTACATTGCATTGAATTATGTATCAAACTTACTTTAAAGCAAATACATGTCTGAACATCACTCACGGTTTTATTTTTTTCTCTCCACTGATAACTGAAGAAGGACAATCAGACTTCCAGAAAGGATAATATATTGTAATATTCAGGAACAGTTCCTTAACTATTTTTCTATCCATTTCTATCCATGTTTCAGTTCTGACATGATGGTTAGCCAGTGTGATATTGTCACTCCTAAAGCATATTTTTTCTTCAAGATTTTATTAATGTTGCATTTACTTCCAAAGCCCCTTCAGAATCCCTTAGATATTTTATCTGCTGTATTAATAGCATGAATAAAGCCTATCAGTGTAGTGACTTAAACATGGAAAGGCTCTCTGGGCTGGGACGAAATTGCGGGTGCTCTTCAGGCCTGGGTTTGTACTGAGTCTTTGGATAATAGGCTTCCCTAAGCCTCAGGAGTATCTGCTGGAATAATGAGAGTAATGATGTTGTCTTCTGTTACTGTTTTGGCTCTGGGTGCCCATAGATTGATACAGAACTGTATGAAAATTTAGCCTGGAAGGGACCTTAATGTTTTTAATTCAAAAGACCTTTTTAGCAGTATTTCTCTTAGATGAATATGTAGAACTAGAGAATAAACATGAAAGGAGTTTTTTATCTTCCAGCCCTGTCCCTAAGCTGGAAGTAAACTGAAACCGTGTGACGTTCAGCCTGATTCAAGTGCTTTTAACTGAAATTCACTGGGGATTTTTGCCTGGGATTTTTAAAAAGTACCAATTATTTTTATGTACCTAACCTGAGGCAGTCTAGGAAGATTTGATTTTTCAAAGGGGTTTGTTCTCAGTACTTTTCTCTGAAAAATCTCTTGAAGAGACTTAACTGGAGGAATCAAAATCACAAGTGTCCAATGAATTTTTTTCATTTGTGAAGTTAGTTCTGTATCTCAACTTTATTATTTTGTCTAGATATACATCTAGGCTCCCTCTGAACTCAACTGTCTATTAAATTGACTGACTTCTTAAATTTTACAAAACAGAGGCAGAGATTATATTTCCTGGTAGGGGCCAGTTGATTGTCATGTTTGGTCAATTCCTATGGTATTTTTCAGTTCTTCTGAAAGACAAGATCTTCTAACACAGTGAAGAGCACATCTCTTAAAGAGAATTATGCTAACTGCATTTGGTTTTGTAACTCTTGCTAGTATGTTGTGATAATAAAAAAATAGCCATTTTTCTGTAAGTGAATGGAAGATTATACTTATAACCACTGAAAGCAGCCATTCCTCTTCTTACTTGCTTTCTTGTGCATTTGTCAAATGTATTTCTTTATTTCACAGTTCCAGTGTGTGGAACTAACAAATCTTTTCATAACACATTTACTTCATAATTTTAATATTGAGTATTTATTCAGAGCATTCCTTTGAAAGGAATTCCACCCTGCAATTAATTATTTTGTGCACGTGTGGTGTTGGAGCTGGTTTCTAACAACATGACCGCCCTGAGGAGAACTAGAGAAAGCAAAACCCTGTCTTTAACTCAGGTGACACTGCAAAGCACCCTTGTCCAAAAACATGAATTAGACCTCAGCAAGTTATAGAAATAAAACAAAAGCATAACATTCTTAAATACTATTGCTTACCTTATGATCTGAAAATTATTTCATGTATACAAAGACTCATTTTTATATGTCAATTGAGATATAGTCATGAAACTCCAGGAAGTCAAGTTTTAAATTGTTAAAATACTTTGGACAAGTTGCAGCACATTTCTGGTTTAATACAGGGACACTGTCACTGAGGTTACATAGCCAAGCAATTCTGCACCTTAAGCCCATCTTTTTCCTAGTTCCAGAGGATGGGAAGAGTGATAATGTGTACAGAAATAGCTTGACTGAGATTTTATCAGTGGTAGAACCAGGGCTCATTGCCACTTGTACCTAACACTCGTGATGGCTGCTAAGCATCAATAGATGTTTTCCATAGATTAAGAGAATTTTACCAGAAAAGATTGATTTAACTGCATCTGGAAATTCATGGAAAAACTCTGATTTGACAAAAATGTTCCTTGAGAAATATTTTAAGCAGGATGGGAAATTCTGGTTGGAATAACAGAGAGAAAGAAAGAGAGGAAGCAATTAGCACTGCAAGAGTCCCCAGCCCAGAGCAGCTGGCTGAGATGCAGAGAAGCCATTTGAATACAAGTCATTCACTTATTGACTAATTGCAGGCTGGCTTTCCCAGTCTTTTCTGTTGAAGCAGATCCACATTGTATAATTAAAATGGGGGGAATGAACAAGAGAAAGGCTGATGCCATCATATGATATTTAAATGCTTCTCTTTGATGTGGGAAACTCAGGTTCAAAACCTTGCCTTAATAAATATTTAAAGATTTATGCAAAACAAAGCAGCTCAACAGAGAAGAACAAGAGAGAAGCACAGAGCAGAAGCCTGGAATAGCTTCTATAACAGTGGATAAAGCCCATGCATAAAAAGTGGGGAAAATGATGGAGCAAGAAGTCAAAATGAAAAAGGCCCTTACCCACAGGCCAGAAACACTATCTTCTCTTCCTTTCCTCCATTCCTAAAAGAAATATTAACAGTCCTGGATTTGTCCTGATTCAGGAGGAGGGAGTCTTCTGAAATCCTGGAAAACCTCTAGGGAGAGAAAAACATTTTTCCCATGCTCTCATTAGAAAAGAGTTTCTTATTTACTAGGACAGGCGTAGCAGGCGGGATCATAGAGACATGCAGGACATCCAGGCTGTTGTCTAAGGATAGGAATTAGAATTATATAGCATGAAAAACCAACAAGTCTTCATAAAATTTAATCCCTTTAAGAGGAGCAACAGGTCCTGCTTGGAGCCCTCATTAACATATCTGGAAAAAATACCTAACCAGCCTGATT
This sequence comes from Zonotrichia albicollis, assembly GCF_047830755.1. NCBI lineage: Eukaryota > Metazoa > Chordata > Aves > Passeriformes > Passerellidae > Zonotrichia > Zonotrichia albicollis. The sequence continues at coordinate 43,564,861 of NC_133819.1, read as the reverse complement.
ATTGGTATTTTGTTTTAACAGATGAGTGAAACAAATCCACAGAAATTAACTCCTGGCCCAAAATTATTCTAGGAGTTCTAGACGCTGAGCTTTGTGCTTAGGTACATACAGGTAATTTTCAGAATATGAAGCATTTTGTACATATATTTCCCGACTAATGCAGCAGTATAATGATGAGAATTTAATGATGTGTAACAAGTTGACATCTTTGTTCAAATGTCAGCGAGTGCAAGCTCGCACTTGCACAGTGCAATACTGAAATGAAATTATGACTTCAAAAATGAGCAAATCCACTTTCAAGTCCGAGACCTGTTTTCAATAATTTGAATCTCCATTAAGGACCATGCCAACTCTTTATACACTACTGGAATTAAGCCTAACAGTACTCTGTCAGAAAGCAAAGTGTATGACAAATATTGAAGAAAGTTCTGTCCTAAATAATGTTAGATTTCCTGGAATACAGATGTCTCTGAGCCTGGAGTACTTTCAGGCCTATTCATATGAAAAGTTATTTACCTTATTTCTCTCTGTATTTCCTGAGAGATTCTACCCTTGATTTCATCTTTCCACTTGTGAATCCCCACTGACTACTCAGCCTCACCAACAGTATCTTGGCTGTAAACTGACTGACTGCTAAGCAAAAAAACTTTTTCTGCATCCAGAGGAGGTCTACCAGGGACAGTTTGTGTGGCTTTGGAATAACTAATCAAACTGGTCGGTGGGGGCTAGTTTGCAGGGAGATTGACAGCTATTACTGACTTAAAAATTCTTCCCTACGGTGCTGCAGAAAGACAATGCAGTGAATTGCTGACATGCTGGTGCACACCTAGTGGAAGTGAGTGCTTTTGTGGGCTCTACACATTGCATGCTGATCTCCTTGCCAGCAAGAAGTACCTCTTTTGAGTGCTCAGCAGAAGTCTTCTGGGAATCAGTGTCTTTGTACACAGCAGAGTCATCACAAATTGGAAATATTTCTGTCTATGCATGTGAAAGGCAAAGAAAAGTATTTTCTGTCTGCAGAGTTCCTTCTCTTTCTAAGTAGCCTTTCTAAGTAGCTCTGTGAAGCCAATCTCTGGCTTCCTGCTAGATCCACCAGAAACTTCTCGTTATGTGTTCATAGGACAGAGGTAACTTCTAGGAGGATGGGAGTTGTGTACCAGATGGGTTCCTGGTGCTTACACTCCTTTTGTAATACATGAGCATAGAATTTATACAATCTCCTCAGAAGCATGTAAGCAACTTTTTCATTCCAGTAACATTCCTGAAAATATCACAGGTTTGTTTTTCCATTATTATATCTGCTCTTCATTTCATCAAGTGCATATCAGAATTAACTGCAGTGTGGAATCTGCTTTACTCCTGAGCAGCTGCTGTAAAGTTAGAGTTCTCACACTACTATGCTTGCAGTTTGGGGTTTTTTCCTCGGGTATTCCTTCTGAGGGCCCTATCCAAAGGCCATTGAAGGTCAATGGGACATTCTCAGCTGGTGTAAATTATACAGCTCCATTTACTTCAGCTAATATTGACAGTGTGCATCAGATGATACCTCCTAATCTTTACCTTAGAGAGAATTGTTTTTCCTATATGTATATAGGACTAGTATTAGATTGCATACCTCATATTCACAGAGTACATCCCTAATTAGGTTAGAGTACTTTGTTCTGCCTACCTGTCTCAGGAATAATGTTGTTTCATTTCATAATGACATAATGGTGCCACCTGCAGTCCACAGCCTTATACAAGTGGTTTGGGATAATGTGGCTCACAGTAATAAAGCACTGAAAAACACAGAAATGGGAAGGGTAACAATCATCAGTTATTTGTAGAAGGCACTGCATTTTAAGAAAATATGCTTTATTTCAGCTACCATAATAAGACCCTAAAGTTATCAGTATTTTCCTTGGAAATGTAGTCACTGCACCAGTAATCTTTGCACTGGTGACTTGTCAGAGGCATCCAGTAAAGCTCAGTACATTATTCTCTGTAGCTCTTCAGGATACCAAGTTCTCTGGAACCTGCTAAGACCCCTCATTGCAAATATCAGTCCCTGTGCACACATCACCAATAAAAAAGATCATACCCTGTAAACTGAGTTTGAATCTGAGAGATTTTTTTTTATTAGCAGTGTAAAATCAGAATGATTAACTGATTAGTGTAGTTCTCTGGTGTCTTTCTGATCTATTTGGTTTTCTCTTTTCCTGTTTTATAGGGAAACCTATTTCCTAGTATGGAAAAATGCCCAACTACCGAGTGTTCTGCTACAAATTCTTTATTATTATTATTACTTTTAATATGTGGATTTTGACATGATTTTCATAAGTTTTTCTTCCACCTTCTTTTCATAGCTGTTAAAAATAGAGTGCATTTTTGCTTTACCTAAATAAATGAAAATAAGAAGTGGCAGAGACAATGGGCAAACATACCATACTTTTCATTTGGGAAAAAAAAATGGTGAAATAGAGGAGGCACTAGAAAATCATATTAGTTCCAGTTGCAGTTTTTTCATAGGATGAACTAAGGTATTTATGACTTGGGTCTTTTTTTCAATTACTTTTCCTTGTGGGTAGTCTTCAGAGACTATCTGCAGAGCAGAGGGAATAACCACTTCTTTCTGCCTGAATATTCTGCTCTGTGTAGGGTCTCTCACTGATATGTGATCGTTGTTTAATAGGGTATTGATACAGGCACATGTTTTACTCTACTTCCTTTAATAGTAGTGAGATAAATTACCCACATTAGTAGGAAATAGGGTTTATAATTACATTGAAGTAAATGTTTGATTCCCCTTCTTCTTCCATTGGTAATTATTTTAATGACAGCTTCGTAATTCACCTAGCAGAGTAATGAGAGCATGTCTGCACCTACATGATTTTCCCAAACGCAAAGGAAATTGCACATTAATCTGACATAATGTTAACATTAGGGAATGAATTGCCAGCTCAGTTTTAACCAGACCTCTTTTTATTCACCTTCAGTTATTTTTTGCTATAATTTTGTAATTCATGCAATCCTGATTGCATATTCAGAGAAGATACTTACATAGCTGAGCACTGCTACTTCCTAACACTTATTTGGAGTACAAACACAGAGATCAGCTATTGAAAGTCTGGATTTAGACTGCCAGCTCCACTCTTAGGGAACTTCTTGCTTTTCCAAAATGCAGCATTTCTTGGCATCTTCAAAATGCAGGAGCCCTCTGCTAAACCCAGGAAACAGGCATTGCTGTTTTTCTCCAAAGCTGTTTGCTGGGTTTATATGCTATAAAATAGTCAAGTATGGTAACCCTACTATTTTTTTGTGTTTTTCAGTCTGGGGTGTGTTAGTGGGTAGCTGTAACTTGAGAGCAAGCATACTGAAATGTGTGGGGTTTATCTTTACAGGAATTTCTCATGGAACCAGACATTTTCTTTATTTCTTCTCATTGCTCCTCGACACCCTGAGAACAGGTTTGAAATGCAGAGGAGGAAACTTAATATGGGTGGATATGTTTTCATTTTATCCTTCTATGCTGTTCTGCCATGGAAGTATATGCTTTTTAAGTTGTTCTTTGACACTTAGTCATTTTCAATAACAAAAAGGAGCTAGATTTTCAGCTGCTGAGAGATGATGGTGGAACAACAAGCAGTGATGATCTTAGGTGCTTTCAGCACAATAATTGCAAAATCTTTCACGTGAGCAAGACTTCATGCACTGCTACTGCTGGGCAGCCCAATTCCATTCTGGAATTGACTCTGGCTCCTCCTCACGAGCTGGCATCAGTGGTCAGTGACACCTCGGGGCAGGAAGCAGCAAATATCTCTGTGCCAGCCTGAACTGCAGGGGTTGTTGAGATGGCAGAAATTTAATTGCTTGTGCTGGAATCAGGCCAGGAAACAGGGTCAGCTCTCTTGTCCTTTGAAAAAAAGTATTCTGGCACATCACAGATGCAGCAGCAGCACTTGGAGTTGCAGGAGAAATTTTTTGCGGCAAGCTTCGATCCTATCCTGTACGTAGAGGGTTTTCCCTGAGCTGAAGAGCCCACCCTGTAACCCTGTTACCTAAGGATTCCCCCAAATAAAGTCAGTGTCTGTCTTCACTGGTATCTTTTGCCAAAATCCTGTCTTTTGAGGCTAGGATGAAGGTATATCTCTGTCACCTTATTCAAATGCCACTGATGATAGCCATGTGTCACTTTATTTTGAAGGAAATAAAGGTGGTTGGATACAGGTTTATTTTCAAAAACTGCCACATACCTGTTAGAAATCTGATAATGCAATGGAAAAAGAGAAATCCCAAAAATGAAACTGATAGTAAACAACATCACCTCTTATTGTCATGGGAAGACATGCCAAGAAACAGAATTTGAATGAGTATTTTCTTCCTGAAAATCTTAATGTTGGGCTTCTCATCACTGATTCTGGGCATTTTGGGCTCTTCATTTTTCTGTGTTGTGAATATGTCAGAACTTTTTTGATGTTGTTTAGTACCAAACTACAAATTTTCACTTAAGCCACAACATATTGCTCTTGAGTGAGAAGCAGGATAAGCTTAGAAACTCTTCAAAATAAAGATATAATTTCACCAAAAAATCCTCATCTGTTTTTAGGCAGTTCGGAAGAGGAAGGGAGAGAAAATTAATCAAATTAATTACTGTTTGTGCATGCTTTGCATATTTGGCAAAAGAAAATCACAATAGTGATTTAAGGCAACTGCTTTCTGGAGCGCTCAGTGTGCAGCAGACTATTTGTGTCTTAGTAATATTGTTACACTTAGAGAAAGCTGTCAGATTCGTCTTTTAGTTCCAATCTATGTAGCTGAGTTTCCTTATGAGTCAGTGGTTAAACAACATCATGTTTCCCTGATAAAAAGCAGGGAAGGACTTATACAAGGCAAGATCAAAATACTATTTTAATTGTTGATTTGGAATGCATTTATATTCTATAAAGTGTATTCTAGAATATATATTTTATGTATGTATATATATGTATATGTACATACACATATATATATTATATGTATACATACAATATGTATAATATTATGCATATATTCTAAATATATATACCCTTTTTGATAAATTAATTCTATATTCTTTCATTAATATAATAATTATATATTAATATCTTTCACCTGCTTTGGTGCCAGCTTTCTCAGGATGCTCACCGTCACGTTCCCACCCCACCACACAACTTACTTGTTTGTACCAAGTGTCACATCTGTTGTTATGGAAAGATATAAACCTGGAAAATATAGAGCAGCTACTAAGAATGTGTAATTATGGAGAACACTTATTAAACACTTGAATGCATGCAAGGGGAATACAAGCAGGAAAGGAAGTCTGCAAAGATTTAAATAGGTATTCTAATGTACTCTGTTAAAATGTTGTTTTCTACTCAGTACAAAAACAAAACAAGAAACCAGCTTATTAAATTTTTGCATATAAAATCCCACATAAACATGAGCAGTTACATAAAAAATATTACATTTGTCAAGTGTTGCCGTTTCACAGTTTTGGCAGTTTCACGAGCTTCCAATAAAATAACTGCTCTTTAGCTGATGCATGATGTTTTTGGAAGATCCAGGCACCATGCCATCTTAATTTAACTCTTTACTGGATATCTATAATAGTACATTGCCGTGGGTACTTGTGGCTTTGCAGGGATTTAGGTTCTTCATGGAGATACTTTTAGTGCAGGGAGATGAATTCAACACTAAACACAACATAGGAAATAAAATAAAACTCTGGACAGAAAACTAAAACAGTGCTGAAAAGGGCTGGTGGTTTTGTTTCTAACTGTGTGCTCTGTGCACTAATTGTGAGGTGTTATATGGAGGACTCACCTTGAAGCATCAGAGCATCTGTGTGAAAGCACTAACTGAAACTCAGAACAGGAGAAAAACAAACAAAAAGTAAATAAACCAAAAGAATGAAAAATACACCCCAGAAATGAGGCCCTTTACTTTTGGAGATGACTGCTAAAAGAAGTGCAAAGTGTTCATTAGAAATTTCACAAGGATTTTAAAAACCAAATATGTGACTATGAGATAAGGAACTGTGACCCTTATTCTCAGACCTTTACCCTTAAATTAAGCTCAAGTTTAACCTTTAACATTGATCCCTCAGGTTACTTTAGCCATTTCTGTTATAATGACCTGTGCTCTGTCTCTACTATATTTCTTGGTTTTTCATAGGAAACATAATTTAGAGTATTATTTTAATAAACATTTAGAATCACTTCGTATTTCTCAATTGGTTTCTTGTCCACTTTATACTAAAAACGTTCTATGTTTGAAATCTCTAATGGTCTTTGTTTTAAAACTTACCCATAATTGGGAAGACCCACCTCCACTGTGTTATCATGCACTGAATAGTGTGGCCAGTTCAGGGCCATTAAACCTGTTTGCCAGGTCATTCTTTTGGAATGATATCCAAGAGATGTGTCATTAAGTCCCCCACTGACTGACAACAGAACAAACAGTGTAATCAGTTACTTTCTGTAAACACTCATCATTATTACAATTGGTGTTTGGGGGCAGCTTGATGCTGCTCTGGTGTGGAAGAGCATTTTGTACTCTTCCATCACCATCTTGCTTTCCTGCTTGACATACAAGGCAATGGTTGATTTTTGTCTGCTGCTTGTCAGAGGGCAAGATAAAGCTAACAAGCTTTTTGTAGGAGCTGAAAGTAGATAGTGGAAACTGGATAGAATTTTGTTCTGTCTGAGAGCTTTTAGATATGCAGACGTGAATTATGGTGAATTTCACTGCTGTGCTTTCAGCTTCTCCAAAAGGTAACCCAGAGAGGTCTGCCAATGAGTAATGCTCTTTTTTGCTATGTAGGGCATTGTCAGAAACTTTGATGAGCAGAAATCTCAGATACATCTAATGGGAGGAGGCGCTGCTGGGTCAGTACACTAGTTTATCATCTCTCACAAAAGTTTAGAAATATTCTTTTGCATAAGGACAGAACAGATTGAGAACTAGAAGAAGGGATATTCATGGAGAAAACTACAGGCATATTGATAATCTCACAACAGGAGCCTCAGGAGAGTATTTCCAGAAGTTTTTGCTCTTGCTACATTTTGCTATTTGTTTATCATAACTGAAAAAAATGTTGCACATTACATTGTGGACTACAGGGCCAAAGACAGTCTCAGAGACTTAAATCTGGTTGATTGACATGGAAAGTCACCATTTTATACTCACCTGAAAAATAGTCCAGCCTGTTCTCTTAATTGTTGGACAATTTAAGTCTTCATGACCAAAAGCAGGATATTAAAAAACTTGCCCAATTTCTGTGTTGCATATTAAGTTGCTAGGGGTTTTTTTAGACAGACATGCCCAAAAAAAGTTATTAACATGGAATTCTTTAATATAAAGAAAGTGTAACACAACTACACAGATATAAATTCTAAAATGAAGACCATTAAAGATTTCAAACATAGAAATTTTTTGGTATAAAGAGGACACAAAATCAATTGAGAAACATGAAACAATTCTAAATGTTTATTAAAATAATATTCTAAACCATGTTTCCTATGGAAAACCAAGAGATATAGGTAGAGACAGAGCACATTATATGTATGTTAGGTCTCATCTGCAGAAATGGAAGTGTGCATGCATTTGTGTCCATGCTGAACCTGTTCAATTACTGTTTGATTGCTTGTAAATATACTGAGGATGTTGTTGCATAAACCTAGACTGTTAAGTAGAAGCTTATTTATGTTTTCACCATGAAAACCCTAGAGAGTCATTGAAAATCCAGTTATAAGTTCTCCCTCACATAATTTACCTTATTGTAGCATATTTCTCTGTTTCAGAGAAATATCTGTGGGCTTCATTAGTCAGCACTGAAAGAACTGTGTTTGAGGCTCCTAGGCACCCTTGTAATACAAATAAGGGTAATCAACAAGCTGTGGTTTTAAGTAATTGGTTTTGGAATGACCCTGATGATCCTTACGTGCTGTGAGCTGTCAATAAAGGGCAACGTCCAACTGTGAGGATTCCTGTCATTGCTGAGCCACTGCTGCTGTACTTAAACCTCGAGTGCTGGTGTAGAGAGGCTGGTTCAGTGAAAGTGGTTCTGTAAATGGTCTCTGTTTTTACTTTTCAAGAACTGAAGTAGACTCAGACAGGTGCCATATCACAGCTGTCAACAAAAATGACTCACTCACTTCCATTTTGAGTCAGAATATCTGCCTTGTTTTGTAGAAAAATAAGAACTCCCCTTCACTCTTCTCTCCAGTCAAATAATTTTAAAATCAAACTTCTCATGTGTTTATATACACAGGCAGATTATTTTCTTTGTGTTTTGTGTCTGTCTTGGCTGCTATAATAACTGCAGCATGTCAAAGGCAATGCAGAATCTCTTGGCATAACCAAGAAGAAGCTATCAATGAGTTTATGTCTCAAGTGTCCTTCAACAGGCAAAGAACCTGAGTCCAGTAGAACACTATAAACACTATAAACTTTTAACATCTCAATTACCACCATCTATGTACAGGAGGCACAAAGGTGTTAATGAAATCTTGGCACTTGTTGAAGATTATATGAAAATTCTTATTGCCTGCAATGGAGCCAGTATTTCACCTAATGTTTGAGGAGCAAACTCAGCTGTGCTGGAATGAACTGGTGTCAGTCTTTTGTGGTTCAGAAGAATAGAAGATGTGGTTTTCAGAAAAAATATGGCTCTGTAGCCAAGAAGAAGACTTTGAAATTTGCTTCTACTTCAGTTTAACTTAATTCTATATTGTAACAGCATTATATATGAACTCTTTTTCCTCCATTAGTTCAGGGGGTTTTGAGTACTTTAGTTTGAAGAATTGAGCTAATCTCTCTGAGAAGAAAAAAGTTAAAATATTTTATCTACAGTGCTCTGAAGGAGGTTTTACTTTAGCCAGTGAGAGAATTGCAAGAAACATTGGTTCATTTCAGCTGCTTCACTCTATTCTCACTGGAAACCAACTTCAGAGGAAATTGGAAATGAGACTTTAAAAGTTTATTTTCACTTTCTGGAGAAGCCCAACTACTGAAAAGATAAAACTGTGATGACCAACTCGAATGGAGAAAAGAGTGGAGTGTTTCATAGATATATATATCAGAAAAAAACAATTTTCTGTACTGTGCTGTTTAAAATGTAGAATTTGGCTTTGGAACATCACAACTAGACAAACAGGATAACTTGAAGTGTTTTCTTTTATACTGCAGGTTTTACATATTTCTTCTGATACCCAAGTGGGGAGAATGGATAAGTAGTGGAAAAAGGTCTTCCTACAAAAAAAGACATTTTTTAAGTATTCCAAACTGGGTATGGATAATTTAGGGAGGTACAGTAGGATATTTGCTTCATTATTAAGTAGTAATAACCCTGATGAGAGACAGATTGTTCCAGAAAGATCATTTCGATAATCAAGTACATTTTTTTCTGAGATTTTTTTCACCTTCTTTATCTGGTAGGGGGTTTGAGGGGAGCAGGGGAACGTGGGATGGCAAGTTGGGCATTTTTGGGGGGGCTTTTGTGTGTGTTGGGGTTTCTGTTTTTTTGGTTAGGGGTTTTTTTTAAGTTTTCATTGATACTAGAGGATGAACTAAAGAAGCAGTTGTTTGTAGCCTTTTGCAACCACATACCTCCTGCAGTTCAGAGGGCTACGAGAAGTAGAACAGGTCACTGATGTTGTCTTAAGACCTCATTTCTTTGAAACATAGTGTCATATAAACTCCCAATAAAAATTATTGTGGTGTTATTTTAGTTTAGAGTTAATTGGTAAAAATTTAATGAATGGGCTGTAATTCATTCTATTCAAATCCAACAGTGAGCATTCTCCTTCTTGCCACAATATGTCTTGTTTCACAGAAATGCAAGGAAGAGCCATCCAAGGCAGTTTCTGTACAGAATTTTAGCCGCTTTGTTCAGTACTGTTACCCTAACACGTAGCTGGGTCTCGGGACTTCTGCTGGTCAGGGTGACCCCGAGATGTGGTAGAGAGTCTCTTTTCCCAGCCCAGCAGTCGAAGAAGCACTCAGAGCTCTTCAGTTCCTTGTCTCAAGGTTGTTTGTTGTTTCTCGTCTATAAAACTTTCTCTGGCCTGCAGAGGTTTTTATTCCCTGTATTGGAGCTTGTAAGCTGTAGGTAGGAAACTGAATTCTTTCACAAGTTATCTCAACCCTGATTTACCAGCATTCAAACTAAGTGTATGGAAAGCCTCCTTAAATTAATGAGACTTTTAATAGAGTGTAGGTATACTGTTAATCATCTGCTTAACAACCTCAAGGAGTAGAGACCCAAAGAACACATTAAGGTTTGCCTAAAGCTAAAGTATGATTTACATTGTGGAGGATTTGATTTGAAGACCAAAAAACCTTTAAAGTATTTCATAGGGAAATAATGCTTTGGTTTGGTTATCATCTGTGGTCTTTACCTGATTGTGGATTATTTGCAAAGATCCTTCCCTGCTTATTTGATCTGTCTGAGTTGGTTTTTATAAAAATATCTGGACCACATTAGTTCTATGTTTCAGAAATGCTTTTCACATACATTTAAAATGCGAGATCATTACTGTGTACAACATGTTTTTCAGACAGTAACAATTAATTTCTACAGCCAGATGTGAAACTTGGGGGGAAAAAGAAAGAAGTCATAATGGATGTACATGCAGGAATCCCCTTTCTCCCTTAGCTGTAATTGAACAAATGGCACTGAGATAATTCTGTAATTGTTTGCCTTTTCCATTAAGCCAGTATGAAGATTAAAGTACCATCTGGCTTTCTGAAAACTGAAGTTAGAAAACCTCCAGCTTGAAAGAAAAAGTTGGATCCCTGTTGAGTGGACATTTCATATGTAATCTAACTTTGCTCCTCTCCACTCAAAGTTCTAACCACAAATAAGCACTCAGAGCTTTTCCCTCTCTGTACGAGTCGGCACCCTAATAGAAATTTTTCCAAGTACCTTTTCCTGGACAACTCTGATAACCTTGGATCTGTTCTTGTATTTATGCTCCAATTGAGTTTAAAGACAGAACCTGAAAGGAAATCTGGTTGGATAATTTTATAATAAGAGTTCTTTTTTTTCCTTTTCTTTGTGAAATCATAACTTTTTGAAAAACATTGTTTTCAAAGTTCCCAGCATTATTAAAACTACACTTTTTGCACATTTATAGCAATTTACTATGGCATTTTGACAAATATTTTTATTTAGTATTACTTTTAAGATCTTAAATAGCTTTTGCAACCATTACAGAAAAAAATAATTTTAAGTCATGCTTCACCTGTGTAATCCATTCTTTATTGTATATTTATAAAGTAATTTCAATAAAAAAATAAGCTTTTTATATTATCAAGAAATTTCACAGAAAAAATAAAATGAAATTTTCAAGGTCTATGAAACAGAATTGGTTTCAGGAATTTTTTTGTGAATTAAACTAGTTTTTCTTGGATTTTTTTCTTGTTACCAGTTCATGTAAAAACTTTCTGTTGGTAAGAAACAGAGAGTAATTGTTAGGGAAGATGTAATCCAAAAGAATACTCCAGGACTGTTAGTGTTGAAAATACTGTGTCTAGGTTTTTCCCTGCCACTATTACCACTATGAGAATCAGAAACCCACTTTCATTTGATTGCTCTTGTATTAAATTTAGCCTATAAACAAACACATGCAGGAATTTCCCCTTTTTTCCATCTACCCACCCCATAAATGTCAAAGCTGCTAAAAAAAGTATCTCCAAGTCTTAGAGTAAAATATTTTCACATATTGATCTGGAGATCTTCCTCTAGTCTGGAATTCCTGCATTAAAAAAAAAAAAAAACAAAAAGAAGGCAGTTAAAATAGGAGGTGATAGGGTGGTCCAAATCTCAAGCTTTTTAGAGTCTTTCCCACACCATCCAAAGGGATTTCCACCTACCAGCTTTGACTGGATTATTCAGACTGGTTAGAAAGCATAACTGGTAGGCAGAGAAGTCTGTTTTAATAAAGTGCCTTTATTTTTGAAATATTTAAAACTCAAAATCCAGTGTACATCCACAGATTTCAGTTTCCTTCTGAGTGAACTCAGTGCCCCTTTGGACCAAGCTAACTTCAATTGGCTTGAGGAGCCTTTGAGGAGCAAACCTTGCTCTTCCTCTTGTGTTGTCTGACCACCAGTGCTGGGTCAAAAGTGGTGGTCAGACCACCAGAGCCTCGTTGAGACAAAGAAGGCAGATAAAACTGTTAAAAATTATCTGCTGTTACCCTCAGAACCATCAGATAGTAATATAACAGTGCACTCCTCATGTGAAGAGGCAGATGACACATTTCTGCTTTTAAAAAAATCCTAAAAGGTATTTTTTAGCAGGGCATTTTTAGTAAAGGCCTCCAGATTCAGTCAATGCATGTGACCTTTATCTAGAGAGAACATAAGGCAGAATTTGGGATTTTGTTCTTTAAAGCTGTGAGCCCCTTTGTTGTCCTTGGAGCAGTTTTAAAATTACAATTTAGCAAAGCATGTAGTTATTGGTATGTGCTTCTGTCTTGGCTAGTTGAGTTGTATTTAGAAAAATCTCTAAAATAAAATTCTCAAAGCTTAACTCATTGAGATATTCATCTTTATGCATGAATTTAGGCAAGTCTACCAGTGAGGTTTGGTTTGTATAGTCACTGTTGAGCAACACTGGGAAACAGCCAAGATATGGGCAACAAACACTGATGTGTATAATTTCAAAGCCATTTCAAAAAATGATGTCTGTAACTGTTGTCTCACCTTCACTGACTGTAAAAATGAGAAAAGTAATATTTGCCCAAGGCAAACAGGGTTTTGAATATTAATTTGTATTTGTAAAGCACAATCAGCAAGGTAAGTTGGGACACCATTTGACCATGAATATGCAAATACACATAATCCTGTATTTTCACACCTAGCAAAATGATGCAGATGAGAAATCCTTTCCTTCTGAAATACATGCTTCATTAGGCAAACTCCATAACACAGAACTATCAGCAGCAAGCTGTGTTGAGATTCCACTTGCCATTTTAATTTGATCAGAACAAGAATAGGATTTTAATGTTTTGTGATTTTGTTTTAGATAAAACACTCCACCCAGTCTACATAATAACTTCTCCTGCAGTGTTTTTCAATAAAATCTCTTTTCTGTCTGAAGAAAAATGTGCTCATTTGTTCTTTTCCTTACTGTGTCCCCAGTGCATAGTTTGGGACTGGGATTCCAATGGCAAGCATGACTTCATTGGAGAATTTAGCTCAACTTTCAAGGAAATGAGAGGAGCTATGGAGGGAAGACAGGTAAGTGGAAACCACCTGAGCAATCTCAATATGTAATCTTTGTAGAGCAGTGTGCCCCAGACAATCCTGTCATAAAGCAGATGGCATTGCCTCATCATTTCCCAGCATTTAGTTGTGTTGATCTCCCCCACAGGTCTTACTGTTACCTGGGCACAGTAATCTGAAAATGTAAAAGAGCATTTGTTCCTGTACGTTTATGCCTGAAATGCTTTAAGGTTTTTTCCTAGCTCCTATTCCACAGGCATTTCTTTCTGCTAAGATTTATTTCCTTTGAGCCCAAGCACATGGGTTCCATGAGGTGCTGTGCTGCAAAGCCCATTCTGGCTACTCAAAGCATTTCCCTGCTGGCCCAAAGGCCTCTGTTGGGTGAGGGTCATTCTCTATCTCTCTCCATTTCTCATGTGCTGCATTCATTGCTGCCAGCTTTATCTAGAACTCATCTTTATGATATTAATTGGTTTTCTAAGTATTTCATGATTTACAGCCCTAAGGGAAAAAGAAATTGTTAGCTTATCAATAATTTCATTTCTTTATGTCAGCCTGATCTTTTCAAATTGCAGTTGATAGTAATTACTTAATATGATAAGCGATTTGGCATGTCTAATTCCAGAAATCATAATTTTCTATTATTACTTACTTCTAAAGGTGTTAGTTTTGATAAATTCTCTGAGGGAGAGTTAAAAACGTTGATCCTGCAGATAATTTGTATTCATTGTTCTACTGTTGTTGTGATCTCAACCCCAAACAAAATGCCTAATAAGCTTTATCTGGGCTTTTTATTAAGGTTCTGTTTATAATGTGTTAACAACAATCTAACACAGAGTCAGAAGGTGTTTGATAAGTGGTAAGCAGTCAGTCTGTGCCATGGGTCAAGAAGCATTTATGGCTCTTCTAGATGTTTTCAGTTGAAGTTCTTAGAATGCACTAAAGTTTGGCAAATGCTGCTCATGTTTGTAAAATATTGCTGGTATGCATCAGTCATATATTAGTCCATTATAAATAACTTCTGAACACAACCCCCCTGAGTGTAAATGAAACCCTGTTTGCTCTCTCAAATCAAGTCAGAGGATCAAAACTTTTATCAAACAAAATTTCAGTGGAAATAAGGAGGTGAACAAATCCCAGAATGAATAACATTGACAAGGCCAGTGATGTGACAACACTCCAAATTTGTATACAAATACCTGTTCTCAAGTACCTGTGTCTCAGGTACCTGTCTCAGGTACTAAATACCTGTGTAAGAGTGGTAAAGGATGTGTATTTTCAATGTAAGTGTCTTTAAACCACATCAACCACAGCTTGTTGGCCAAAACAAGAGCCTTGTTGTCCAGAATGCCAGGAATGGCTTTGCAGGACAAAAGATACATTCTTTATTATGATGGAGAAATAGTATGCTTTTTTTCATCCTCAGCTAGCAAAAAGGATGATTACTCTTTCAGAGGCATAAGAAGATAATGCAGCCATTTGTCAGTTGTTGTTCTAGGTTGTCACTGCAGTATCAGAGTGCTGTCCTAAAATGTTCTAATTTTGCCCTGTGGTTTGTATGTCTGAATCTTACTCTTGCTATGGGCCTGCCACGTGCCAATCTGCAGGTAGTCTTTCACCTATAACCTTTTACCTGCAGTCTTCCTCCACATGCCCTAGGAATTGTGCCTTTTTTCTTCCCTGTTCCTCTCATTCTGTTGTGGCTGAAAGTAATTCTGTGGGGTTGCACCTGCTTGCAAAACCCTGCTGTTGCTATAACTAATTCTCATGGGATACAGTTGCCACCAAGGTGGGATTCAGTTTCCTTTCTCCTCTTTTTCTTATCCTTGTTTTGTAGCCTATTCTAGAGGAAAACAAGATTGAGTGGATAAGATAGTAAGAATTAGTCATTTAAATGGCTGATAAATAGTGGTCCAAAAATACAAATACACATGCTAGATGGCTCTTGCCCCTGATGAAGTCAGGGTTTGGTGAGCACTAACAGCACAATAGAGAAGAACAAGCAGTAGGAGTTTGAGCAGATCCTGGTGGAGATGAGGTACTTACAGAAAACAATACTGTGAACCCATGTTGTACAGGAGGGGTCAGTTGTGTGGGAAGCCATGTCACTTGGCTGGAGCCAGAATGCAATTTCCCTTTCACTCTCTCCCTGTCCCTCCCTCATCCTATCTCATTTTTCTCTGTTCTGCAGAAAGAGCAATTGCTGCTAAAAGCAATATATTCCATTGTCTATGGACCCCATAAAAACATCTTAGTGCATAGTTTATGTCAACATCCTTTGTGCAACATTAAGTAGTGTGATTAGCACTTGTCAGTTCTTTTCTTTAGTTTTAGCCTCCCTTAAGAAAAAGCATGTGCAGTGGAGTGTTTACTTTGAATAAAGAGGTTACAGTGCACCTTGAGAAAATTATAGAGCAGAAAGGTGCTTTGCCTTCAAGTAGATGTGTTGCTAGCTATTTCTGATAAGGAGGGCCACATCAGAGAAATGTAATTACATGTGGGTGGGAAGATGAGTAGGTCAACACAGTTCTTTGTTTCTAGAAGAGACCCTTTCATAACCCCAGACCAGAAAATATTGTTTTCCATTTCAGTCAGAGGAATAAAACTACATTCTCCAGCCCCCAATGTTAACATTCTTTCACATTGCATCACAACAGTGTGTCGAGATGGGAGCCAAAGGCTGGAACTTCATCTCAGATGCTCTGGAAGCCAGAGTAAAGAGTAGGGCTCAGGTCTGAGCCTATTGAGGCATCCCTATTTGAGTTGCTAAGGAGATGCAGTGAAGCTTCTTGTTCTGGTTATATTTTCTTTTGTGCAGTAGACTTTACAGCCAGCTACAGTACATTGCTATAGCTCTGTCAAAAGGTAATCAAAACACCCTAGTGATTGTCAGCCAGGGTTTTTCACTTTCCCAGGAAACTGGAGAGAATTGGAAGGAACATTCATCATTGATAGGGTATCCAGGAACTGTGATTAAGCTTCAGCTGCAAATCTGTGTGGTTTTGAAGGAGGCTAGAGCAGTGGCACAGATCTCCATCTCTGCCCATCAGCAATGTCTGTGTTGGCTGGAATCAGCAGCACAAGTTGTCACAGATGCATTAAGCAGTGAGAGTGGGAGTACCACAGTTCGTGCTGGTGAGCAGCCTGGACTGTGTGGTGTGAGCTGCTAGTGCTTCTCACCATTTCACCAGCTCACCTCATCTCTGGAGGAGCTGACAATGATGTTGAAGCTGCCTTTTAATTGTACATAGTTCATCCTTCAGAAGGCACAGACATTCTGACCCATTCTTCAATCTCCCCCTCTAAAAGTAAAGATATTTTTGTGTTGTAGCCAATCTATCAACTGCTACAGAACTGCTTGAGATGGACAGAATGGATATGTGTCACCTGCTTACTTACAGGAGCTGGTGCTGCTTCTGAGACTATTCCATCCCTGAGCTGTGTACTGATTATCCCAAGTTTTGAGTGTCAGCCTCAGATGAGCTTATTGGCTGGCCTTGGCTGTGAGATTTCTCAGAAATGCATGTGTGAGACCAGGCATCATTTAGATAAATGCTGTGAATCTAGCACTGGTATCTTCTGAGTGGTTGAACCAGTATTATGTGAAGAGAAGAGAAAATTCCTTACTTTAATGAGATCACTTGCTTTGATCAGAAGTGGCATAAGTTGTTTATGAATTTCTTTTCTGAATGTGGTATGTCTTGGGTGAGATTTAAAAATCTTGAATTACGACTCCTTCAGAGTGTTAGGCGCTTCTCCATGACTGGGGGGACTGAATTCTGGGAAAACTTGCTGCTCTTCTGTTTCAAGGGGACTTTTGGATCATGAACAACCTCAGGATAATAACTTTATGTGTTTCTGTTCCATAAAAATTATCTTATGGTCACAGATTGTTATGTTTTGACACCTTGCCTGTTTTCATAGTGGCCACCAATAGAAAATGACACAAGGACGTCCTCTTGTTCAAGTGCTCATCTGAAGCAGCCCTTGCATGAACCATGGTTTAATGGTGAAATTGGTGGTGCTGAGATAACAGTTGGACTCAATGATCTTAGAAGTCTTTTCCAAAGTGTAATTCTGTGGTTTTTAGATCTCCTCTTAACACTTTCCACCATTCAAACTTTATTATTTACTCTTTCACCATAATCTTGACACAAAAAAACCCCCTCACAGTAAGAATAACTCCATCCTTATCTTTTAAAGTGAAATACTAGTAAGTACTCTGAGTTTATTGTTCTTAAGATTTCTTCCAGGAATACATATATGTTTTTAATATGTGTGTACTGTGGCAGTTTCTAAGGTGTTCTAATATTAATCTATCAAGCATATTTAAACAGGACAAGAAGAAGCTTGGGATTACATAAATGTAAATGCTATTAAAGCTTATTATAGTTGAAAGAAGGAATCCTCTGCTAATGAGAAAAAATCACTTTTTTGGGATTTTTTTAATCAAGGCAATAAAGCCAGAGGGATTTGAGAGGAAAAAAAGTCAGAGAAATCACCTGGATCCCCATGCAGCACAGGAGTTACATAAGGGAAAAATCTGTTCCTGTATTACATAAAAAATGGACACGTGTGCATTTGCACACACACAAAAGGAAAGAGGAGAAAGAGACCCTGCTGAACTTCTCATCTCCACTGACATTCTCACAGGTTCAGGGTGTTATTTGGGAGGGCTTTTCCATCTGCTAGCTCTTCAGATGACTCTGCACAGTGAGACCTTTAAGCTCTTGGTAATGGGCCAAGGTGTTATTGACACCTATGGACAATTCCAGTTTTATCAGGAGACAGCCCAGTTCTCCCAGGACTGTCTGCAGCATCAGCAGCTGCTCCTGGCCCCAGACAGGGCAG
Organism: Zonotrichia albicollis; assembly: GCF_047830755.1. Lineage (NCBI taxonomy): Eukaryota > Metazoa > Chordata > Aves > Passeriformes > Passerellidae > Zonotrichia > Zonotrichia albicollis. The sequence goes on along the minus strand of NC_133819.1, from coordinate 43,546,780 downwards.
CAGAGGGTGCAGCCACACCAGGCACCTGCCAAATCCCTGTCAGGAGGAACCATTGGTACAGCCTCAGAAGCACAGGGGATGCTGGGGAAACAAGAAATGCTTTAATTTCCACTTCATTCCCCGGGGGCAAGTTTTCAAAGGAAACCTCCGATTGTGATTAAAGGCAGCTCTTCTCTCTTGGTGGATGTATTTCTGAACAGAAAGAGGAAAAAACCACAAAACCATCCTGTGCTCTTGCCTAGAGGGATGGCAGGAAAACAGCAGCCTTCCATGTGGGAGGAGACTCAGTTCACACAAAAGTGGTTTGTTTTTCTCTAGGCATCAGAAAGAGCCAGTGCAGGATATAATGCTGCCTGCTATTGATTGGGGGTTTTGCCCCATCCATTTGACTGCAGTGCCTCCTTTGTCATTCACAAACTGTGCAATTCATTGCAGCAGCTGAACAGGAAGGAAGAAAAGAGAAACTAAAGTGCAGGGGAGGCAAGAGAACATTTTACTGCTAACACGAGCTATGCCACAAGCGTACAACAAGCAATGAAAGCTCTCTAGCCCTCTCCTCACAGGCCTACCTGATGTCCTGCTGTGCTAGCACTGTCCCAGAGAAAGCATCTGCTGTCATTTGTCTGGCCTTGGGGAATATGAAACTCTCCTGACACCTTCAGTCCTTTCTCTGAATAGCTTGTGCCACATACTGTCCAAATTTTGCTACTGCAATGGTTGCCTTCCTTTAGCCAGCCCCACTTCCCTTTGCTGGTGTGTGGCATAAGTGACTGCATTGTTTGCTTTTCACTCTCTTCTGTAGGTTTTGTAAGAGAAGGAGTAAGGGTGTTTGGAAAGACAGTATCTTTCAGAGAGGGATCTGTGTCTCCTCATCACAGGCACAAGAGGATTGGGGACCTTCCAAGTGTCAGCATTAGTTCACTGACTCTCAGTGAAGAGCAGCTGAATGGAGTTTGTTCCGAAATTCTCCACACGGTGGTTTAAATTTAAGTGTATAAAAGAAACACCAGCACGGTATAGTCTTGGGAGTCCATTACCAACATTTGCAACATTACTTAAATTAACAGTAGATAGTTTAAAACCAGGGTACTTTGTTTCAGATTCTCTGTGTTGTTTGATAGGGAAAGAGCTCGCACAGCCCAGAGCTGTCAGGCATTTGGAGGAAATGCTAAGTGACTTTCAGAATGACGAATCCAAACTTCACAATGTTTACCATTAGTGTCAGATTGCAGACTATTGCATTAGTTCCCTCTCCACTGAAAAGTTAATTTAAGAGCAAAAATGGATCGATAAAAAGCAATGTCAGATACCAAATCAATACTGGGAATGTAAGAGCAGACTGGAAATTGAGGTTGGCTTCAATAGTGCAAGCAAAATATTTGAGAATTGTTTCTCATTATTACTTACCTGCTTAGAGCTGTATTCTGAACTCTGTTCTCATTATAAAAGCTGGATAAACAGTAAGACCTGTATAGGGAATTTCTTTCAAATGATGCTTGTTACAGCTTTAGCTTCAACTGTGGGAGTTGCCAAGGATCCAGAACTGGATCTTGGTGGGTAAGTGAAGATTGAGCTTTGTGTAAAACAGTCTTACTGGCTTTTTTAAGCCTCTGAACTGGGAAATGTCTTCTCTCTCCTCTCTTCTTCCATTCCCTTCGTTATACTATCATCAATAGATTTAATAAGTGCAAAATTTTTCTTTCTTTTTGTTTTCCTGCTTTCTGTAAATTTTCTAGTCTGTTCTATCCTTTGCTGTATTATCCATATAAACCAATAATGTTAGTGACTTGAACATAGAATATTTTAATGAGCTTCAGTAGTTACTGAGATTGCTATCCATACATCTCAAAATGCTTTGCAAAATAGGTGAACATTCATAATTGCATTTTACAGCTAGCAAAAGTAACTTGAGATATTCTTTTGTCTCTTGAAGTTATGTTCTATACCACTATGGTCCTTATTTGTTATAAACTTCTTCCATAAAAATACCATGGAAATTTCTTTTTTTCAGGCTTAAATAATCCTTTTCCTAAGAAGAGAAATTATATGCATAGTATATGGCTTCATATAGGTCAGGCCTTGTTTAAATATGCACATTGAAAAAATATTCATGTTGGAGGATGCCAGAATTAAGGATGTTCACCTTGGATGTTCAGGGGAAAGCTAATGCACCTCTCCAGTGTACTTTAGTGTCAAAGGGAGGAATGCAAATCCTGTCTCCTATTTTTTTTCAATTTGATATATTACAGTTTATCTATGAAATACAGATGGCATGATTTCTCTGTAGAAATGCTTTGAGTAAGTGTGCAGACAGCTGTGTGTTAAACCATTTTGCCTGACAGCAACCTATCAAGATTAGGCAGTGCTTTTGCCTTGCTTTCAGACCCAAATATGAGCTTATTTCACTCCAGTGTTGTATTACAGAGCACTCTCTTTGCTGGGATAGAAGGGATTTTATTTCTTGAGCCTCACTGCTTCTCTTGAGCAGAGAAAAAATGTTTACAGAGGATTTCCCCTGAACACAAGGGTCAGTATCTGCCCTTCTTCTCAGTTGGAAAATCTGTTTCACAAGACAAATAACTGAGCTGTAGGCTAGCTGGGAGAGCAAGCAGATGTGCTTCCTGCAGTTGGAACAGTTTTTTTGTCTTTTCCTATTCTTCACTCTGTCGCCTGTCTCCATTTCAGAGTGATGAAGATACCTCTCCTCCCCTGTGCAGAAATGGTCTCATATTGCTCCAAAGCCATATGTTTTGCCTTCCCTTTTTTTGATGTTTGACAAAATCTCTAAGTCTGGAATACTTCAGAGACATCCAAATAATTGCTGTTAGACAATGGTTTGAAGCTTGATGAAATTTCTGGGGCTGAACACAAAGTAAAAATAGTTTTTCATGCTCCAACACTTTGCTAAAATATATCACATGTGTACCTCACTGTAGACAAAGTATTGTAACACTTAGGCAGGTTTTCATTGTAGGCAAAACACTGTAACACTTAAGACATGTTTAATTTCAAAATGTCATAATAGAGATTTTTAGATAATAGATCGTTCTGCTTCCTTTTGGAATTGTATTTCTTTCTGTTACCCAGTCTGACGTCTTGTCTCCATGCTTGAGAAGAGCTCCCTGAAGGGAAATAGTCATGTTATCATTAACCACAGTAAGAGCATAATAGAGATAAAAATCTGTATGTACAAATGCAAATAGATACTTGCATGTACAAATGTACATTTTACTCCTGCAGTAAAAGGCATGAATAATACTGTAAAAATTAGAGATGAGGGTCTGAAAGCTTGGCCTTATCATTCTGCCTGAAGGAGAGTGGTGCCAGAGGAAGGCATCTCAAGTGGAAATTATTAAGAACCTGGGACATGTTATAAGAATAAGGAGATGTATTTCAGTTACAAGGTAAGACACTTGTGCTGTAAAATTGATTATTTGTAAATAAAACTATGAAAAAAATCAAAAAGGTATTTTAATATATTCTTAGGGATAAAATTCAAATATATCATTACTTAGCTGCATCTTTGTGAACATTTTACTGATTTTCTTAATTTTTTATTTTGCTATGAGACTTAAAGGAGAAAGTGAGATGACTGCTGACCAGAATTTTTATAATCATGAGTTTAATACAAAAGTCAGTGTGACAACAGTTTTGTAGTTAATACAATGCATCAGGTTACTGTCTCCAGTTTTCATTTGTATTAAGTTCCTTCTGTTTTTGTTGTCTCAAAAGATCCTCAATCTTGCTTATATAACATCTCAAACTACAAGACTGAAAGATGACAACAAAGTAATCTGGATGTCTCCCTCAGTGCCATGTCCACATGTATATGTTCAAAGACTGATGTTTGCCCTGGGCCTTTTTCTATTAACTATTCTCGGCATAGTTAACAGTTTTCATTTTTTTTCCTCTCTGTGCACCGTCATCTGTAATGATTTAGTCAACTGTGGAAATTGGGCAGTGCAATTTTTGTTAATTATTCAATCTGTACATACAATTTCTTTCCTGCAGAGAATGATTGCTATTTTTTTCACAGGTACAATGGGAATGCATTAACCCCAAGTACAAAGCAAAGAAGAAGAACTACAAGAACTCAGGCATTGTCATCCTTAACCAGTGCAAGGTAAATATATGTTTTGCTCTTTGACTGTTTCTTTACTAAACTCTCAGTGATACATTTTAATGGTGCTTGGAACAAAGTGGAACTGCCTGTAGAATAGCAAAGGAAACTATTCCCTACAAAAAGTAAAGACAAGGACTTGAATCTCAGAAGCAAATTGACTATCCTCTACTCTCATTTCATTTCTCTCGCCCTATCCCTGCTCTTGTACAATGAAAAAGACAATACTAAACTCTAACACCTAAATACTCTCCAACTTTTTGTGTATCCCTTGTAATGCTTCCATTATATCCACAACATTGCTCTTGTTTCTCCTAAACAAACAGCAAAATTTTCTCTGACTTCCCACTGAGATGATGGTTCTACTTTTTTGTTTTCCTTTCTGTAGGTTTAGATGGTTTTTTTCTGTTTATAGTTTTGTTTCTGTCTCAAACTCTATTTAATGATTCTCCCTTTACCTTATTTTCAGTTGGTCCCTCTCCTCCTTCAATTTTTTTTTCAGGCAGTTCTCTTATGTTTTATGAGTACACAGCTAAGTTGAATGTCTTGTTTTCTTGTCTGCAGATACACAAGATGCATTCTTTCTTAGATTATATCATGGGAGGCTGCCAAATACAGTTTACAGTAAGTGTCTTGCTTCTCTAACTTGTTTTGAAGAAAAGGAATCCCCTTAGATACCAATTCATTACTTTCAGAGAAATGATTCTTACATGCCATTCCTTGGTAAATTATTGAGTTCTTCTTGCAAAATGCATTAAGGGCCAACCTTCCTTTCCAGAATGAGTCCTCTGTTAAAGCAAGTTGTTTCCTCTGAAACTGTGCCATACTGAAAGTCACACACAGAGAGATCCATCCAGGGACTTTTCACTGTCACCCTGGGGTAAATGCTGGTGTTTCATATCTCAGCCATAGCTACCAAGTAAGATGGCACTACAGGGGGACACAGCTCTAATTTAGAATGTACTCAGAAGCTATTCACTTCAAGGAACAGGGTGTGAAAGGATTTGCAGGGCTCTTCATAAATGGAAATACAGTTTCTTGTATTTCCAGTTAATAAATTTAGAAACATGAAATTATATGTGGGCTTGATCTTTTTTTGTATCATGTATCTAAAAATTAATATACTTAATATAACATAATATGAATTAACTAGAATGCAATAACGAATATATCAGTTTTCCCCATAGTATAGGAATATGGATTGTGGCTCAATTCCAATTTGGTTTATGTGATTTCTATTTTATGCCAGCTAAAGAGCTAAAATCTTATGCACAGAAGTAATATTCTTCTTCTGGAGATCTTTTCTTTTCCTGTAGCATCCTGCCCTATTTCTGCTCCCACATATAAAGTAGCAGACACTGGATGCTACTGGCAGTTCCATCACACATTTTCCAGACAAGCCTCCGTTTTCCAAAAAGATTTGACAAAAAAGAAACATTTTTTAATTGTACCAGAAAGTTCTAGCAGCAGCTATAGACATTAGTGGATTATCTTCTTGTGTACAGATCAGACTTTTGAAGTGTTAAACAAGGACTTAGCCCATACTCATCACAAACTCATTTGATAGACCCAGAACTGAGGACTCTGTTTTGGTTTGAAGAAAATACCTTCTGCAGTGGACAATGATCTTTATAATTGTATTCTCTCATGTAAAGCATACTGTGTAATTACTTCTCTACCTCACCTGGCTACTTCTTCTTTTATCCCCACGTACCAGCAATGCACATTTCTACTTGAAGTCTGAAACTTCCCAGTCACTGGAAGCCCCTTTAGTTTATCTTTTCTGACATTTCCTCCCTAGAATATGACTGGAAAAACTCAATTAGCAAATGTATTCAAGGTCATGATCAGAAAGACATTAATGCCTTCATGTTATATTTGAAAGCCTTTTCTAATAAGGGTGTGTGGTTAGGCACATGCAAAGACCAGTTATTATGCATTTCCCACAACTCCAGCTCAAGAACAGGAGCACTGCCACCATTAGAAAATGTCTAGGGATTTACATATTAAATTACAGCTTTTCAAACTCTGATTCTTCATAACTGTTTTCCAATGGAAGAGCAAGTTCTTCCTGCAAGGAAGGGTTATGGCAATTTGCTTGCCTTTTATTTACTTGTCACGTGTTTCCTATTAGTAGGCTGCAAAACACAAGTTTGAAAGTGATAAGGCAAATGAGTTAAAGTGGATAGTGGCTTCTACTGTGTTTTACTGTATTTCATTTTACTAAAATGAAACAAACAATTGGTTACAGAAAGTTTAAGTAAGCTCATCTTCAAGGATGGGCAGTGAGGGCATAAAGGAAATAGAACAGTATTATACTGTCAGCCACAGAGATCCCTGAATTACTGTTGCCCTTAATGGTAAATCCACAGTATTGTGTAAGTGCATCCCTATCAATTTTCAACCTGCAGGAACCCAGGGTAAGCCACTGAGACATCTCTGTACCTATGGCTGCCTGCGTGCATAACCCAGTGGTTCTACCTCAACATCCTCTCAAACTGCCTCTCCACATATTTTCCTCCACTCTTCTTCCAGCAGTCCTCAGCACAGACTGGTTGTGAGATGTGTTGTTGTTTTCCAAAATGAATTCTTCAGTGGTCACTGAAACAAAATGCTGCAGCCTGCTGGGGAGATATTCCATTCTCCCTTGCTTTCTGCATACATCATATAATCTCCTCTTCACCTAATCTGATTAATTCAGACCACTGAAACTGAGGAGGCCTATTGCCTGGACTTTCCCAAATTTCCATTTTTTCTAACTAGTGGATTTGGGATTGCTTGAAACTCTCCTGATACGTGTATTGTTGTTGTTGCTGTCCTAGTATTAATGGTGTTTCTGTTGAGCTCGTGCTGTGTACAGGCAGTATGACACAACTGTGATTTGAAAGGGCACTTGCTGAGGGAGGGAAACTGGGATGCTAGGCACACATTTGGTAACAAAAAGCTGTAGTGTGATGTACCTGATAATTTCAGGCACTAATGGAAGCCTTGGTAACATCATGCTGTGCATTCCTGGGAAGCTTTGTAGCTTTGTAGATTGTAGAAACATGGTTTGTAGTTAGAAAGAATGTCTCTGTAAAATGAAAGCAAACTTTCCCTTCACTTTACAACCAGTTATTAAGAAGCTTTCATCTGTAGAGATCAATAGTGCTGATTCCAGCCCTCTATTTTTAAGCCCAGCTTATTGCCAAACACTGTATCTCTTATCAGACAGTGTTCCCTGCTGCAGAAGAAATGTTCAGAGGTTGGCAGTGCAAATAGGTCTGTAGTCAGAAGACATTTTCATCACTTCAGGAAATACAGCAGAAAGCATGTGTAACATGCAGAAAGGAACTGTAATAGAAAGATATATTGGACAGATACTCTCTCAGGCAGGTCACGGTGTTGGGCAGCCTGATTTGTTGCTGACAGATCTAGCAGGAGGTCCCAGCTATTTAGGATGTTGTGAGTGTGGTAAAAATCACCCTTTTACAGGTCTGAGGATAAAAAAAGAAGCTGGTACTGAGTGTAGTTATTGCTCTGTTATGCTCTTATTTAGCTGAGAGAAGATGACTGCCACACTTGAACTGATACATTTGAAGATAAACTGATAAAATCTAATGCATGCATGATAAGAAAGATTCCTACTTTACTGCTCAAAAGATATTAACATAACTTTTGTCATATATTAACTTATTTTTACAAATCCTTATCCAATATATTTGCACAAGACCTTGGTCCTGTTGGGTAATGCTAAAGGAGCAGAGCTCTGCATTGTTATTTTGGAATCGTGGCAATTTACAGCGGTCATCTTTCTTATAAGTCCTCCTTGTGGGAGTCAAACAGAGATTTGGATCAAATTCAAGAAGCATGCTGCATCCAAGTACAAATATTCATAAATTCTTCATCATAGGAAATTAGGATATTTTTTTACTTATCAGCAGACCTCTACTGCAAGGACCATTTCCAAAAGGAAGCTTGTTCCAGGAAGTTTTTTTTTTGCCTTCCCAAACACTAGCCACAGGCTTTTTTCCAAGCTTATAAAACCTTATTTCTGCGCCATATTCTTGATTTCATTTCCAAAGCAGTTAGCCATAAAGGAAGACTTGTCCAGATCTGTTTGAGGTGTCACTAAAGTCTTGTTAATGGGTTTTAGTGTTTTGGGATTGTCAGTAAAAACACCTACATTAGACAATTTTACAGGAATCCTCTTTGTTTCCCTATTATACAGTGGCATTTTTGTGCTTTCTGTAATCAAATTAAGGTCGAATTATTATCAGAGAAAATATACTTATTTTTAAGAAAATATGCATACCTTGAATAAGATTTTTTACAGAAAAAAATCTCCCAAACTAAGCTAGTTCATGCAAGCATCCATGGATTTCTCTTGGGTTTCAAAAACACGAGCGTTGTTTTCTTCCTCAGTTAAATATGTGTAGAGTTCCTCAGTTACATGCCCTCAAAAGTGAAGTCATGAGAGGCTTTCCATTGATTTATTCAATTTAAGTCCAGATACCATTTTTGGAAGAAGACCTATGTGTAAAACAAACTCAGCGCTTCAGTTCCTGAGCAGTGAGTAGGAAGCAGAGGTGAAAGATTACTCTTACTTGCAAGCCAAAAAGCTCTTCTCTCTCCTGACTGGATGTGGTGAGGTGCCAGGGTTCATGGCTGATCAAGGCAAAGAAGGGATTTCCAAGCCTACTAGAGGTTAGTTTATTCAGCTAAAAGATAGAGGTGAAAAATCAGAACCAGTGGAGGAAAGCTGTGTTGGGTTGACCTAGTATATTTCCCTTTAAATTTTTAGCAACAAAAATAAGTTTCAGAAGGGCTGTGTATTTTTTTTAAGGAAGCATGAAAATGTCATGTTTCATTTTCATTTTGAAGCTGCATAAAGTAGTGTTCCCTGTGCCAAGCAGAGGCTGCAGCTGGGGAAGCCGAACATTTGCAAAAGCAAGCTGTGCCTTCAGAGTTCTTTTGCAGCCTTTAGCAAGACCCTTTCTTACCTTTCAGCTACACTGTAAAACTGAAATCTGAACTTGCTGCATTTGTCTATTGAATATTCGGGTGTAATGGGTTTTTTAGAGAAATAGGTTATTGGACACATGAACATTTTATAAATGGCTTTGTTCCCTCTGTAAAACCCTTGGGACTCTCGTTGTTCCTCTTATGGATTCCTATAAAGCAGCCTCACAAATTCAGCAGAGGCCTTTCTGATCCATAACAAAGGAAGATGCAGGCCAGAGCCTACCTTCAGTGAGACATATAAAGAGCTTTTTAAAAGGGAGAAATTAATTTTAAGATGATTCATTAATACTTGCTTTCGCATTGACTACTGCCCACAATCTTCTCTAAGGTTTTTCAAAAACAACGACAAAAAATCTTTGCAGGATTCAAGCTTTACTTTTTTACCCTGCAGCTCATGTTTAAGCTTGCTATCAACTGTGAAATTGGGAGGGTTAATTTTTAATGTTTAGATGATTTGAAGAGAAAAAAATACCAGACAAGCAATATCTACTACTACAGCCACAGTAACGATTAAAAAAACTAAGAAATATCCTTAATTGGAATTCTAATTTATGGTTTTAGTAGTACTTGTAGCTCTCTATGGACATTTTTGCTGCAAAGCTTTTATATCCTGAATGTCACCTGAGCTGGAATAATTTAATTAAGTATGAGAACTTAGAGATAGTTAATTTGATTCATTTGTATTAGAACATAATTTTCCCCATAGAATAGCAATGCAGGTAATTTTTTACCTAATTATGCCATTTTCATTTTATTATCTCTTATTTTATAAACTGTCATTTGCTTCTACATATATTTACATGTACAATCCTAATTCCAGTTTGATTAAGTGCACTGTAAAATGACCTTTGCTGTGACGCCGCTGTCTCTTTGCTGCAGCAGATTATTTCTGGTGAAGATATATAGTTGCTGTAGGGGTGTTTGTGGTCAGAAGAGCTCTGCAGCACATTGACTTCTCTTCTTTTCCAGGTAGCTATAGATTTCACTGCATCCAACGGCGACCCCAGGAACAGCTGTTCGCTGCACTACATCCACCCCTATCAGCCCAACGAGTACCTGAAAGCTTTGGTGGCTGTTGGGGAGATTTGCCAAGACTATGACAGGTAAATAACCACGTTTGGTTGCGGAGTTGTCTTTAGAAAGTGGTTTCACAGTGTGAAATTAATGACTGCCTGTGGCTGGCTGCAGAGACTCCATGTTTAGGCACTTATGAAGAATGACAGAAAGATTAGTCTACCTTAACCTGCTTTTGAGAATGACACTGGGTTTAGATTAGTTTCATTATAAAGAAAAGTCGCAGTTCTTGGCTTTTTGGCTGATTTGTGCGTTAAGTTTCAGGGTTGTATTCACATGTTAAAATTACATGTTAGGGTGGATTGTTCATGTGCTCAAGAGTAACAGCTTGGAGCCAGTTTTGCAGATGCTGGCAGCATCCTTTCTGATACAGTTGGGAGTCTGTGCCCTGTTCTACTGAAAAGTGTTCCTGAGACATTGACTTTGAAACTGGATTTGTAGTTGCCCAAACTGCTTATTGATTAGGTCTGTTTTTAGAAGTAAACCCATGGTCTTTTTCAGTGTTCTCCTGGCGTGTTGAACATCGCACTCTCTTCTAAAATAAATGTTGAAAGGTACTGTGTATGTACACAACATGCCTTTAAATAAACAAACAAATGCAAATAATTGGACCAAATATGCTTTGATTACGTTAGGTACTTCTGTTGCTTTCAAATAGGCTTCCTGCTTCTATCAAATTAATTGCCCATTATTAATTTAATTACCAAGTGCATTTCCTTTAAATGTTCTTTCCCTGATGGTGAGACACCGTGTCTTACACAGCTGCTCTTTCTAATATTTGCAGGTATGATAGATATCCACCCACCACTTTGCCATATGTAAATACCAGATCTCAAGAAAACAATGGTATTTCCATTCAAATTTGAGTTAAACTTTCTATATAAATTGTGGAGTGACTTCAGACTATGGTTTGCAGGTTACTTCTTGCAACTAGTACCAACTAGCCTGCTCAGAGGCACTTCCATTTGCATGGTAATGAAATGTCTTCTCAAAAATGACAAAAATACTGTTCTCTTATGAGTTCTGTAAGAATTTGATGGTCAGATTTAGTCAATGAGTTTGAGAAAATTAATATTTTATTGCAAGTGAGCTGAGAATTCCCCAGTGATTATGCAGTAATTTAATAATTACTAGCAATAATTCAGAACATTAATAAACTTCAAAAAATAGGGAAAGGAGTAAAATGGGCTGATTTATGCACATAGAATTTTTGATTTTATTACTTAAATTGTGGGTTTTTTATAAAATTAAATAGTTAAATGGCACAGTCCCTTCTATGCAGAAATATAACTCCAAATCAGGATTTTTCTCTCAATGAGTATATTCCAATCAGTACCAAAAAACCAGCCAGTTATTTTTTAAATGAAATCATCAGCATCATTCTGTTCTATTGTACTGCAGAAAATGCCTTTTGATGCTAATCAGCACAACTGAGGGTCTGTGATCTGTGATCTAGGGCTGAACAAAAGCCAATTGTTTTCTCATGAAGATGTCACCTTTTGGGCATGAGTTTGACCAGTACATGTTCTCAAGCTGTGGCACTATGAATTTATTCCCATGGACAAGTTGATTCAACATGGTCAGTGCTTTCTGATCCAAATGTCAAGTGAGGACTTTTTCTTTATACTTGCACATTTTGAATCCAGTAACTTGGAAAGGAGAATTTAAAATTTCTCAAAAGAATGAAAGAAATTAGGAGGAGCAAGCGTTCACACAAAATGATCTACAGGTTCTGTATAGACCTTTTTTGTGTTGAGTTGCAGCCTTTGTATATCTGGGCAAATATAATCTACAAGGAAATTTTCTGTATATACAGTTAAAAAAATACAAATCCTTAAAATCTGAAATGTGGCACTGGTCCATAATTGTTCCAGTGAGTCCAGTTGGGCTTCAGATAATAGAGCAAGACATCTGTTTGCATATTAAGACAAGCCAGAGGTAAAAAGAAACAGACTTGCTAAACCTAAGGGCTGTTTTGAGCCAGAGTGTCATCATTTGCTTGGGGGTATGTATTTAAATAAGATTAGAATATGATATCACACAATAGTAGTGCTCTTACGTGAAGTTTTATAGTTCGTACCCATCAGTTTTCTCAAATAGGCAGAACTGGCTGATTTCAATCCAAACCATGAAAACTAGAGTGATTTTACCTTCGTCTTGGGATTAATGTATTTGCATCGAATGTAGATGAGTAAAGTAAAATCTGTTGTTTGCAATACTTTTCGCATTCCAATAGCAGAGCTGTAGAATTCTAAGTACTTTTGCTACTTATATAAGCAGACTGTTTTTTTTAATTGTAAAAAAACAAAAAAACCAAAAAAACATATGGTTATTAATTAAAATACTTCATTAGAAACATTCAAATTTATTTGTATGTTGGGAGGAATTGGATTAGCAGTAATACATAGAGTGACTACATTCAAAATGCAAATTTTTCTTTTATAAACTCTAGCTAATTCGATCTATCAAGCCAAATCTTCTCATAATATAGGTTTCTGTACAAATCAGCCTAGCATAATGTGCCTGTAAGCAGTTAATGCTCCAAATGAAGTGTTGCCTCACATCTCTAGGTACAGTGGAATGAACCCTGCTCATCCAAGAGCACTTTTATCCAGGTTCAGATATTCCTGAAGCAGTTAAATGAGTAGCCTTGTTTTGTATAGTTGAGCGTGAAAGAATAAGATTCATTCTTTTATCAGCAATATTCAGAGAATGAGAGAGACACTGATTATTGTCCTGATTGTAGAATTGCTGCAGTCCTGTAGGAATAGGCCAATCTGATAATGATAAGGGAAATGGAAGAGCTGTTCAAATGCACAAAATATTTAATACTTTATCTATATGGTAGCATTGTTTTGGGCTATAACCACTTTTTTCATAAGAGTGAAGATGAGTGTGCAGGTGATATAACCAGTGGCTAAGCAACAGCAGCAGTGGATCATAAAGGAAGGAGAAATATTCATTAGTTTTAAGGAATTAGATTCTAAAATGCAGTTATAAACACTGGAAAGGGGAAAACACATTAAAAACTTGAAAATAAGAAGACAGCTTCATGGAGAAGAATTTATTTTAAGATAAAGGACTCATGAATGTTTAAAAACAACCTCATGGAGTAATAAGTGAGAAATGCGTATTTCTGTGTAAATATTTTCAGAAGCTTTCTTTTATATTAAAAGTTACATCACTGGTATGATTTTACCTTGAAATTGTGCAACTCCAGTCCACCTTTTTTAGCATAGAGAAACAGGGAAAAACAATGAAAAATCATTGGGCACTGAGTGCTTAATATTAAAATACCTGCTTCTGTATAATTTCATGTTTATTTTTTTACCTCAGTAATATCTGTATTGAGTTCTCTGTATCAGAAGTCAAATAAAATCGTTTCTTGTGACCAGCAATACGAGCCTAGCCAGGATCCTGAAAAATCAGTTGATCACTACTATATATATGTATATTCCCTCTACATGTTTTGCACAATGAGTTAGCAAGTTTACTTAAGGCAGATGGGATTAAACCCATCTCTCTGTGCTGGTTTAGGGCTTTAACCTTCAGCAACTCTGGTTGAGCAATGGTTTTGGCCACCCATTAGTTTTGGAGCCTGGTGGAGACCCCTTCAAGAGAATGCTGCTTTCAAAGGGTGGGTGCCAGGTGTCTTTGCTGGTTGAACACCCAGATATGAGGAAAGGCAAACTAATCCAACAATTGAAATAAAGGATATGTGACTAAAATCTTATTAAAACCATGAAGCTCTCTTAAGTTATATATTAATTTTGAATGTGTCTTGTTCTGCATGGCAGCTTTTGCCCAAAGCTTTTCAATTTGTATGATAAAACTGCATCCTGCTTGGCATGGAACAACAACACCTATTTGGAAGCCAGAGGAAAAAACCTGGGGAATCAGGGAACATTTGCTTTCCCCTTTTGTCCCAGCAAAATGTCCTGGGACATGTCCTGACTTGTAGTGAGGACCTGAACTACCTCTTTGTATATAAAACTAGAGGTCTACTCGTGTATATTAATATATAGGTATGCATATAACAGAGAGCTATTAAATGTGTATGTACAACATTTAGTGTTAATACAGAGCCATTCAGTAAAAAAAAAAGATTTTTTTTTGTGCTGTTTACATCTTCCCTCTGTGCAGAGCAAATCCATAAGCCACAATAACAACAGTGCTCACAGTTTATTAAAATGGCTGGTGCTTTGATCTTAATGATTTGTTTTACCGGTGCTGGAATACAAGCAAGTAGCCATGAGTGTAGCTCATCCTTCATTCTGCAGTGATTGCTGTTTCTATCAAAGGAAAAATGGGCTGGAATGGGACTGTAAATAGCTTGTTTGCAAGGATAAATGTTTTCCTTGTACACAATGCTAAAGGCTGAAATACTTCCTAAATGATCTTACATTATTGCAGGTTTAAATGATGTTATTGTGGGTGAAGCCTATGGCAGGTCTTGCAAATCTGCTCCTCACTTTGAAATCTGATTTCTGCAGTTAGTACTTTTTCTTTTGCTTGTGCTTATTAAGAATCTCATTAAATTACATTAAATATTTATCTTTGCATTAAAACTTCTGTTCTAAATCAGCAAGACACTAGAGCTTATTATCTAATCCCATTGAATTCAGTCTGACTCAAGCTAATCCTGAGGTATTATGCAAAGTACAGATGGCACTAAAATGGAATTAAGAGTTTTACTGATTTTGAACTTTATTATTAATTGTTTGCTCCACACACAAATGTCCATTGCCTCCCATTTACCTGGCTGATTTTTTTTATTTTTTTCCTACACCTAGTTTTTTGTTTGTGGATTCTTCATTGGATTAATAAAAAACATTCACAAACAAGTAGGAGAATCAGTTTTTGTGTGATAATCAATATTCATTCATTGAAAAGACAAAATTAGATGTAGTTTATCAAATGCTTTTACTGCATTATCAAATGCAAAAGCATTTACTGCATTGGATATTTGTAGAACTTCCTGTTCTTGATGGGCCATCACCATTCTTATCTAGGCAGTCAATGCATGATTCCATGTATTTAAGCGCACAGTTTTGTAAAGTCTTGTCAAATTAATCTCTTTTTTTTATCCAAAACCTATTTCAAAATAGTCTTTATTCTTAATTATTTTAAATCTCTCTGTTAATTCATTCACTCTTAAACATACTGCAGATTTTTCTTCAGCTTCAAGATTCATTGAAACACATGGAAGATAAACTCTGTTTCCTGACACTGATGTTTTCTTTTCATTAGGCAAATAGTCTCCTTAACTCTAAATCCTCAAGTAACTCCTTGAAAGTGACATTCACACTGAGATAGTGTGCTAACAAATAAACTGCGTGTGTAAAACATACTTGACCAGCAACCTCCCCAAAGGCCACTAATGAACAAAGAGTACATTATTCCTGCAAAGGCAGGATCTATTAATGTGTAGAGCTCTACAAAATACTTAGGAATGAAAATTTAGAAACCAGGTGGCATTCCACAAAAAACATGAAACTCCCGACGTCAGTCTGAGTCACATCATTATCTTCTGCAAACAATTAATTGCAGTAGTTGCTGATTAAATGCAAAAATTGCTCTTTCTGGTTTCTTTTTCATATTTTAGACCTGAGCAAGTATGTTCACTATGACTGAAAACTGTTTATAAGCCCCTCCTGCTCTGTAAACTGCACTTCAAATTTTAGAAGGAAAAAAATGAAAGGAGAAAATAAAAGGACCAGGGTTCCCAGCCCAATATGATGCTTTTGGTGTAGATCTAAGAAGTGAAAAAAAATACAAGCCTGAGTAGTTTCAACTGTCCCAGAAATATTTTTCCTGAGGTACCAGCAGAGGGCAGTTAGGGAAGAGAAAGAGAATGAGGGATTTGTAACACAGTACATGTTATGGAAATCATATATAAATCAGTGCAATTAGTCCCAAATACAAATATCAATCCTTACTTAAATACTGTGGTTTCAATTAAGACTTTAAGTGGAGAGAGATCCCAGAATTTACACCTTTCTTTAGTAATCAGAAGCTTGTCCCCAAGAATCACTTAACAGGTCACTTCATCCTGAAACTCTGTCTGGGTTTGTGGATGAAGACTCAGAAAGCTACCTTGACTGGAAGGATCTGTCTCTAGGTAATTTTGCCAGACACCAAGAGAAAAACAGCAACTTGCTTTGATTGTGATAGTAGTACAATTGTAGTTCATTAAAACTGAGGCAAAAGAATGATGCCTAGAATTACTGGGGCTATATCTGACATTAAATATTTCATGAAGTTCCTACATAGAGCTGTAGATGTTAAAATTTTATCTACTCATGCAGATCAATAAATAAAAATATGCTTAATTATTAAGCATCTCTCTTTATCACTTTAATTAGAGAAACAACCTTTCTCGAGGCTGTTTAGCAAAAAACCTGATTAGCATATCTAAACAAGTTTAAAAATCTTCAGAGGAAAAGACATGAATCTTTTTATTTAGTGCTTTAATAGGACCAAATTTGCATAGTCATACAGCAAAAGAAGAATTGAGAAACAGTAACCTATACAGACAAACTTGTAGCTTATGTTTGTCAACAAGCTCAGGTGTGGGTAAACATATTCTGAAGTGTTTGGATTACCCAGGTCTAGAACTGCACTGGCAAAAAGGAACCACTGATAGATTCCATTCTCAAGCTGCAGTGAAAATCCTTGAGTTTAACGGCTGAGGACCCAGACTGGCACAATTACATAATGAATGCAAACATATATTCAGTATTTGACCTTGCAGAACCTGTCATTTGTAGACTTCTGCCACATAAGGGTTCCCACATCACCAAGGAGTTTCCACAATCACTACTTTTTATCACAAGAATTAGTATAGGAGAATCAGTCTCATACAATAACTGTGTTGGGAAGATGACTTCATAATGGCTTTTTTTGCAAATGTACATATATGCAGGTGTGTGGGGGTGTGTGCATGTATTTAAATACACATCCATACATTTATACACATCTGTGTATATGTACACATCTATCTGCCCCTTCTCTGGGCAGATCCTGACAATTCTTGCAGCTCTGCCTTTTCCATTGCCAAATGTTCATCTTTGTGTTTTCTTTGTGCCTTTTCTTCCAGGAACTCAGTTCCTGTGCCAGTGCACCAGTCACAAGCAGTCCCTTCCAAGTTTCTTTTGTTACAAAACTGCTTAGCTGCAGCTTCCTCCAAATGCTTTTCAGACCTCTGCTGCATTGTGTCAGCTGGTAGAAACCTGAAAAGCTGAACTTTCTACATGGCTTTTCTGTGTGGTCTGTACTATTTCTCAGCTCAGCTTGAGATCTCCTCTGAGGAGCATTGGTCAGTGCAGTACTTCATGCTTTTCTGCAACTGTACAAATGGGTACTGTAGGGATTTCTCTGTCAAAAGTCCTTTCTGAAGAAAAGTACATGACATGTAAAGCCCTGCAAACATTGCATTCCACCTACTGCTGTAGAAACTAGACATCTGTGTAAACAGTAAGTAAATATGCATAAGTAAAGGAGCAATTTCTGTTGCCATTTTCACTGATGCCATTTGATATTAATTTAGTGCACCTTTAGTCAATGCAATCCTTTCCACAATTTCAGAAGCACAACTTTCTTCTTTGCATTGTTAAGGATATCACTAGTTTAGTAATCCACTCCATTATATTAGGGTATAGCTGAGCATTATTCACATTTGGAAACCCATCTGTGGGGTACATGAACACTTTGCCTGAGTTGAACTTAACAGCTTTATGTGTCCAATTGCTCAGTTAAAACTAGGTAATTCTTGTGAGTTAAGTTGCATTTATTATCTTATATCACCTCCAAATTCTTGTGAAATTGACCTTGGTCAGAGATTCCAAATTATCAGATGAACAGGAGATAGTAACCCATTTCCTCCTGCATATTTAGTGATGCCTAGCTGAATGTGTGTAGTCATCAGTACACTTCAATTATGGTATTGCTTTAACTTATTTTCTTAGTGTTCTTCATTTTGACTTAATATCATTCCAGTTTTGGTAAAATTACATCAGCAGCTCATTTGATTGCATTAAGCCACTGTATCATCTCTATAAATGTTTTATCCTGCTCATCCTAGAAAGTTCATTTGTATCTTGAGAGCATTTGATGAGAAATTCCTCTCCCAGCAGCTCTCTGTATATATACATATATATATGCCAATGCAGTCCTGGTATCCCCTCTTCCCAGCACACCCCTTATGGACAGATATTTTCTGATATAAAATTGCTGCAGAGCAAGATCTCTTACCAACCCTTTTCAATGTAATTTGTAAAAAAGGACAGAATTATGTGCATATGTGGTGGCAAAGCTTTTGTTCTTGTGGTTGCCCAGTGCAGTACACACTGTAAGCCACACTTGTGGTTCAGGAGGGCAAGGCCCCATCTCCATTCAGTCTGGGGTTCTTCACAACCTGATGGAATTCAGCCTCCTGCCTGCAGTGTGGCCTTCAAGATGTGTCAGATTTTAAACATCTGAGATTAGAGATTGTGTGAAAATCACCTTTTCAGTGATGGCACAGTTTTCTATGCATAATGCCACAGATAAGCCAAATCACTATATATAGGGTTAGGGTTTTGAAAGTTTTAGAGACATATGCCAATCCCTTAAAATACAAGGCTGTCTGAAAAGTGCCTGGTTTGAGAAGTTAAAGACAACTCATTGTAGCCTCTTGCAGCATCTCCTTTCCTAGTTTATTCCCAGTTGTAAAGTCTCATTTCTATTCCAAGATGCATTTTACTGAATTGGGTCATTCATGTAGGCATAAATCAGGTCATTGCAATTTATTTGTTATCTTGCAGGGGAGCTTGACATTTTGTCGCACCTTCCTGATTATGTTATTTTATTAGGCTATTCTTCTAGCAAGTGATAGATCTCACTGCCATTTCCTTTTGCTTAACCTACTCCTCCCTAAATCTCTGGAGACTTTTTTTTTTCTGTGTGTATTCCCGAGCCTCGAAATTTCTGAATTTACTTGATATTTTTACCCTGCAGACCTTCTTTTGCAATTCTTTAATGTTAACAAGGGCAAGTTTAAATCCATTGTACTTGGATTTGGCTTGGTTAGTTATTTCATGAGTTGATGCCTTTTGGTGGTTAGCTTCAGGGAATTTGTATTCCCTTGCTTCATTAACTATTTCTCCCTCAGGTGAGACAGGCGTTGCTTCATATTTTTGAAACACTATTACATGAGAGCATCTATTTCTCAGTATTCAGCAGATTCCAGCTCCCCTAAGGTGCCTGAGAGCTGTAATTAAGGACAGCGAGTGAATTTTAATGTCAGGGTTTTGCACCCAATGACGTAGCATCTCTGTGAGAGCCCAGACGATGATGTACTGTAGCAGTGATTTACCACTGATTTGCATGCTCCCATACCTCTTTTGTAACCAAGATGTATGATTATCATCCTTGCTACTCCACTGGAAATCACTGTGCATTATGGACTGAATGCCAGGCTGTGTTAGGCACAGAGCAAGCTTGATGCAACGTGCAGTGACCTGGCCAAAACCAGGCATGTGGTTGTATCAAACCATTCATAACCACACAGTGAATATGTGGTGACAGAGGAGCAACCCCTTAGGGAAGAATCCAGGTCAGTAGGTGAAAACACTGCTACTGCTGAACTCCTGTGTTTTTTCTGGCTCTGACAGGGGCAAGCTGAGAGCTGGACCAAAGCCTGGCTCTGCATCCTGGAGGAGCACAGGTGGCTGTGCAAGAGTGCAAGTGGTGAAATGAATGGGCTCTGGTCCCTTCAACTGAAATGGTTTTATTTAGCCCTATTTGATCATAGAATCATGGAATGGCTTGGGTTGCAAGGGATCAACCCCCATGCTAGATCATGTCCTTTATTTGCCCAGCTCTGCTTGCAAAGCAGGAGCTGAAAATGTTTAAATATTTCAAATGATTTCTGTATTCTGTATTTTCTTTGGAACTGCTGTTAATCCCTGTAAGCTGTTATGATTCACAATTTACTGGCATCAAGCCCTTGTCAGATAAGTACTGAATAATATAGTCAGAACATGATTCATTCATATGCTTTAGAAAAGAAACAATTCAGTTTGTAGTCTTCCAGTTCACTCCCTGAACATGAAAGATTACAATTTTAATTGAGTTTAGAGATAACTCTATTTTGTTTGTGCTGTTTGCTGTTTTCTCTTCTATCTTTACCTTTTCTGAGCTGTTCTCCCCCTTCCTCTTTCCATGCCCCTTTCCCCTCCTTCTTTCTCTCCTCACATTCACACCTTTTTTAATTACATGTGTTGCACACCTCCCTTTTTAATTTTGTCAATTTGAAATTTCTTACTAACAGAGGAAAATTATCTGATTTTGTCATAAAAAGGTATGTCAAGTAGAGCAGATCAACAGTTTATTCTTTTAAGACCAGAATTGAAAATTAAAGGCTTAATAATTGATTTTGCTGCCTCCAGTACTTTTAAAATATCTCCCTGGTACTTCTGATCTGACCTAAGACCAAAATTATGAGTGACAGCTTAATATCCAGGGATTCAAGTCTGGTATTGTCCTTGCAAGCTGTAAATTTCAGATTCTCAGGTATTTGCAACTAAAAGTGAGCTCTTAGTGTTTCTCTCTCCGCACTCCATGTTTTTTCCTTACCCCCATCCACTGCATCATTAGTACTGCTTGTGCTACTGTGTTGTTCCAGCATAGAGTGAGCGGGTTTTCATGCTGATGGTCTCCAAGGTCAGTTAAGTAGCATCCATACAAATGCTGCATTGGATTCAAGAGAATAAACTTAACGACAGCTACAGCTCCATAACATTGGGCTTTAATGGGAACCAATAAAATTAGTTCAGAACAAGTTGTGCAAGTGGCTGTCTAGGAGTTAATCTTTCAGATTTAATAAATTCAGAATTAATATAGAATGGTTTAGGCCTTTTTTCTTAAGAAACCATTAAGAATGCAGATTCCAAATTTCGATCTTTAAAAGCAACTGATTTTCAGAGAGCATAGTCCTGGCAACCTTTTTGAATCCAGGTATTGCTGCACTGCTGAATATCTCAAGCATCATCTGTCCCTGGGGCTTCTGAGGAGGTTGCAAAATGTCTTTAGTGTCTGACTAATTAATTTTACCTAGTGGAAGAGTTTTCTCCATCTCATTAATAGGAATAGCAAATCTTTTTCAGAATAAATGTAATATCCTGATTTCAATGATACTCTGTGACAGAAGGTACCACTGGTTAATGAGACAGGATTTTGAAATGTTCTTTATTTTGTCTCCTTATAATAAGCATATTTCTTTCCTTCCAGTAGCCCTTTTCACTCGACTTCCTAGTGAAATAGAAAATAGGATCATTATCTGTATCACTTTTACAGATTTACAAAACCATAATATTACCTCTATTCATCTCTTTTCCTGTAGGTGCAGTACAGCTCACTGAAATCTCTCTTCTCTCTGCCCCTATTAGTGTTTTGATTTGTCATTGCTCTTGCTCTGCTGCCAGTAGATAGCTTGAAGGATGGGTGTTTAAAACTGAGCAATGTCTCAAAAGGACAATATGGGATATTTTCAGATATTATTTTCTGCTATTGTGCTATATGGTATAGTTGAGATTAATGACAAAGTTTTTTCTAGCTGGTTGTATTTCTGTTCAGAAGACTGCAGTCTTGGAGCCCTGACAATTAATTTCTGTGTGCATTAATTTACATTGATCAATATGAACACTGAATCTGAACCCTCTCCCTGATTTTTCTTTCAGGGAGTGAAGTGGAAGACTACGAGCTGAATTGTTTCTCTTCTAAAGCATATGAATGAATCATGTTTCAGAGTACATTATTTAATACTTATCTGACAAGGGCTTGATGCCAGTAAATTGTGAATCATAACAGCTTACAGGGATTAACAGCAGTTCCAAAGAAAATACAGAAATCATTTGAAATATTTAAACAATTTAAGCAATGCCATAGATCTGCTCAGTCTTGGGTTCAGTAATATAAGCATGTTTGACTGAAAAAGTATCAGAAGTCATATGTATCTATGCTTCCATGACTACTCATGGTCCTTAAATAACCAGGTATAAAATTCATATTCTGATGCTTTTGCTTTTTTGATCTTCATGTCAAGTACTTCAGCTTTTTGAAAGTTATGCCACATTTAAATTTTCAAGGGAACCTATATAGAACAAAGAAATTATAAAAGGTGAAGTAGATATGACAGAGTAATTTTGTAAAGATTCTGCCAAGTCACAGTCCTCTTTTTCTTACTTGATTCTGTAAATTTCAGATTCTGTAGAACCAGCTTTTTTTTCCAGTTGCATGTTTCTCTCCTGTCCTTTCCCTTCATCAATCTGCCTCCAGCAGGACAGTGCAAGCAGTTTCCTTTTTTGTGTCAAGGACACTCTGGCCACCTTTAAACAAAACAAGTCAAAGTTCCTGCGGTTGCCTGAGGCCAAGGACATGACACTGCCCATGTCTTTTTGTCTCAGCTTTCTTCCTCCCAGCACAAACTGGTGATGCCCAAACTGCATTTGGGAGCAATGTCAAGCACAGCTGGACCTGATGCCTTGTGAAGGCTGACCTAGAACAGAGGCTGGACAGAGTTAAAGAATAAAGTAGGTATTTATCAAAAGGCCTCAATGGATACACCTTGGGCAGTACAAGAGCCCAGCCAGGGCTACACCCAAGCTGAACCCAAAATGGCCACTAAATGGACAACCAGTCACGAGGTCTCTCACTTTCATAATTTCTGGTCCATTAGCAAATTGGAGTTAATTGTCCAATTATAGCTTTAGATTATGAATTCTTGTTTTTTCTCTTCAGTCCACCATTGTTTATGATCTTGGGCCTGAAACTTGGATCAGTTGTCCTTGGTCCCCAGCTAGAGTGAGAATTGCTTTGTCCACCCACTCTGTGAAGAGAGCTTACCATCCCCCAACATGAAGCTCAGAACTACACACCAAAGCAGCACAGAATCTGAAAAATACAAAAGCCAAAGCCCTGAGGTTTGGTCTGAGGCATCAGACCCAGCACTGTCCCTGGGAGGTCTCTGGGGGTTCTGGTTGGCAGAAGCCAGTGCTGCACCAGAGAGGGTGCTCACAGATCATGTCTGTGGCTATGTCCCATTGCTTCAACCAGGGTTACAGGCCTGTTTCCTACTATAAATGATACCCAAATGTCTGAGCAAGTACTATGAAGAAAAAGGAAACTGGTTCTCACTTTTCTTCTTTTGAGTGAGTTTCAATTACAAAGAAAAGTCATTAGAGCAAATCCCTTTCCTACTGAAATGCCAGGCTGGGAAACAGGTCTGGAGTCTCTGATGCATGTGATTCACCCCTGAGGCAGGAGAAAAATCTTCTTTTCATTTTCTGACTGTAGTTTAAGTCCCTGAATGGCCTAACCCTTGACATAGCTTCCAGAAGCTGGGAAGCTGCTCTGCTTTCTTCTGCATGCTGCCCTGATAGCCCCGGGTCTTTTAGAGCAGCTCTGCCACACCACAAAAGGATTATCCTGGAAGTGAGAGAATTCTTGTCTGCCCTTCTGGGTCATTTTTTCCCTGCTGTGTCTCAGTAGTGCAGGATGAGCAGAATGAGGGCAGCAGGCTCAGCTGTAGGATTTGTTTCTCATATGATCAAGTGAAGGGTGGATGGGAAGACTAGAGGAGGTTATATTGTAAAACTCCACTGAGCCATTAAACTGCTCATTTACTAAACAGTAAATATTGGTAAACACCTTGTTTTTTGTGATAGAAGGGGAATACATTTAAATACATACATTTGAATTTTATTTTTATTCTGAAAGCTATCAGCTGCAATTTTTGAGGTGTGGTCAGGGGATGACATGATGATCTTTTTTATGCAAGGGATGTGTCATAAGTTTCCCTTCTTACCTTAAAAATCAAGCTCCAATAGCAAGTGAGAGTTAATTTCTTGGTCCCAGCTGCTTGAATCAGATTACCAGAGGTATGGCCCTAAATTCTGGTGGGCTACCTAATGAGAGTGTGTTGTCTCTGGCTGAGACAACAAAAAGTACTAAGCACAGAAGACCCCAGGACACACTAAAAAGCAGCCATATGGAGCCCCATCCTGAGGGGCTACATGATCCTGCTTCACTCTTTCACAATATAATGGCTGCACTTACTCAAAAAGGAGATGTGGGAGGTTCAAACATGAAGACAAGTGTCCTGACTGTGGAGGCAAGGTATTCTGGGTGCAGAATAACAGTGGGGGCTGTGCCACTGTGTGACTGGGAATGTGGGAGGCTCGCCACCAGAAGGAGAATCCAGGCTGCTGGAGGTATGACTTGTTGCTGCAGAGCAGAAGATGGAGCTGTAGATACAGGAGTGCCTACACTTGTTTACACACCAGAAGCACTGCAGTGGAATTCAGGCACTGGATGGGTTCAGGCATCTCCCAGTTGTATAACTGCTGCCAGCATTGAACTTAGACACTTATGTTCAACCCAAGTAAAATTCTAAGTAAAATTCTTTTTTAGTCTTTGTTTGTTCTTGCCCCAAATCAATTAACTACAGCTCCAAAGAGTTTGATTTTCTAATCCAGCCATGCTTAATCATTTATGTAAAACAAGATTGATTTTTCCCCCCCCCTTTCAGATTCTTTTCTAATGATTTCTTATTTCTTGCCCTCAAAGTGTGCCTGAATTCCCTGCATCCATTTGTAAGGGCTTTCCCTCTTCCAGGAGTGTTTAATCAAAGAGAATGCTATCAGCAGGTGGTTAGCATAGAATGTCAGCAGCCACTTCATTTCTGACATCTCTTGGGAAAAAAATGTTTCATTACCGTGCAAATGATGTTAGTCTTCCTTTCCAAGATCCATTGTCACCTGGTGTAACATATGGTACACAGAACTGTGCTCCCAAGATTTATGCAGCAGAGGGGACAGAGTTCTGCTTTCTTTCAAATTTTTCTTTAGGTTGTATCTGAAATATCATGGTGCCTTTACCAGCCTATGCCAGACAAAAGAACTGAGCAGCTTTAATGGGGTGCTATTATCTTTTTGGAGTCTGTGAATTATTCAGTTGATACTTGGAGTGGCCATCTCTTGAACTACACCAAAAATACTGAAGCTGCTAGCCTCTCCTGGGAATTTTTAAAAGTTCCAATCATGGTAGTTGGAATTCAACTTTTCCAAGGGCCGTGAAACCCTGTAAGTAGACTAGGGTAAACTTAGTCTGATTTATCAGAAGACTCGAGTACAGTTCAGTGACATCAGCGAGACTTCAGGATATGTCTGGAATCAAGCATATGTTTGAGTGAATTGTTAACCTCAAGTGTATGATCAAGTGCTTTGCTGACTCAGGGACAAGACATTCCTTGCAGCTTGTTGTTTTCCACTTTGCCATCTGGGAAGAGGCAGCTTGACAGCATGTGGGCTGTGTGAGACATTATTGCATTTCTGAAAGAGTATTAACAGCTTTGAAGTTTCCAGGTTCTCTGAATCAGGTATTTTTTTCTCCTGCATGTCTAACTGGGGTAAAATAACCTCACTGTAGTGTCTGAAAGCAAACTGACCATGCCAAGGCATTTTGGCAGGTTATCAGTCAATCTAAGCTTAATTAAAATAATCTTATGTTTTAGAGCAACTGCTAAAGATGCAGGTGGAAAGCTTTACAGAACCTACAGGCTTGGGACCATGAAATTGCCCCTTTCTGATATTTTAGGAAGTGCCTTTTGAGCAGCTGGACAACTGTAAGAACCCAAATTTGTAAACACTTTTAATCTGAGTCATATCTTCACTAGGCTCATTTTCTGAGCTTCATATTTATATGAAATAAATGTTGTTACAGGCTCTTCAGTCAACAAACTCTCTTGTTTCAGCCAGGTAATTCAAAAGCGTGGGTAATACAGACATGTTGCTGTATTTGTGGGGGAAGAACAAGACATCCTAATCTCTCAGTATTCTCCAAGTGATTTTAACTGCCCAAAAATACTAGGAGCTCAACTGAAAACTCTTCCATAACACACTCCCCCTAATCTGTTCAGTACACAACCCTACTTCTCCAATCCAGTACCCTTCCACTCTGCCATCACTTGACTTAGAAGCCATTTCTGTGCTGTTGAGACACTTTGCATTTCTCATAAGTGCATACAGAGGAATAAATGTTTATTGTAAAAATATTTCTCTATGGGTACTCTTATATTTTTTTTCATTCTTTTCCAGTGACAAAATGTTCCCAGCCTTTGGATTTGGAGCAAGAATACCCCCAGAATACAAAGTAGGTGCCTAAGTGTAATTTTCTAATTTCCTTGAGTTATGAGACACAAAATAAGGGAGAAATGGTGAAAGGCAAGGCAGTGGCAAACAGGAACAGCTCCTCTCCTTGTTATCTTCCATCTGGCTTTCTCATCCAGTGATACCTCACTGAAACCAGAAATCAGACAGGGCTAGACTTAAAACAATTGTTTGATGATACCCAAAATATTTTATGGTATTGGCAAAGCTTCGTTAGTGGATGCTAAGAGGAGAAATAATGTTTTGAGCATCCCTTGCCAAACATCTTCCTGAAAATAAAGACTTGAGAAGAATTTGGCAAAATTCCGTGTCATGGCGGACACAGTAATTGAGTCAACAATATTCTTGTATTTCTCTACCAGAAAGAGAAATACAAGAGCATGTAGCCATGCTAGAGAGAAGTAGTATCTATAAACAAAAAAAAAAAAAAACCAAAAACGAAACAAAAATAAAAACAACAACAAAAAATTTTAAAAGTGATCTGCAGTGATGCTGCAACTGTGAGCATAAATATGCCATCTAGTAGGCTTAGAGTGAAGACAGTGAAGTAAAAGAAGGAGCATCCACCCAAAAAGAAAGGCCCAAGAAAAAATAAGGAGAAATTCAAATCCTTTGTTTCACAGAGGTTGTGTGGGCAGAAGACTAGCTCTGCACAGATAAGAAACCAAAATCTTGGTGGGCAATCTGCAACCCAGGTGCTGTCTGAAAAGGAGAAGTATCAGCCATCTAATCATGCAGACTTCATCCAGTGTCCCCATGTGCCCTGCTCTGGGTTGTGTCTCTGGGCTGTGGCTGAGGTAGGGAGGTGAACACTAGCCAGGTAAGAATTTCTGAGAGGGATTGTGTGCATTCTGCCTTGTAAGGCATGAGTCAGCAGATGAACAAAAATGCGCCAGTGTGTTCCTCACGGCTTGTAGGCTTGAGACCTGCAGAAGAATAACAGTAGTGATGTACAGGAAATTTGATACACATCATGCAAACAGATGTCTAAGGTAAGTTCATGTATGTTTTAACAATAGTGCTTTCTCAGCTGGTCTGTGCCAGGCAAGGTGTTTTGCCTTGCTTTGTTCCTCAAGGGTAACTCCAGTGTTAGTGCT